>NC_053389.1:829988941-830337761 GCF_905171765.1 Bufo bufo
ATCACATTTGTATTTTGCATTGCAGAAACATGCCTAGGTAGTCCGCTGTGATAGTGAAACTTTGAGTCTGTATGACAGGCAGTTGACAGTCGTCACTCTTAGAATCGCTTCATACTTCACTTATGTAGTCAGTTATGGGGCAAAAAACGGACAAAATAACTCAAGTGTGAACTCAGCCTTACAGGTAAATTTTAGTGCCGGGTATGAAGAGCCGAGCAGTGGCCTAAAATTCTACTATAGAGTGAAAGAGCGCACTCCTTTTACACCATTGTCAGCTGATTCCACATAGATTTCTACAGAACCTGTTCTGTTACACACTGAAACAAGCAGTGTCCCCATGACCGAGTAGACATGTTGTCAGCAGTAAGTTTGCGTTGACGTCACTGTTTATTTTGCCCTTCTTCTCATCCGTCACAAGAACAACCCAAAAAAAACAGATCCTGTCTTTTAAACCTCCACCTTCACACGGTCAGCATTTGCTCACTAATCCATCAGTATTGCTAAGGCCTGATGTAAAATAAGGACTGTGTGACACATGTCCTACGACTGATCCAGAGACAGGATCCGTTATGTTTCTCATTTTTCCATCCTTCTGACAGATCAGATGAAGGGCAAAATAAATAGTGATATGAACAAGGCCAAACAGTGACACAGAGTGGGGAGGGTGGCAACAGCAAGGGGAGTCAACACAGTTGCCCACTTACATTATGGGGAGGGTGGCAACCGCATGAGAAGTTAACATAGTGGTCCAGTCACAGAGTGGTGAATTGGCAAACGCATGAGGGGTCAACACAGTGGCCCAGTCACAGAGTGGGGGAAACAGCAGTGCCATTAACAGCACAAGATGGTGGGTGGCAGTAGAAGAACATAGCAGCAGAGGCAGCAGGTGTGTGGCATCAGGCTGGTGGCAGCATCAGAATAGTTGCTGAAGCAGGTGGCCAGAGGAAACGGGTCTATTTTTACAAAGTTTGGGTGTGGCACCCAGAAAGATCTAGTGTGATGGATCAGGCACTTGCGTGTGGAAATCCTGGCTGATCCACGCATGATTTATTTTCACAAAGGTCAATCTCTCGAAATTTTGGGTGGAAAGGTGAGATGTCCTTGGGGCCATACACCACTGGGCAGGCAGGAACAGTTGTCCAGTGCAAACTTCGCCAATTGCGGCCACAAATCAAGTTTTGCTGCCCAGAAGTCCGGAGATCTTGGATGTTGGTTAGCAGGGTGCCATCACCTTCTGGTTCAGATTCTGCTCCATTAGAGACTCCAGTCTTAAGTTGCTGCTGATGATGCTGGTGCTGCTCCTGCCACCCCCCCCCCCCTTCAGCAGCCATGGCAGTTGAACGTGAGTGCAGAGGACACCCCGCACAGACCTTCATGAGGATGGGCGATTGCACACATCTTCTCTCCTGTCACTTGTGCAGAAAAAGCACCCATTTATATATACATTGCTTGTGCGTGAATGTCCTCCTCCTCCTACAGTTTAGCCCCCACAGGGATCAGGTGGCCATGAGATGTAGGCACCACCTATCCGGTTCCCTGTCCAGCCCAATTTATCTGCATATGCTCCAGGACGTGAAGGAGTGGAATGACTTTGTTCATCCCATAGTCCTGGCGACTGACAAATAAAGTGGCTTCCTCAAAGGGCCTGAGCAAACGCAAGGTGTAACGCATGAGCTGCCACTGGTTAACGTCAAAGTTACATAGGGGAGTGCTCCTGTCTGCCTGCATCATCCAGAAATCATCACCAGCTCCATCAGAAGCAACTTAAGTCTGGAGTCTCTAATGGCCAGTTTTCTTCACCCGCCTACAGAAGAAATCACCCACAAGCAGCAGAAGCAAGACACCTGAAGCAGCCAGCAGGTGGTGGCATACATAGACTGCACCCTGCTAACTGACTTCCAAGATCCCCAGGACTACTGGGCAGCCTAACTTGATTTGTGGCCGCAACTGGCCAAGTTTTCCCTGGACAAGCTTCCCTGCCTGCCTAGCAATGTGCCATCACAGCGGGTGTTTAGTGTGGCTGGGGGCATAGTTACCCAAGGAGAACTCACTTTTTTACTCAATTGTGGAGAGACTGACCTTTGTGAAGAGGAATCAGGCGTGGATCAGCCAGGATTTCTACACGCCAGTGCCTGATGCATCAGACTAGATCATTCTGGGTGCCACACCAAAACTTTGTAAAAAGAGACCCATTTCTTTAGGTCACCTGTTTAGCCAGTATGCTGATACTACCACCCACTTAATGCCACACACCTGCTGCCTCTTCTGCCATGTTCTTCTACTGCCACCCATCATCTTGTTATTTACACTGCTGTTTCCCCACCCTGTGACTATGCCACTGTGTTGACTCCTCATGCGTTTGCCACCTCACCACTCTGTGACTGACCACTATGTAGACTCCTCCTGTATTTGCTACCCTCACCACTCTTTGCACAACTATCTTGATTTCTCATGCAGTTGCCACCTTCCCATTCTCAAACTGGGCCACTGTGTTGACTCCTCATGCTGTTGCCACCCTTCCCACCCTGTGTCACTGTTTGGCCTTGTTCACATTACTATTTATTTTGCCCTTCTTCTGATCTGTTATAAACACGGAAAAATGAGAAACACAACGGATCCTTTCTATGTAGCAGCTGTAAAGTCTACACACCCCAGTTAAAATGTCAAGTTTATGTGCTATAAAAAAATGAGACAAAGATAAATCATTTTAGAACTTTTTCCACCTTTAATGTGACCTATAAACTGTATACCACTCAATTGAAAAACAATCTGAAATCTTTTAGGTGGAGGGAAGAAAACAACAACAAAAAAAAAATAATGTGGTTGCATAAGTGTACACACCCTCTTATAACTGGGGATGTAGCTGTGTTCAGAATTAAGCAATCACATTCAGAATCCTGTTAAATAGGAGTCAGCATACACCGGCCATCATGTAAAGTGCCTCTGATTAACTTAAATAAAGTTCAGCTGCTCTAGTTGGTCTTTCCTAAAATGTTCTTAGTCGCATCCTACAGCAGAAGCCATGGTCCACAGAGAGCTTCCAAAGCATCAGAGGGATCTCATTGTTAGAAGGTATCAGTCAGGAGAAGGGGACAAAAGAATTTCCCAGGCATTAGATCTACCATGGAACACAGTGAAGACAGTCATCATCAAGCGGAGAAAATATGGCCCAATAGTGACATTACCAAGAACTGTAATCCAAATCAACAGCTCACGTTCCTATTTTGGCTGCACGGGGAAAGGGGAGGGATCCCCACACAAAATCCAATTCAAAAAATTCCCAGCTGCCTTGCTTGCTTCAATCTTGTATCTTTATTTATCAAACAATAGTCCTCTAACAGGACGCGTTTCGGCACATATTGCCTTCCTTAGCCACGTTTACAAATGACAATACATTTCATTTTATAGGTGTCCAATCACATCACATGCTTATGACATCAAATGACCGATCAATTGAACAAGTGTAACCTGGCATTGAACATCACATGACCAAAACATCTCACCTGCACTCTGGTTGCATATAAGAACATCATTCTATTCTCGCAATGTATCGGCCTGTGAAAAAAAAATATATATCTCAATAAATAATTAATCAATAAAAACCTTAAAATGCCATTACTTCATAATCCCTATTTAAACCTCTGGGTTGTAGTGTATCTAAAGTGTGAATCCAGAAAGCTTCCCTCCTTAATAAGAGTTTTTTATGTCTCCTCCTCTTCGTGGGGCACAAACCTGCTCTATCACCTGGTACTTTAACTGTGAAATGGAATGTTTACAGTTCTCAAAGTGAAAGGGTATCGGTAAAAGAAGATTTTTCTTGCGAATCGTTGACTTATGTTTACAAATCCTGTTTCTAATGGTCTGCATGGTCTCTTTTATGTATAAAATGCCCTTGCGGTTTTTTATACATATGAGAGACCATGCAGACCATTAGAAACAGGATTTGTAAACATAAGTCAACGATTCGCGAGAAAAATCCACTTTTACCGATAGCCTTTCACTTTGAGAACTGTAAACATTCCATTTCACAGTTAAAGTACCAGGTGATAGAGCAGGTTTGTCCCCCACGAAGAGGAGTAGGGTTGAGCGAACCAAACTTTAGGGTTTTCGGCACCCGGACCCGAACCCAAACAATTACGGCATGGCTGTGATTGGCCAACTGCAGCATGTGACCCAGCCTCTATTTAAGCTGGAGTCACGTAGCACCGCCCGTCACTCTGCTCGGATTAGTGTAAGGAGAGGCTGCAGCTGCTGTGAGGGAGAGATCAGGGAGAAATCTTATGAAGAACTGCTTTTTTACTCAGCGATCTACAGCAAATGTGTTTTGTGGGTGCAGTGCACAATTTTTTTAAGCCTGCCCTGAGCCAACTACTGCTGAAAACAAACTTTTTTTACTTCAGTTTGTCAATATCAATACATAATCGGCAGCCATTTTATGCAACGATAGTGCACCAGCACAGGATATCTGCATGTCTGCAAGTCCAGATATACAGCTTTTTGCTTACTGGGGTTAAAAAAAACACCTTTTTTTTCATATAGTGCACATCCAGGATTAGATGTGCATAAATGAGTGTCACATTTAGGCTAGAAATACAGCTTTTTGCTTAATGGGGTGAAAAAAAACATCTGTTTCATATACTGCACATCTGGGATTAGACGTGCATAAGTGAGTGTCACATTTAGGCCAGAAATACGGCTTTGTGCTTACTGGGGTGAAAAAAACCTCTGATATACTGCACATCTGGGATGAGACGTGCATAAGGTTCTGTGAAATTTAGGCCACAAATACCGCTGTCATATAGAGTTTAAAAAAAAAAAAATTAGTGCAATACCCTACATCAGGGTTTTTATTGGCGGTCAATTATTTTTAACATACTTAACCACTTTTTATTTTGCTTTGTGAACGCTAACTATGAGGCAAACATCTAATAAGGGACGCGGTCATGGTCGTGGTGTTGGTGGAGCCTCTGGTGCAGGGAGAGGACGTGGCCGTTCTGCCACAGCTACACGTCCTACTGTTTGGTCGGGCCTAATGCGGTTCTAAGGATGGTAAGGCCTGAGCAAGTACAGGCGCTAGTCAATTGGGTGGCCGACAGTGGATCCAGCACGTTCACATTATCTCCCACCCAGTCTTCTGCAGAAAGCGCACAGGTGGCGCCTGAAACCTATGCCCATCAGTTTGTCACATCACCCCCGTGCATATCGGGGAACCTGTCTGAGCCTCAAGTCATGCAGCAGTCTCTTATGCTGTTTGAAGTCTCTGCTGGCAGGGTTTCCCAAGGGCATCCATCTAGCCCTTCCCCAGGGGTGGAAGACATAGAATGCACTGACGCACAACCACTTATGTTTCCTGATGAGGACATGGGAATACCACCTCAGCACGTCTCTGATGATGAAGAAACACAGGTGCCAAATGCTGCGTCTTTCTGCAGTGTGCAGACCGAAAAGGAGGTCAGGGAGGAAGACTGGGTGGAGGAGAATGCAGGGGATGATGAGGTCCTAGACCCCACATGGATTGAAGGTCGTGCCACTGACTTTCAGAGTTCAGAGGAAGAGGCAGTGGTGAGACCGAGCCAACAGCGTTGCAAAAGCGGGAGTAGGGTGCAAAAGCAGAGCAGCCGTCGCCAAAACAGTTCGCCTGCTACTGGCCACCCTCACCAGGGACCGAGCACACCAAAGGCAGCTTCAAGGAGTTCCCTGGCATGGCACTTCTTCACACAATGTGCTGACGACAAGATCCGAGTGGTTTGCACGCTGTGCCATCAGAGCCTGAAGCGAGGCATTAACGTTCTGAACCTTAGCATAACCTGCATGACCAGGCATCTACATGCGAGACACGGGCTGCAGTGGAGTAAGCACCTTCAAAACCAAGAAAGGGCTCAGGCTCCTCCTGCTCCCTCTTCTGCTGCTGACTCGGCCACCTAACCACAGATACCTGGACCAGTAAGCACGGCTTAACTGCACACTGGGTAAATGTAGTGGCGGCTGGGCCCCAGGCGGAGAGCTGTTTGGCGCACGTCCTTCCGCCGCCAAGGATCGCAGGGCATCATTCTTTGCCTACTGTTACCTCCTCTTCCTATTTGGCTTCCTCCTCCTCTTCTACCACCTCCTCATCCGGTCAGCGACCGACCTTCACCACCAACTGCAGCACAGCCCGGGGTAAACGTCAGCAGGCCATTCTGAAACTCATATGTTTGGGGGACAGGCCCCACACCGCACAGGAGTTGTGGCGGGGTATAGAACAACAGACCGACGAGTGGTTGCTGCCGGTGAGCCTCAAGCCCGGCCTGGTGGTGTGCGATAATGGGTGAAATCTTGTTGCAGCTCTGGGACTAGCCGGTTTGACGTACATCCCTTGCCTGGCGCATGTGCTGAATTTGGTGGTGCAGAAATTCATTCACAACTACCCCGACATATCAGAGCTGCTGCATAATGTGCGGGCCGTCTGTGCGCGCTTCCGGCGTTCTCATCCTGCCGCCGCTCGGCTGTCTGCTCTACAGCGTAACTTCGCCTTCCTGCTCACCGCCTCATATGCGACGTGCCCACCAGGTGGAACTCCACCTTGCACATGCTGGAGAGACTGTGCGAGCAGCAGCAGGCCATAGTGGAGTTTCAGCTGCAGCACGCACGGGTGAGTCGCACTGCGGAACAGCACCACTTCACCACCAATGACTGGGCCTCCATGAGAGACCTGTGTGCCCTGTTGTGCTGTTTCGAGTACTCCACCAACATGGCCAGTGGCGATTACGCCGTTATCAGTGTTATAATATCACTTCTATGTCTCCTTGAGAAAACACTTAGGGCGATGATGGAAGAGGATGTGGCCCAGGACGAGGAGGCCACTTTCAGGCCAGTCTTTTAGAAGTGGCTCAGAGGGAGTTTTTTTGCCACAGCAAAGGCCAGGAACAAATTTGGCCAGCCAGGGCCCTCTACTTGAGGACGAGGAGGACGAGGATTAGGAGAAGGAGGAGAATGGGGATGAAGCATGTTCACAGCGGGGTGGTACCCAACGCAGCTCGGGTACCATCACTGGTGCGTGGCTAGGGGGATACGGAGGACGCAGACGATACGCCTCCCACAGAGGACAGCTTGCCCTTACCTCTGGGCAGCCTGGCACACATGAGCGACTACATGCTGCAGTGCCTGCGCAACGACAGCAGAGTTTCCCACATTTTAACGTGTGCTGAATTCTGGGTGGCCACCCTGCTGGATCCCCGTTACAAAGACAATGTCCTGTCCATAATTCCCTCACTGGAGCGTGATCGGAAGATGCGCGACTACAGGCACACGCTGGTAGACGCGCTCCTGAAAGCATTCCCGACTGACGCCGGGGGACAAGTGGAAGCACAAGGCGAAGGCAGGGGAGGAGGAAGAGGTCGCCAACGCAGCTGTGTCAGCGCCAGCACCTCAGAAGGCAGGGTTAGCATGGCCGACATTTTTTAGTTATTTTATTTTAAGTTATTTCCCTATCCACATTTGTTTGCAGAGCAGTTGCCATGCTCTTAAGCACATTTTACTGCCTTTTACATCCCTCTAGCCTTTTCAAGGACTATTTTAGAGCCATTTTAATTTAAAAAAGTGCCAATTTGAGTGCCCTAAATTGAAAAAGTTCTTATTTTCAATTGTCGGGTGACATTTTACCATTTTTGACGTATACAAACCCCTGCTGTGCCTGGGTGACAGGGGCCTAAATCTCTCAAAATCCTCTGTTCTATTGCTGGGTGACATGAACCCCCTTTTGCCGTGAATGAACCTCTGCTGTGCCTGGGTGACAGAGAACTAAATTTAGTGAAAATATCTGTTACTGATCGGAAGATGCGCGACTACAAGCGCACGCTGATGGCATTCCCACCTGACAGCGGGGTCACAGTGGAAGCACAAGGCGAAGGCAGAGGAGGAGGAAGAGGTCGCCAACGCAGCTGGGGCACCGCCAGCACCTGAGAAGGCAGGGTTAGCATGGCCCAAATGTGGAAAAGCTTTGTCAGCCTTGGAGGTGCGGACCTGCCCTGCAGTCAGTGTATAGTGTGAACGTGTGTTTAGCACGGCAGAGAGCATTATCACAGGCCGCAGCCAATCTGGACAAGCTTACGTTTATTAAAATGAACCAGGCATGGATCCCACAGGACTTGTCCGTACCTTGTGCAGAATAGACATTTATACCAGCCTCAACCATCCATTCTTGTACTCAAGTGCACTTATTCTTTGTTTTATTTTGTTATATGTCCCAATATTTTGGGGGATACCCCAATTTAAAAATAAAAAAATAACACAAATCAGTGTTGGCTACCTATTCCTCCTCCACCGCCACTTCCATCTACACCGCCACATCAACCTACACTGCCACATCCACCCATCCACCGCCTCCTCAACCTCCTACTCCTAGATCAAGATTGTTATTTTTAATTTTTCTGTATTTTTTGTTATTTTAAGTCATTTCCCTATCCAAATTTGTTTGCAGAACAGTTGTCATGCTCTTAAGCACATTTTGATGCCTTTTGCAGCCCTCTAGCCCTCCAGGACTATTTTAGAGCCATTTTAGTGCCCAAATGTTCGGGTCCCCATTGACTTCAATGGGGTTCGGGGTCAAGTTCGGGTCAAGTTTGGGTCCCGAGCCCGAACTTTTTTTTCAAGTTCGGCCGAACCTGCCGAACCCGAACATACAGGTGTCCGCTCAACTCTACATGTGATGTGATTGGATACCTATAAAATGAAATGTATTGTCATTTGTAAATGTGGCTGAGGAAGGCAATATGTGCAGAAACGCGTCCCAATAGAGGACTATTGTTTGATAAATAAAGATACAAGATTGAAGCAAGCAAGGCAGCTGGGAATTTTTTGAATTGGATTACAAAGAACTGGACGTCCCTCCATAATTCATGATAATACGAGAAGAAAACTGGTCTGGGAGGCCACCAAGTGTCCTACACCAAAATTAAAGGAGCTGCATGAATATCTGGCAAGTCCTGGCTGTGTGGTCTATGTGATAACAATGTCCCGTATTCTTCATATGTCTGGGCTATGGAGTAGAGTGGCAAGACAAAAGCCTTTTCTTACCAAGAAAAACTTCCAAGCCAGGCTACATTTTGCAAAAACACATCTGAAGTCTCCAAAAAGCATATGGGAAAAGGTGTTATGGTCTGATGAAACCAAGGTTGAACTTTTTGGCCATAATTCCAAAAGATATGTTTGGCGCAAAAAAAAAACTGCACATCACCAAAAGAACACTATCCCCACAGTGAAGCATGGTGGTGGCAACATCATGCCAAGGGGCTGTTTTTCTTCAGCTGGAACTGGGGCCTTAGTTAAGCTAGAGGGAATTATGAACAGTTCCAAATACAAGTCAATATTGGCACAAAACCTTCAGGCTTCTGCTAGAAAGCTGAACATGAAGAGGAATTTCATCTTTCAGCATGACAACGACCCAAAGCATACATCCAAATCAACAAAGGAATGGCTTCACCAGAAGAAGATTAAAGTTTTGGAATGGCCCAGCTGAATCCGATTGAAAATCTGATAGACTCATACCCCAAAAGACTGAGTGCTGTAATAAAATCAGAAGGTGCTTCAACAAAGTATTAGTTTAAGGGTGTGCACACTTATGCAACCACATTACTTTATTTTTATATTTTTTCTTCCCTCTACCTAAAAGATTTCAGTTTGTTTTTCAATTTAGTTGTACTGTTTATAGGTCACATTAAAGGTGCAAAAAGTTCTGAAATGATTTATCTTTGTCTCATTTTTTTACATCACAGAAGCCTGTCATTTTACAGGGGTGTGTAGACTTTTTATATCCACTGTACTCTATTAGTATGTCAATCCTATAGCAGCCAAGTAAATCACAGTATAACCATATCATATCAGCCACATGTCCTGCGCCCCTTCTCCAAGCACTTTACTATATAATACTGTGTGCATTGCTCCTATATGTATGCTGTTTAAAGAAAGTAATATATTTCTTTAATTGTCAGGGCACATTGCCTGCCTGGGCGTTTTGTCCCATGTTCTCTGTGACCATCGAAGAATGATTTTTAATATTTAATTTAAAAAAAACTTTGTGATAATAAAGAACATTCTACTAATCTGTCAGAAGGAATGAAAAATGAGACGCACAACGGATCCTGTCTGTGTATTAGCTGTAAGGCCTGTATGGTCCCATCAGAATTGGCTTATGATTTGGTAACCAAAAGCAGGAGTGGGTACAAAACACAGAAGACATGCAAATATTCCATTCACGTGTCATCTCTGTTTTGGATCCACTCCTGTTTTTTTTGGGCTTTAGCAATACTAATGGATTACTGACCAAATGCGGAAACGAGTGAAGGCAGATGCTCCACAGACAGGATCCGTTTTTGGGGATATTGTTCTGACGGATCAGAGGAAGGGCAAAATATCAGTGACGTCAACACAAACTCTCCACTCTGTCGGGGGCTCTACTTGTATAAGTTTTTAATAGAACAGGTTCTGTAGACATCGATGTGGTGACGGTGTAAAAGGAGTGCACTATTTCACTCTATAGTAGGATCTTGGGCCACTGCACGGTCCTTTATACCTGATGCTAACATTGACCTGTAAGGCTGAGTTCACACTTGAGTTATTTGGTCAGTTTTGGCCCCGTGACTGACTAAATAAGTGAAGTATGAAGTGATTCTAAGAGCGACGCCTGTCATCTGCGTGTCATACTGACTCACAGTATTGTTTCACTACCACAGCAGACTCCCTATGTGTGTTACTGCAAGGCACAGTGTTCTACACCCCTATACAGGCACAGTGTTCTACACCACTATACAGGCACAGTGTTCTACACCGCTATACAGGCACAGTGTTCTACACCACTATACAGGCACAGTGTTCTACACCGCTATACAGGCACAGTGTTCTACACCCCTATACAGGCACAGTGTTCTACACCACTATACAGGCACAGTGTTCTACACCCCTATAAAGGCACAGTGTTCTACACCACTATACAGGCACAGTGTTCTACACCACTATACAGGCACAGTGTTCTACACCACTATACAGGCACAGTGTTCTACACCGCTATACAGGCACAGTGTTCTACACCACTATACAGGCACAGTGTTCTACACCGCTATACAGGCACAGTGTTCTACACCACTATACAGGCCCAGTGTTCTACACCCCTATAAAGGCACAGTGTTCTTCACCACTATACAGGCACAGTGTTCTACACCACTATACAGGCACAGTGTTCTACACCACTATACAGGCACAGTGTTCTACACCACTATAAAGGCACAGTGTTCTATACCGCTATACAGGCACAGTGTTCTACACCACTATACAGGCACAGTGTTCTACACCGCTATACAGGCACAGTGTTCTACACCACTATACAGGCACAGTGTTCTACACCGCTATACAGGCACAGTGTTCTACACCACTATACAGGCACAGTGTTCTACACCACTATACAGGCACAGTGTTCTACACCACTATACAGGCACAGTGTTCTACACCACTATACAGGCTCTCTGCAGCCGGAATATCAGATTTTTTATGCGATTTGTCTGAATAAATTCAGATCAAATTGAATCTTTTGGGAAAATCCAGTGATCCTTTTGCAGCCCTGTAGCGCTTTCCATGACTTTTTTACAGCCATTTTTCATCCTCAAAGTTCTGTTCACCATTGACATGGGGTTTGGTGTTCAGGGTCAAGTTCAGAACCCGTTGAACCCGAGCATGCATTGTTCCGCTCATCACTAGTCATTATGTGTATGGCCTGCTCTCTATTTCCATCTACCAGATTCTACCTATTAGACAGTTACAGCAGCTTTTACTTTCTTATTTTTTTTTACTTAAGTATTTGACATAGTTCAACTTTTTACCTGAAGAAACTTTGTTTAATCTCTTGACAACTAATTATCAGAAGTTTCCTGGAGCCCAGGAGACACATGAGGTCATGGTGAAAAACTTCCACGCTCCATTCCCTTTACTGTATGTGTGTGTGTATATAAGACCATGTGCCTGATCTCCTCACACAAGATCTCTGCATTGTGAAGGGTCTGGATTTCTTTATTTATCGATGTATTAATAATGGGAAGATGAAAAGTATTTCCAAGGAAACATCTGCTGTAAGTACAGAATGAGTGTACATTTGTGTCTTATTGCTGGTAGTAGTAACAGTAGTAGTATTACTAATAAACATGGTTTGTGTATATGATGCCGTCATCTTCAGTAACATTGTATAAAGTACTATAAAATCTTCTATAGATATAATAATTACACAGATGTATGAAGACAGTGAAGAGAAGTAAAACCCAACTCTCGGCCGAGCTTCCAGTGCAGGATAAACCCTGTACAATCGCTGCTGCTCCTCCAGTAGGACACCTGAACATCTCACTATAGGCTTCCATACATTTCTTCTCCTGGACTGTATAAGGACATACTGTTTCCAAATCCACTTGGTTTCTTCATCAAGTCTATTGTAAAATATGAACCGCGCTCCATATTGTCTACAAATGGCTTAAAGGAAGAACCACGTCCCGTCCCCCCCTGATATATATACTGTATTCTATGTGTGCTCCTGGCTGCAGATCTCCACTGATCAGCAGCATCTTCTGGTTATAATGTAGAGAAGAGATTATAAACTGCAGGGGTCTAAGAATTACTGCTGTAGGGAAGTGCAGACTCCTAATAACATGTGCAGAATGTGACTGAGGAGGTGTCCTCAGGTTCTACAGACTCCTTCTTCACATCAGCAGAAGAAGACTTCACAAAGACAGGGATTTATAGCCAGGAAATTGGAGAGAAAAGTTCACTGTGGACATTGCAATGTAAAGGGTTTGGCCAGCCTTTGAAAAATGTACTAAAAGTAGAGAAAATGCTAAAACATAAAAACTAACTGACACTTACCTGGTGAATCCTCCATGGCACAGCTCTGGTGGTCCTCACCAGTATGGTCAGTGATGATGTGCCATACATACAGATATGACCGCTGCAGCCGATCACTGGCCTCAGCGTTAATGCCTGTATATTCAGCAGAAGACAAAGTGATTGTCTGCAGTAGTCACACACTCATGGCGTGTCATCACTGCAGGACAATTCATACTGACTGGTGGGGACCCCCAGAACAGCATTTCTGGAGAGGACGAGTAGAAGCTAAATTTTTTATATTTTCTTTTCTTTTATAATTTTTATAAACTCTATGGGGGGGGGCATTTACTATCAGATATATACGCCAATGTTTTGATGAATATGTGTTGCAGATTGCGGTGCAAAGCTTATTTCCACGATCATGTCTAAAAAAAGAGGTGCAGCATGAGCGGGGAAGGAGCAGGTCCGTCTGATTTACCACTTTCTACGCATTTAAGTGTAGAAAATGTATTAAATGTAAGACACTTTGGAAGCTGTCTTACATTAGACACTTTGGAAGCTGTTTTCCATTTAGACACTTTGGAAGCTGTCTTACATTTACACACTTTGGAAGCTGTCTTACATTTAGAGACTTTGGAAGCTGTCTTACATTTAGAGACTTTGGAAGCTGTCTTACATTTAGAGACTTTGGAAGCTGTCTTACATTTAGACACTTTGGAAGCTGTCTTACATTTAGACACTTTGGAAGCTGTCTTACATTTAGACACTTTGGAAGCTGTCTTACATTTACACACTTTGGAAGCTGTCTTACAATTAGACACTTTGGAAGCTGTCTTACATTTACACACTTTGGAAGCTGTCTTACATTTACACACTTTGGAAGCTGTCTTACATTTACACACTTTGGAAGCTGTCTTACAATTAGACACTTTGGAAGCTGTCTTACATTTACACACTTTGGAAGCTGTCTTACAATTAGACACTTTGGAAGCTGTCTTACATTTACACACTTTGGAAGCTGTCTTACATTTACACACTTTGGAAGCTGTCTTACAATTAGACACTTTGGAAGCTGTCTTACATTTAGACACTTTGGAAGCTGTCTTACATTTACACACTTTGGAAGCTGTCTTACATTTAGACACTTTGGAAGCTGTCTTACATTTACACACTTTGGAAGCTGTCTTACATTTAGAGACTTTGGAAGCTGTCTTCCATTTAGACACTTTGGAAGCTGTCTTACATTTAGACACTTTGGAAGCTGTCTTACATTTAGACACTTTGGAAGCTGTCTTACATTTACACACTTTGGAAGCTGTCTTACAATTAGACACTTTGGAAGCTGTCTTACATTAGACACTTTGGAAGCTGTCTTACATTTAGACACTTTGGAAGCTGTCTTACATTTAGACACTTTGGAAGCTGTCTTACATTTACACACTTTGGAAGCTGTCTTACATTTAGACACTTTGGAAGCTGTCTTACATTTACACACTTTGGAAGCTGTCTTACAATTAGACACTTTGGAAGCTGTCTTACATTTACACACTTTGGAAGCTGTCTTACATGTAGACACTTTGGAAGCTGTCTTACATTTAGATACTTTGGAAGCTGTCTTACATTTACACACTTTGGAAGCTGTCTTACAATTACACACTTTGGAAGCTGTCTTACATTTAGACACTTTGGAAGCTGTCTTACATGTAGACACTTTGGAAGCTGTCTTACATTAGACACTTTGGAAGCTGGCTTACATTTAGATACTTTGGAAGCTGTCTTTCATTTAGACACTTTGGAAGTTGTCTTACATTTACACACTTTGGAAGCTGTCTTACATTTAGACACTTTGGAAGCTGTCTTACATTTAGACACTTTGGAAGCTGTCTTACATTTAGACACTTTGGAAGCTGTCTTTCATTTAGACACTTTGGAAGTTGTCTTACATTTACACACTTTGGAAGCTGTCTTACATTTAGACACTTTGGAAGCTGTCTTACATTTAGACACTTTGGAAGCTGTCTTTCATTTAGACACTTTGGAAGTTGTCTTACATTAGACACTTTGGAAGCTGTCTTACATTTAGACACTTTGGAAGCTGTCTTACATTTACACACTTTGGAAGCTGTCTTACATTTACACACTTTGGAAGCTGTCTTACATTTAGACACTTTGGAAGCTGTCTTACATTTAGACACTTTGGAAGCTGTCTTACATTTAGACACTTTGGAAGCTGTCTTACATTAACACACTTTGGAAGCTGTCTTACATTTAGACACTTTGGAAGCTGTCTTACATTTACACACTTTGGAAGCTGTCTTACAATTAGACACTTTGGAAGCTGTCTTACATTTACACACTTTGGAAGCTGTCTTACATGTAGACACTTTGGAAGCTGTCTTACATGTAGACACTTTGGAAGCTGTCTTACATGTAGACACTTTGGAAGCTGTCTTACATTTAGATACTTTGGAAGCTGTCTTACATTTACACACTTTGGAAGCTGTCTTACAATTACACACTTTGGAAGCTGTCTTACATTACACACTTTGGAAGCTGTCTTACATTTAGAAACTTTGGAAGCTGTCTTACATTTAGAAACTTTGGAAGTTGTCTTACATTTTGACACTTTGGAAGCTGTCTTACATTTAGACACTTTGGAAGCTGTCTTACATTTAGACACTTTGGAAGCTGTCTTACATTAGACACTTTGGAAGCTGTCTTACATTAGACACTTTGGAAGCTGTCTTACATTTAGAAACTTTGGAAGTTGTCTTACATTTACACACTTTGGAAGCTGTCTTACATTTAGACACTTTGGAAGCTGTCTTACATGTAGACACTTTGGAAGCTGTCTTACATTTACACACTTTGGAAGCTGTCTTACATTTACACACTTTGGAAGCTGTCTTACATTTAGATACTTTGGAAGCTGTCTTACATTTACACACTTTGGAAGCTGTCTTACATTTAGACACTTTGGAAGCAGTCTTACATTAGACACTTTGGAAGCTGTCTTACATTTAGACACTTTGGAAGCTGTCTTACATTTAGACACTTTGGAAGCTGTCTTACATTTAGACACTTTGGAAGCTGTCTTACATTAGACACTTTAGAAGCTGTCTTACATTTAGAAACTTTGGAAGCTGTCTTACATTTACACACTTTGGAAGCTGTCTTACATTTAGACACTTTGGAAGCTGTCTTACATTAGACACTTTAGAAGCTGTCTTACATTTCGACACTTTGGAAGCTGTCTTACATTTACACACTTTGGAAGCTGTCTTACATTTAGACACTTTGGAAGCTGTATTACATTTACACAATTTGGAAGCTGTCTTACATTTAGAGACTTTGGAAGCTGTCTTACATTTAGACACTTTGGAAGCTGTCTTACATTTAGACACTTTGGAATCTGTCTTACATTAGACACTTTGGTAGCTGTCTTCCATTTAGACACTTTGGAAGCTGTCTTACATTTAGACAATTTGGAAGCTGTCTTACATTTAGACACTTTGGAAGCTGTCTTACATTTACACACTTTGGAAGCTGTCTTACAATTAGACACTTTGGAAGCTGTCTTACATTTACACACTTTGGAAGCTGTCTTACATTTACACACTTTGGAAGCTGTCTTACATTTACACACTTTGGAAGCTGTCTTACAATTAGACACTTTGGAAGCTGTCTTACATTTACACACTTTGGAAGCTGTCTTACATTTAGACACTTTGGAAGCTGTCTTACATTTAGACACTTTGGAAGCTGTCTTACATTTAGACACTTTGGAAGCTGTCTTACGTTTACACACTTTGGAAGCTGTCTTACATTTAGACACTTTGGAAGCTGTCTTACAATTAGACACTTTGGAAGCTGTCTTACATTTACACACTTTGGAAGCTGTCATACATGTAGACACTTTGGAAGCTGTCTTACATGTAGACACTTTGGAAGCTGTCTTACATTTAGATACTTTGGAAGCTGTCTTACATTTACACACTTTGGAAGCTGTCTTACAATTACACACTTTGGAAGCTGTCTTACATTTAGACACTTTGGAAGCTGTCTTAAAGTTAGGCACTTTGGAAGCTGTCTTACAATTACACACTTTGGAAGCTGTCTTACAATTACACACTTTGGAAGCTGTCTTACATTTAGAAACTTTGGAAGTTGTCTTACATTAGACACTTTGGAAGCTGTCTTACATTTAGAAACTTTGGAAGTTGTCTTACATTTACACACTTTGGAAGCTGTCTTACATTTAGATACTTTGGAAGCTGTCTCACATGTAGACACTTTGGAAGCTGTCTTACATTTAGACACTTTGGAAGCTGTCTTACATTTAGACACTTTGGAAGCTGTCTTTCATTTAGACACTTTGGAAGCTGTCTTACATTAGACACTTTGGAAGCTGGCTTACATTTAGATACTTTGGAAGCTGTCTTTCATTTAGACACTTTGGAAGTTGTCTTACATTTACACACTTTGGAAGCTGTCTTACATTTAGACACTTTGGAAGCTGTCTTACATTTACACACTTTGGAAGCTGTCTTACATTTAGACACTTTGGAAGCTGTCTTACATTTAGACACTTTGGAAGCTGTCTTTCATTTAGACACTTTGGAAGTTGTCTTACATTTACACACTTTGGAAGCTGTCTTACATTTAGACACTTTGGAAGCTGTCTTACATTTAGACACTTTGGAAGCTGTCTTTCATTTAGACACTTTGGAAGTTGTCTTACATTAGACACTTTGGAAGCTGTCTTACATGTAGACACTTTGGAAGCTGTCTTATATTTACACACTTTGGAAGCTGTCTTACATTTACACACTTTGGAAGCTGTCTTACATTTAGACACTTTGGAAGCTGTCTTACATTTAGACACTTTGGAAGCTGTCTTACATTAACACACTTTGGAAGCTGTCTTACATTTAGACACTTTGGAAGCTGTCTTACATTTACACACTTTGGAAGCTGTCTTACAATTAGACACTTTGGAAGCTGTCTTATATTTACACACTTTGGAAGCTGTCTTACATGTAGACACTTTGGAAGCTGTCTTACATGTAGACACTTTGGAAGCTGTCTTACATGTAGACACTTTGGAAGCTGTCTTACATTTAGATACTTTGGAAGCTGTCTTACATTTACACACTTTGGAAGCTGTCTTACAATTACACACTTTGGAAGCTGTCTTACATTTAGACACTTTGGAAGCTGTCTTACAGTTAGGCACTTTGGAAGCTGTCTTACATTTAGACACTTTGGAAGCTGTCTTACATTTAGAAACTTTGGAAGCTGTCTTACATTTAGAAACTTTGGAAGTTGTCTTACATTTTGACACTTTGGAAGCTGTCTTACATTTAGACACTTTGGAAGCTGTCTTACATTAGACACTTTGGAAGCTGTCTTACATTAGACACTTTGGAAGCTGTCTTACATTTAGAAACTTTGGAAGTTGTCTTACATTTACACACTTTGGAAGCTGTCTTACATGTAGACACTTTGGAAGCTGTCTTACATTTACACACTTTGGAAGCTGTCTTACTTTTAGATACTTTGGAAGCTGTCTTACATTTACACACTTTGGAAGCTGTCTTACATTTAGACACTTTGGAAGCAGTCTTACATTAGACACTTTGGAAGCTGTCTTACATTTAGACACTTTGGAAGCTGTCTTACATTTAGACACTTTGGAAGCTGTCTTACATTTAGACACTTTGGAAGCTGTCTTACATTTAGACACTTTGGAAGCTGTCTTACATTTACACACTTTGGAAGCTGTCTTACATTTAGAAACTTTGGAAGCTGTCTTACATTTCGACACTTTGGAAGCTGTCTTACATTTAGACACTTTGGAAGCTGTCTTACATTTACACACTTTGGAAGCTGTCTTACATTTAGACACTTTGGAAGCTGTCTTACATTTACACACTTTTGAAGCTGTCTTACATTTAGACACTTTGGAAGCTGTCTTACATTTACACACTTTGGTAGCAGTCTTACATGTAGACACTTTGGAAGCTGTCTTATATTTACACACTTTGGAAGCTGTCATACATTTAGACACTTTGGAAGCTGTCTTACATTTACACACTTTGGAAGCTGTCTTACATTTAGACACTTTGGAAGCTGTCTTACATTTACACACTTTGGAAGCTGTCTTACAATTAGACACTTTGGAAGCTGTCTTACATTTACACACTTTGGAAGCTGTCTTACATGTAGACACTTTGGAAGCTGTCTTACATGTGGACACTTTGGAAGCTGTCTTACATTTAGATACTTTGGAAGCTGTCTTACATTTACACACTTTGGAAGCTGTCTTACAATTACACACTTTGGAAGCTGTCTTACATTTAGACACTTTGGAAGCTGTCTTACAGTTAGGCACTTTGGAAGCTGTCTTACATTGAGACACTTTGGAAGCTGTCTTACATTTAGAAACTTTGGAAGCTGTCTTACATTTAGAAACTTTGGAAGCTGTCTTACATGTAGACACTTTGGAAGCTGTCTTACATGTGGACACTTTGGAAGCTGTCTTACATTTACACACTTTGGAAGCTGTCTTACATGTAGACACTTTGGAAGCTGTCTTACATGTGGACACTTTGGAAGCTGTCTTACATTTAGATACTTTGGAAGCTGTCTTACATTTACACACTTTGGAAGCTGTCTTACATTTACACACTTTGGAAGCTGTCTTACATGTAGACACTTTGGAAGCTGTCTTACATGTGGACACTTTGGAAGCTGTCTTACATTTAGATACTTTGGAAGCTGTCTTACATTTACACACTTTGGAAGCTGTCTTACAATTACACACTTTGGAAGCTGTCTTACATTAGACACTTTGGAAGCTGTCTTACATTAGACACTTTGGAAGCTGTCTTACATTACACACTTTGGAAGCTGTCTTACATGTAGACACTTTGGAAGCTGTCTTACATTTACACACTTTGGAAGCTGTCTTACATTTACACACTTTGGAAGCTGTCTTACATTTAGATACTTTGGAAGCTGTCTTATATTTACACACTTTGGAAGCTGTCTTACATTTAGACACTTTGGAAGCAGTCTTACATTAGACACTTTGGAAGCTGTCTTACATTTAGACACTTTGGAAGCTGTCTTACATTAGACACTTTGGAAGCTGTCTTACATTTAGACACTTTGGAAGCTGTCTTACATTTAGACACTTTGGAAGCTGTCTTACATTTAGACACTTTGGAAGCTGTCTTACATTTAGACACTTTGGAAGCTGTCTTACATTTACACACTTTGGAAGCTGTCTTACATTTAGACACTTTGGAAGCTGTCTTACATTAGACACTTTAGAAGCTGTCTTACATTTAGAAACTTTGGAAGCTGTCTTACATTTCGACACTTTGGAAGCTGTCTTACATTTAGACACTTTGGAAGCTGTCTTACATTTACACACTTTGGAAGCTGTCTTACATTTAGACACTTTGGAAGCTGTCTTACATTTACACACTTTTGAAGCTGTCTTACATTTAGACACTTTGGAAGCTGTCTTACATTTACACACTTTGGAAGCTGTCTTACATTTAGACACTTTGGAAGCTGTCTTACATTTACACACTTTGAAAGCTGTCTTACATTTAGACACTTTGGAAGCTGTCTTACAATTACACACTTTGGAAGCTGTCTTACATTTAGAAACTTTGGAAGTTGTCTTACATTAGACACTTTGGAAGCTGTCTTACATTTAGAAACTTTGGAAGTTGTCTTACATTTACACACTTTGGAAGCTGTCTTACATTTAGATACTTTGGAAGCTGTCTCACATGTAGACACTTTGGAAGCTGTCTTACATTTAGACACTTTGGAAGCTGTCTTACATTTAGACACTTTGGAAGCTGTCTTTCATTTAGACACTTTGGAAGCTGTCTTACATTAGACACTTTGGAAGCTGGCTTACATTTAGATACTTTGGAAGCTGTCTTTCATTTAGACACTTTGGAAGTTGTCTTACATTTACACACTTTGGAAGCTGTCTTACATTTAGACACTTTGGAAGCTGTCTTACATTTACACACTTTGGAAGCTGTCTTACATTTAGACACTTTGGAAGCTGTCTTACATTTAGACACTTTGGAAGCTGTCTTTCATTTAGACACTTTGGAAGTTGTCTTACATTTACACACTTTGGAAGCTGTCTTACATTTAGACACTTTGGAAGCTGTCTTACATTTAGACACTTTGGAAGCTGTCTTTCATTTAGACACTTTGGAAGTTGTCTTACATTAGACACTTTGGAAGCTGTCTTACATGTAGACACTTTGGAAGCTGTCTTATATTTACACACTTTGGAAGCTGTCTTACATTTACACACTTTGGAAGCTGTCTTACATTTAGACACTTTGGAAGCTGTCTTACATTTAGACACTTTGGAAGCTGTCTTACATTAACACACTTTGGAAGCTGTCTTACATTTAGACACTTTGGAAGCTGTCTTACATTTACACACTTTGGAAGCTGTCTTACAATTAGACACTTTGGAAGCTGTCTTACATTTACACACTTTGGAAGCTGTCTTACATGTAGACACTTTGGAAGCTGTCTTACATGTAGACACTTTGGAAGCTGTCTTACATGTAGACACTTTGGAAGCTGTCTTACATTTAGATACTTTGGAAGCTGTCTTACATTTACACACTTTGGAAGCTGTCTTACAATTACACACTTTGGAAGCTGTCTTACATTTAGACACTTTGGAAGCTGTCTTACAGTTAGGCACTTTGGAAGCTGTCTTACATTTAGACACTTTGGAAGCTGTCTTACATTTAGAAACTTTGGAAGCTGTCTTACATTTAGAAACTTTGGAAGTTGTCTTACATTTTGACACTTTGGAAGCTGTCTTACATTTAGACACTTTGGAAGCTGTCTTACATTAGACACTTTGGAAGCTGTCTTACATTAGACACTTTGGAAGCTGTCTTACATTTAGAAACTTTGGAAGTTGTCTTACATTTACACACTTTGGAAGCTGTCTTACATGTAGACACTTTGGAAGCTGTCTTACATTTACACACTTTGGAAGCTGTCTTACTTTTAGATACTTTGGAAGCTGTCTTACATTTACACACTTTGGAAGCTGTCTTACATTTAGACACTTTGGAAGCAGTCTTACATTAGACACTTTGGAAGCTGTCTTACATTTAGACACTTTGGAAGCTGTCTTACATTTAGACACTTTGGAAGCTGTCTTACATTTAGACACTTTGGAAGCTGTCTTACATTTAGACACTTTGGAAGCTGTCTTACATTTACACACTTTGGAAGCTGTCTTACATTTAGAAACTTTGGAAGCTGTCTTACATTTCGACACTTTGGAAGCTGTCTTACATTTAGACACTTTGGAAGCTGTCTTACATTTACACACTTTGGAAGCTGTCTTACATTTAGACACTTTGGAAGCTGTCTTACATTTACACACTTTTGAAGTTGTCTTACATTTAGACACTTTGGAAGCTGTCTTACATTTACACACTTTGGTAGCAGTCTTACATGTAGACACTTTGGAAGCTGTCTTATATTTACACACTTTGGAAGCTGTCATACATTTAGACACTTTGGAAGCTGTCTTACATTTACACACTTTGGAAGCTGTCTTACATTTAGACACTTTGGAAGCTGTCTTACATTTACACACTTTGGAAGCTGTCTTACAATTAGACACTTTGGAAGCTGTCTTACATTTACACACTTTGGAAGCTGTCTTACATGTAGACACTTTGGAAGCTGTCTTACATGTGGACACTTTGGAAGCTGTCTTACATTTAGATACTTTGGAAGCTGTCTTACATTTACACACTTTGGAAGCTGTCTTACAATTACACACTTTGGAAGCTGTCTTACATTTAGACACTTTGGAAGCTGTCTTACAGTTAGGCACTTTGGAAGCTGTCTTACATTGAGACACTTTGGAAGCTGTCTTACATTTAGAAACTTTGGAAGCTGTCTTACATTTAGAAACTTTGGAAGCTGTCTTACATGTAGACACTTTGGAAGCTGTCTTACATGTGGACACTTTGGAAGCTGTCTTACATTTACACACTTTGGAAGCTGTCTTACATGTAGACACTTTGGAAGCTGTCTTACATGTGGACACTTTGGAAGCTGTCTTACATTTAGATACTTTGGAAGCTGTCTTACATTTACACACTTTGGAAGCTGTCTTACATTTACACACTTTGGAAGCTGTCTTACATGTAGACACTTTGGAAGCTGTCTTACATGTGGACACTTTGGAAGCTGTCTTACATTTAGATACTTTGGAAGCTGTCTTACATTTACACACTTTGGAAGCTGTCTTACAATTACACACTTTGGAAGCTGTCTTACATTAGACACTTTGGAAGCTGTCTTACATTAGACACTTTGGAAGCTGTCTTACATTACACACTTTGGAAGCTGTCTTACATGTAGACACTTTGGAAGCTGTCTTACATTTACACACTTTGGAAGCTGTCTTACATTTACACACTTTGGAAGCTGTCTTACATTTAGATACTTTGGAAGCTGTCTTACATTTACACACTTTGGAAGCTGTCTTACATTTAGACACTTTGGAAGCAGTCTTACATTAGACACTTTGGAAGCTGTCTTACATTTAGACACTTTGGAAGCTGTCTTACATTAGACACTTTGGAAGCTGTCTTACATTTAGACACTTTGGAAGCTGTCTTACATTTAGACACTTTGGAAGCTGTCTTACATTTAGACACTTTGGAAGCTGTCTTACATTTAGACACTTTGGAAGCTGTCTTACATTTACACACTTTGGAAGCTGTCTTACATTTAGACACTTTGGAAGCTGTCTTACATTAGACACTTTAGAAGCTGTCTTACATTTAGAAACTTTGGAAGCTGTCTTACATTTCGACACTTTGGAAGCTGTCTTACATTTAGACACTTTGGAAGCTGTCTTACATTTACACACTTTGGAAGCTGTCTTACATTTAGACACTTTGGAAGCTGTCTTACATTTACACACTTTTGAAGCTGTCTTACATTTAGACACTTTGGAAGCTGTCTTACATTTACACACTTTGGTAGCAGTCTTACATGTAGACACTTTGGAAGCTGTCTTATATTTACACACTTTGGAAGCTGTCATACATTTAGACACTTTGGAAGCTGTCTTACATTTACACACTTTGAAAGCTGTCTTACATTTAGACACTTTGGAAGCTGTCTTACATTTACACACTTTGGAAGCTGTCTTACAATTAGACACTTTGGAAGCTGTCTTACATTTACACACTTTGGAAGCTGTCTTACATGTAGACACTTTGGAAGCTGTCTTACATGTGGACACTTTGGAAGCTGTCTTACATTTAGATACTTTGGGAGCTGTCTTACATTTACACACTTTGGAAGCTGTCTTACAATTACACACTTTGGAAGCTGTCTTACATTTAGACACTTTGGAAGCTGTCTTACAGTTAGGCACTTTGGAAGCTGTCTTACATTTAGACACTTTGGAAGCTGTCTTACATTTAGAAACTTTGGAAGCTGTCTTACATTTAGAAACTTTGGAAGCTGTCTTACATGTAGACACTTTGGAAGCTGTCTTACATGTGGACACTTTGGAAGCTGTCTTACATTTAGACACTTTGGAAGCTGTCTTACATTTAGACACTTTGGAAGCTGTCTTACATGTAGACACTTTGGAAGCTGTCTTACATGTGGACACTTTGGAAGCTGTCTTACATTTAGATACTTTGGAAGCTGTCTTACATTTACACACTTTGGAAGCTGTCTTACAATTACACACTTTGGAAGCTGTCTTACATTTAGACACTTTGGAAGCTGTCTTACAGTTAGGCACTTTGGAAGCTGTCTTACATTTAGACACTTTGGAAGCTGTCTTACATTTAGACACTTTGGAAGCTGTCTTACATTTAGAAACTTTGGAAGCTGTCTTACATTTTGACACTTTGGAAGCTGTCTTACATTTAGACACTTTGGAAGCTGTCTTACATTTAGACACTTTGGAAGCTGTCTTACATTAGACACTTTGGAAGCTGTCTTACATTTAGAAACTTTGGAAGTTGTCTTACATTTACACACTTTGGAAGCTGTCTTACATGTAGACACTTTGGAAGCTGTCTTACATTTAGACACTTTGGAAGCTGTCTTACATTTAGACACTTTGGAAGCTGTCTTTCATTTAGACACTTTGGAAGCTGTCTTACATTAGACACTTTGGAAGCTGGCTTACATTTACACACTTTGGAAGCTGTCTTACATGTAGACACTTTGGAAGCTGTCTTATATTTACACACTTTGGAAGCTGTCTTACATTTAGACACTTTGGAAGCTGTCTTACATTTAGACACTTTGGAAGCTGTCTTACATTTAGACACTTTGGAAGCTGTCTTACATTAGACACTTTGGAAGCTGTCTTACATTTACACACTTTGGAAGCTGTCTTACATTTACACACTTTGGAAGCTGTCTTACATTTAGACACTTTGGAAGCTGTCTTACATTTACACACTTTGGAAGCTGTCTTACAATTAGACACTTTGGAAGCTGTCTTACATGTAGACACTTTGGAAGCTGTCTTATATTTACACACTTTGGAAGCTGTCTTACATTTAGACACTTTGGAAGCTGTCTTACATTTAGACACTTTGGAAGCTGTCTTACATTTAGACACTTTGGAAGCTGTCTTACATTTACACACTTTGGAAGCTGTCTTACATTTAGACACTTTGGAAGCTGTCTTACATTTACACACTTTGGAAGCTGTCTTACAATTAGACACTTTGGAAGCTGTCTTACATTTACACACTTTGGAAGCTGTCATACATGTAGACACTTTGGAAGCTGTCTTACATGTAGACACTTTGGAAGCTGTCTTACATTTAGATACTTTGGAAGCTGTCTTACATTTACACACTTTAGAAGCTGTCTTACATTAGACACTTTGGAAGCTGTCTTACATTTACACACTTTGGAAGCTGTCTTACATTAGACACTTTGGAAGCTGTCTTACATTTACACACTTTGGAAGCTGTCTTACAATTACACACTTTAGAAGCTGTCTTACATTTAGACACTTTGGAAGCTGTCTTACAGTTAGGCACTTTGGAAGCTGTCTTACATTTAGACACTTTGGAAGCTGTCTTACATTTAGAAACTTTGGAAGTTGTCTTACATTTTGACTTTTTGGAAGCTGTCTTACATTTAGACACTTTGGAAGCTGTCTTACATTTAGACACTTTGGAAGCTGTCTTACATTAGACACTTTGGAAGCTGTCTTACATGTAGACACTTTGGAAGCTGTCTTACATTTAGACACTTTGGAAGCTGTCTTACATTTAGACACTTTGGAAGCTGTCTTTCATTTAGACACTTTGGAAGCTGTCTTACATTAGACACTTTGGAAGCTGGCTTACATTTAGACACTTTGGAAGCTGTCTTTCATTTAGACACTTTGGAAGCTGTCTTACATTTAGACACTTTGGAAGCTGTCTTACATTTACACACTTTTGAAGCTGTCTTACATTTACACACTTTGGAAGCTGTCTTACATTAGACACTTTGGAAGCTGTCTTACATTTAGAAACTTTGGAAGTTGTCTTACATTTACACACTTTGGAAGCTGTCTTACATGTAGACACTTTGGAAGCTGTCTTACATTTAGACACTTGGAAGCTGTCTTACATTTAGACACTTTGGAAGCTGTCTTTCATTTAGACACTTTGGAAGCTGTCTTACATTAGACACTTTGGAAGCTGGCTTACATTTAGACACTTTGGAAGCTGTCTTTCATTTAGACACTTTGGAAGTTGTCTTACATTTACACACTTTGGAAGCTGTCTTACATTTAGACACTTTGGAAGCTGTCTTACATTTACACACTTTGGAAGCTGTCTTACATTTACACACATTGGAAGCTGTCTTACATGTAGACACTTTGGAAGCTGTCTTATATTTACACACTTTGGAAGCTGTCTTACATTTAGACACTTTGGAAGCTGTCTTACATTAGACACTTTGGAAGCTGTCTTACATTTAGACACTTTGGAAGCTGTCTTACATTTAGACACTTTGGAAGCTGTCTTACATTTACACACTTTGGAAGCTGTCTTACAATTAGACACTTTGGAAGCTGTCTTACATTTACACACTTTGGAAGCTGTCTTACATGTAGACACTTTGGAAGCTGTCTTACATGTAGACACTTTGGAAGCTGTCTTACATTTAGATACTTTGGAAGCTGTCTTACATTTACACACTTTGGAAGCTGTCTTACATTTAGATACTTTGGAAGCTGTCTTACATTTACACACTTTGGAAGCTGTCTTACATTTAGACACTTTGGAAGCTGTCTGACATTTAGAAACTTTGGAAGCTGTCTTTTATTTAGAAACTTTGGAAGTTGTCTTACATTTTGACACTTTGGAAGCTGTCTTACATTTAGACACTTTGGAAGCTGTCTTACATTTAGACACTTTGGAAGCTGTCTTACATTAGACACTTTGGAAGCTGTCTTACATTTAGAAACTTTGGAAGTTGTCTTACATTTACACACTTTGGAAGCTGTCTTACATGTAGACACTTTGGAAGCTGTCTTACATTACACACTTTGGAAGCTGTCTTACATTTACACACTTTGGAAGCTGTCTTACATTTAGATACTTTGGAAGCTGTCTTACATTTACACACTTTGGAAGCTGTCTTACATTTACACACTTTGGAAGCTGTCTTACATTTACACACTTTGGAAGCTGTCTTACATTTAGACACTTTGGAAGCAGTCTTACATTAGACACTTTGGAAGCTGTCTTACATTTAGACACTTTGGAAGCTGTCTTACATTTAGACACTTTGGAAGCTGTCTTACATTTACACACTTTGGAAGCTGTCTTACATTTAGACACTTTGGAAGCTGTCTTACATTAGACACTTTAGAAGCTGTCTTACATTTAGAAACTTTGGAAGCTGTCTTACATTTCGACACTTTGGAAGCTGTCTTACATTTAGACACTTTGGAAGCTGTCTTACATTTACACACTTTGGAAGCTGTCTTACATTTAGACACTTTGGAAGCTGTCTTACATTTACACACTTTTGAAGCTGTCTTACATTTAGACACTTTGGAAGCTGTCTTACATTTACACACTTTGGTAGCAGTCTTACATGTAGACACTTTGGAAGCTGTCTTATATTTACACACTTTGGAAGCTGTCATACATTTAGACACTTTGGAAGCTGTCTTACATTTACACACTTTGGAAGCTGTCTTACATTTAGACACTTTGGAAGCTGTCTTACATTTACACACTTTGGAAGCTGTCTTACAATTAGACACTTTGGAAGCTGTCTTACATTTACACACTTTGGAAGCTGTCTTACATGTAGACACTTTGGAAGCTGTCTTACATGTGGACACTTTGGAAGCTGTCTTACATTTAGATACTTTGGAAGCTGTCTTACATTTAGACACTTTGGAAGCTGTCTTACAGTTAGGCACTTTGGAAGCTGTCTTACATTTAGACACTTTGGAAGCTGTCTTACATTTAGAAACTTTGGAAGTTGTCTTACATTTTGACACTTTGGAAGCTGTCTTACATTTAGACACTTTGGAAGCTGTCTTACATTTAGACACTTTGGAAGCTGTCTTACATTAGACACTTTGGAAGCTGTCTTACATTTAGAAACTTTGGAAGTTGTCTTACATTTACACACTTTGGAAGCTGTCTTACATGTAGACACTTTGGAAGCTGTCTTACATTTAGACACTTTGGAAGCTGTCTTACATTTAGACACTTTGGAAGCTGTCTTTCATTTAGACACTTTGGAAGCTGTCTTACATTAGACACTTTGGAAGCTGGCTTACATTTAGACACTTTGGAAGCTGTCTTTCATTTAGACACTTTGGAAGTTGTCTTACATTTACACACTTTGGAAGCTGTCTTACATTTAGACACTTTGGAAGCTGTCTTACATTTACACACTTTGGAAGCTGTCTTACATTTACACACTTTGGAAGCTGTCTTACATGTAGACACTTTGGAAGCTGTCTTATATTTACACACTTTGGAAGCTGTCTTACATTTAGACACTTTGGAAGCTGTCTTACATTTAGACACTTTGGAAGCTGTCTTACATTTAGACACTTTGGAAGCTGTCTTACATTTACACACTTTGGAAGCTGTCTTACATTTAGACACTTTGGAAGCTGTCTTACATTTACACACTTTGGAAGCTGTCTTACATTTACACACTTTGGAAGCTGTCTTACAATTAGACACTTTGGAAGCTGTCTTACATTTACACACTTTGGAAGCTGTCATACATGTAGACACTTTGGAAGCTGTCTTACATGTAGACACTTTGGAAGCTGTCTTACATTTAGATACTTTGGAAGCTGTCTTACATTTACACACTTTGGAAGCTGTCTTACATTAGACACTTTGGAAGCTGTCTTACATTTACACACTTTGGAAGCTGTCTTACATTAGACACTTTGGAAGCTGTCTTACATTTACACACTTTGGAAGCTGTCTTACAGTTAGGCACTTTGGAAGCTGTCTTACATTTAGACACTTTGGAAGCTGTCTTACATTTAGAAACTTTGGAAGTTGTCTTACATTTTGACTTTTTGGAAGCTGTCTTACATTTAGACACTTTGGAAGCTGTCTTACATTTAGACACTTTGGAAGCTGTCTTACATTAGACACTTTGGAAGCTGTCTTACATTTTGAAACTTTGGAAGTTGTCTTACATTTACACACTTTGGAAGCTGTCTTACATGTAGACACTTTGGAAGCTGTCTTACATTTAGACACTTTGGGAGCTGTCTTACATTTAGACACTTTGGAAGCTGTCTTTCATTTAGACACTTTGGTAGTTGTCTTACATTTACACACTTTGGAAGCTGTCTTACATTAGACACTTTGGAAGCTGTCTTACATTTAGACACTTTGGTAGTTGTCTTACATTTACACACTTTGGAAGCTGTCTTACATTTACACACTTTGGAAGCTGTCTTACATTAGACACTTTGGAAGCTGTCTTACATTTAGAAACTTTGGAAGTTGTCTTACATGTAGACACTTTGGAAGCTGTCTTACATTTAGACACTTGGAAGCTGTCTTACATTTAGACACTTTGGAAGCTGTCTTTCATTTAGACACTTTGGAAGCTGTCTTACATTAGACACTTTGGAAGCTGGCTTACATTTAGACACTTTGGAAGCTGTCTTTCATTTAGACACTTTGGAAGTTGTCTTACATTTACACACTTTGGAAGCTGTCTTACATTTAGACACTTTGGAAGCTGTCTTACATTTACACACTTTGGAAGCTGTCTTACATTTACACACTTTGGAAGCTGTCTTACATTAGACACTTTGGAAGCTGTCTTACATTTACACACTTTGGAAGCTGTCTTACATTAGACACTTTGGAAGCTGTCTTACATTTACACACTTTGGAAGCTGTCTTACAGTTAGGCACTTTGGAAGCTGTCTTACATTTAGACACTTTGGAAGCTGTCTTACATTTAGAAACTTTGGAAGTTGTCTTACATTTTGACTTTTTGGAAGCTGTCTTACATTTAGACACTTTGGAAGCTGTCTTACATTTAGACACTTTGGAAGCTGTCTTACATTAGACACTTTGGAAGCTGTCTTACATTTTGAAACTTTGGAAGTTGTCTTACATTTACACACTTTGGAAGCTGTCTTACATGTAGACACTTTGGAAGCTGTCTTACATTTAGACACTTTGGGAGCTGTCTTACATTTAGACACTTTGGAAGCTGTCTTTCATTTAGACACTTTGGTAGTTGTCTTACATTTACACACTTTGGAAGCTGTCTTACATTAGACACTTTGGAAGCTGTCTTACATTTAGACACTTTGGTAGTTGTCTTACATTTACACACTTTGGAAGCTGTCTTACATTTACACACTTTGGAAGCTGTCTTACATTAGACACTTTGGAAGCTGTCTTACATTTACACACTTTGGAAGCTGTCTTACATGTAGACACTTTGGAAGCTGTCTTACATTTAGACACTTGGAAGCTGTCTTACATTTAGACACTTTGGAAGCTGTCTTTCATTTAGACACTTTGGAAGCTGTCTTACATTAGACACTTTGGAAGCTGGCTTACATTTAGACACTTTGGAAGCTGTCTTTCATTTAGACACTTTGGAAGTTGTCTTACATTTACACACTTTGGAAGCTGTCTTACATTTAGACACTTTGGAAGCTGTCTTACATTTACACACTTTGGAAGCTGTCTTACATTTACACACATTGGAAGCTGTCTTACATGTAGACACTTTGGAAGCTGTCTTATATTTACACACTTTGGAAGCTGTCTTACATTTAGACACTTTGGAAGCTGTCTTACATTTAGTCACTTTGGAAGCTGTCTTACATTTAGACACTTTGGAAGCTGTCTTACATTAACACACTTTGGAAGCTGTCTTACATTTAGACACTTTGGAAGCTTTCTTACATTTACACACTTTGGAAGCTGTCTTACAATTAGACACTTTGGAAGCTGTCTTACATTTACACACTTTGGAAGCTGTCTTACATGTAGACACTTTGGAAGCTGTCTTACATGTAGACACTTTGGAAGCTGTCTTACATTTAGATACTTTGGAAGCTGTCTTACATTTACACACTTTGGAAGCTGTCTTACAATTACACACTTTGGAAGCTGTCTTACATTTAGACACTTTGGAAGCTGTCTTACATTTAGACACTTTGGAAGCTGTCTTACATTAGACACTTTGGAAGCTGTCTTACATTTAGAAACTTTGGTAGTTGTCTTACATTTACACACTTTGGAAGCTGTCTTACATGTAGACACTTTGGAAGCTGTCTTACATTTAGACACTTTAGAAGCTGTCTTTCATTTAGACACTTTGGAAGCTGTCTTACATTAGACACTTTGGAAGCTGGCTTACATTTAGACACTTTGGAAGCTGTCTTTCATTTAGACACTTTGGAAGTTGTCTTACATTTAGACACTTTGGAAGCTGTCTTACATTTAGACACTTTGGAAGCTGTCTTACATTTACACACTTTGGAAGCTGTCTTACATTTACACACTTTGGAATCTGTCTTAAATTTAGACACTTTGGAAGCTGTCTTACATTTACACACTTTGGAAGCTGTCTTACAATTAGACACTTTGGAAGCTGTCTTACATTTACACACTTTGGAAGCTGTCTTACATTTACACACTTTGGAAGCTGTCTTACATTTACACACTTTGGAAGCTGTCTTCCATGTAGACACTTTGGAAGCTGTCTTATATTTACACACTTTGGAAGCTGTCTTACATTTAGACACTTTGGAAGCTGTCTTACATTTAAACACTTTGGAAGCTGTCTTACATTTACACACTTTGAAAGCTGTCTTACATTTGCACACTTTGGAAGCTGTCTTACAGTTAGACACTTTGGAAGCTGTCTTACATTTACACACTTTGGAAGCTGTCTTACATTTACACACTTTGGAAGCTGTCTTACATTTACACACTTTGGAAGCTGTCTTACATTTACACACTTTGGAAGCTGTCTTACATTCACACACTTTGGAAGCTGTCTTACATTTAGACACTTTGGAAGCTGTCTTACAGTTAGGCACTTTGGAAGCTGTCCTACATTTAGACACTTTGGAAGCTGTCTTACATTTAGAAACTTTGGAAGTTGTCTTACATTTTGACACTTTGGAAGCTGTCTTACATTTAGACACTTTGGAAGCTGTCTTACATTTAGAAACTTTGGAAGTTGTCTTACATTTACACACTTTGGAAGCTGTCTTACATGTAGACACTTTGGAAGCTGTCTTACATTTAGACACATTGGAAGTTGTCTTATATTTAGACACTTTGGTAGCTGGCTTACATTTAGACACTTTGGAAGCTGTCTTACATTTAGACACATTGGAAGTTGTCTTATATTTAGACACTTTGGAAGCTGTCTTACATTTAGACACTTTGGAAGTTGTCTTATATTTAGACACATTGGAAGTTGTCTTATATTTAGACACTTTGGAAGCTGTCTTAAATTTAGACACTTTGGAAGCTGTCTTACATTTACACACTTTGGAAGCTGTCTTACAATTAGACACTTTGGAAGCTGTCTTACATTTACACACTTTGGAAGCTGTCTTACATTTACACACTTTGGAAGCTGTCTTACATTTACACACTTTGGAAGCTGTCTTACATTTACACACTTTGGAAGCTGTCTTACATTTAGACACTTTGGAAGCTGTCTTACAGTTAGGCACTTTGGAAGCTGTCTTACATTTAGACACTTTGGAAGCTATCTTACATTTAGACACTTTGGAAGCTGTCTTACATTTAGAAACTTTGGAAGTTGTCTTACATTTTGACACTTTGGAAGCTGTCTTACATTTAGACACTTTGGAAGCTGTCTTACATTAGACACTTTGGAAGCTGTCTTACATTTAGAAACTTTGGAAGTTGTCTTACATGTAGACACTTTGGAAGCTGTCTTACATTTAGACACATTGGAAGTTGTCTTATATTTAGACACTTTGGTAGCTGGCTTACATTTAGACACTTTGGAAGCTGTCTTTCATTTAGACACTTTGGAAGTTGTCTTACATTTAGACACTTTGGAAGCTGTCTTACATTTAGACACTTTGGAAGCTGTCTTACATTACACACTTTGGAAGCTGTCTTACATTTAGACACTTTGGAAGCTGTCTTACATTAGATGCTTTGGAAGCTGTCTTACATGTAGACACTTTGGAAGCTGTCTTATATTTAGACACTTTGGAAGCTGTCTTACATTTAGACACTTTGGAAGCTGTCTTACATTTAGACACTTTGGAAGCTGTCTTACATTTACACACTTTGGAAGCTGTCTTACATTTACACACTTTGGAAGCTGTCTTACATTAGATGCTTTGGAAGCTGTCTTACATGTAGACACTTTGGAAGCTGTCTTATATTTAGACACTTTGGAAGCTGTCTTACATTTAGACACTTTGGAAGCTGTCTTACATTTAGACACTTTGGAAGCTGTCTTACATGTAGACACTTTGGAAGCTGTCTTACATTAGACACTTTGGAAGCTGTCTCACATTTAGACACTTTGGAAGCTGTCTTACATTTACACACTTTGGAAGCTGTCTTACATTTAGACACTTTGGAAGCTGTCTTACATTTAGACACTTTGGAAGCTGTCTTACATTTACACACTTTGGAAGCTGTCTTACATTTAGACACTTTGGAAGCTGCCTTACATTTAGACACTTTGGAAGCTGTCTTACATTTAGACACTTTGGAAGCTGTCTTACATTAGACACATTGGAAGCTGTCTTACATTAGACACTTTGGAAGCCGTCTTACATTACACACTTTGGAAGCTGTCTTACATTAGACACTTTGGAAGCAGTCTTACATTTAGACACTTTGGAAGCTGTCTTACAGTTAGACACTTTGGAAGCTGTCTTACATTTAGACACTTTGGAAGCTGTCTTACATTTACACACTTTGGAAGCTGTCTTACAGTTACACACTTTGGAAGCTGTCTTACATTTAGACAGTTTGAGAGCTGTCTTACATTTAGACACTTTGGAAGCTCTCTTACATTAGACACTTTGGAAGCAGTCTTACATTTACACACTGGTGGTACATTAGGCATTCACAGGATACAGAAGTAAGTGTCGGCCATTACAGGCCCCAGAAATTAGGCATTTTACGAACATAAAAGGCATTTTATGCCGCTGTATTTACCGAAGACAGGGACCATAAATTGTTTTGGCTGGTGGCGGATATGGGCTGTCATGAGGAATTTTAACTCCTTAAGGACACAGCCTTATTTCGCCTTAAGGACCAGGCCATTTTTTGCAAATCTGACCAGTGTCACTTTAAGTGCAGATAACTTTAAAATGCTTTGACTTATCCAGGCCATTCTGAGATTGTTTTTCCATCACATATTGTACTTCATGACACTGGTAAAATGGAGTAAAAAAAATAATAAAAAAAAAAAATATTTATAAAATATACCAAATTTGCCAAAAATTTGGAAAAATTTGCAAATTTCCAAGTTTCAATTTCTCTACTTCTATAATACATAGTAATGCCTACAAAAATAGTTATTACATTACATTCCTCATATGTCTACTTCATGTTAGGATCATTTTGGGAATGACATTTTATTTTTGGGGGACGTTACAAGGCTTAGAAGTTTAGAAGTAAATCTTGAAAATTCTCAGAAATTTTCAAAAAACAACTTTTTAAGGACCAGTTCAGGTCTGAAGTTACTTTGTGAGGCTTACATAATAGAAACCACCCAAATATGACCCCATTCTAGAAACTACACCCCATTCTAGAAACTACACCCCTTTGTTAACCCTTTAGGTGTTCCACAAGAATTAATGGAATATAGATATACAATTTCAAAATTTCATTTTTTTGGCAGATTTTGCATTTCAATATTTTTTTTTTCCAGTTACAAAGCAAGGGTTAACAGCCAAGCAAAACTTAATATTTATGGCCCTGATTCTGTAGTTTACAGAAACACCCCATATGTTGTCGCAAACTGCTGTACGGGCACACGGCAGGGCGCAGAAGGAAAGGAATGCCATATGGTTTTTGGAAGGCAGATTTTGCTGGACTGTTTTTTTGACACCATGTCCCATTTGAAGCCCCCCTGATGCACCCCTAGAGTAGAAACTCCAAAAAAGTGACCCCATTTTAGAAACTACGGGATAGGGTGGAAGTTTTGTTGGTACTAGTTTAGGGTACATATGATTTTTGGTTGCTCTATATTACACTTTTTGTGAGGCAAGGTAACAAGAAATAGCTGTTTTAGGACCATTTTAATTTTTTGTTATTTACAACATTCATCTGACAGGTTAGATCATGTGGTATTTTTATAGAGCAGGTTGTCATGGACGCAACAATACCAAATATAACTTTTTTTTGTTGTTTGCTTCAGTTTTACATAACAAAGCATTTAAAAAAAAGAAATTATTCTTTAGTGTCTCCACATTCTGAAAGCCATAGTTTTATTAATTTCTTGGGCGACTGCCTTGTGTAGGGGCTCATTTTTTTCGTGATGAGATGACAGTCTGATTGGCACTATTTTGGGGTGCGTATGACTTTTTGCTTGCTTGCTATTACACTTTTTTTTATAAAAGGTGACAAAAAATACTTTTTTTTTACACCGTTTTAATATTTTTTTTTTACGGTATTCATCTGAGGGGTTAGGTCATGTGATATTTTTGTAGAGCATGTTATTACGGACGCGGCGATACCTAATATGTATACTTTTTTAATTATGTAAGTTTTACACAATTTCATTTTTGAAACAAAAACAAAATCATATTTTAGTGTTTCCATAGTCTGAGATCCATAGTTTTTTCAGTTTTTGGGCAATTATCTTGGGTAGAGTATGACCCCCGCGCGCATTTAGCCAAGGTGCCTTTGAGCAGTCAAGAGACTTTGAGAAATACACAGGGCGTACAGGTGTGCCCTGTGTCCTTAAGTACCACGACATCAGGGCGTACCTGTATGCCCTGTGTCCTGAAGAGGTTAAAAAACATGGTCTACTGTTCACATGTGTTGAATTTCTCAGAGATCCATGCCTCATTCATTTTTAGAAATGTGAGGTAGTCAAAACTGTCGTGAGCTGTCGTGAGGTAGTCCAGGGGTTCATCACTTCTCAGAGCGTCCAAATCGGCCGTTAAACCAATGTAGTCGGACACCTGCCGGTCTAGGCGCTCCCTGAGGCTGGATCCAGAGGACAGCTGTCTATGGGTCGGCTGAAAGAATGTTCTCATATCTGAAGTAACCAACACATCTTCAAACCGCCCTCTTTTTGCAGTCGCTGTTGTATTGGTACCCACAACTGTTTCTCTGTGAGTGGAAACTCCTCTGCCAGCGCCCAAAAAAGCAGAACGCAGCATTTCTCTAAGCAAGGCCTGGAAGTGCTGCATTCTGACAACCCTCTGTGATGGTGGTAACATTTCCGCCATTTTTTGTTTGTTACGGGGGTCTAAATACGTTGCCACCCAGTACTGGTCCTTGCCCTTTATGTTTTTTATACAGGGGTCCCTCTTAAAAGACTGGAGCATGAAGGCCCCCCATTTGCACTAACCTGGAAGCGTTGTAGTGGCCTGGCTCCTGCTCATCATCCAGAATAATGTCGTCCTCGTTCTCCTCCCCCCAGCCACTGACAACACGAGGGATCCCAGAAAGGTTTAAAGCATGCTCTTGATCCTCCTCCTCCCCGACACCATCCTCCTCTGACTCCTCTTCAGACTCCTGTTGTTGACTTGTCTCAGATGGAGTAGCCCACCCTGGGAATTCATCCAGCATTGCTACTTCCTCATCTTCCTGCTCCTTCTTCTCGACGGCTTGATCAATGACAACGCAATGCACGCTCCAGAAAGAAGGCGTAAGGTGCGATGTCACTGATGGCGCCCTGGCTGCGACTAGTCGCGTCGCTAGAGGGGGGCGAGGCGAGGCAATCGCCCTCCCTATGTTGTTCTTTGCCCCCCCGGTTGCCCCCCCACTGATTCCCCCAGGTGAATACTCTCTAATGAGCGCTTCCACTATGGAAGCGCTCATTAGAACCGAGGGACCAGGAAGTGGTAAACGCTCTGTACTTACCACTTCCTGGTCCTCGGCTGTCGGCTGTGCAGGGCCGCGCACAGCGTGAGGGCGCTCTGTGACCTCACGCTGTGCGCGCCAGTTTAGAGCACAGTCGACTGAGGAGGGAGAAAATTGCAGGCGGCGTCTGTCCAGGAGCAGGAGAGGTAAGTGTTTTTTTATTTTATAGAAAATGTGGCTGCTGGGGGCATAATGGGAGCTAATTGGAGGCATATGGGGGCTAATTGGAGGCATATGGGGCTAATAGGAGGCACATGGGGGCTAGTTGGATGCATATGGGGCTAATTGGAGGCGTATGGGGGCTAATTGGAGGCATATGGGGGCTATAAGGGCTAATTGGAGGCATATTGGGGCTATAAGGGCTAATTGGAGGCATATGGGGGCTAATAGGAGGCACATGGGGGCTAGTTGGATGCATATGGGGGCTAATTGGAGGCATATTGGGGCTATAAGGGCTAATTGGAGGCATATGGGGGCTAATAGGAGGCACATGGGGGCTAGTTGGATGCATATGGGGGCTAATAGGAGGCATATGGGGGCTATGGGGGCTAATTGGAGGCATATGGGGGCTAATTGGAGGCATATGTGGGCTAATAGGAGACATATGGGGGCTAATTGGAGGCATATGGGGGCTAATTGGAGGCATATGGGGCCTAATTGGAGGCATATGGGGGCTAATTGGAGGCATATGGGGCTAATTATGCATAATGGGGGCTAATTAGAGACACAATAGGGGCTAATTAGACTATTAGAGGCATATGGGGGCTAATGAGGCATATGGGGGCTAATAAGAGGCATATGGGGGCTAATGAGGCATATGGGCGCTAATTATACATAATGGGGGCTAATAAGAGGCATAATGTGGGCTAATAAGAGGCATAATGGCTTATAATGGGGGCTAATGAGGCATAATGGGGGCTAATAAGAGGAATAATGGGGTCTAATGAGGCATAAGGGCTTATAATGGGGGCTAATGAGGCATAAGGGCTGATATGGGGGCTGATATGGGGGTGATAAGAGGCATAATGGGGGCTAATAAGAGGAATAATGGGGGCTAATGAGTCATAAGGGCTTATAATGGGGGCTAATGAGGCATAAGGGCTGATATGAGAGGCATAATGAGGGCTAATGAGAGGCATAATGTGTCATCAACAGATGCGCCCATAACAGTGTGTCTTCCACAGATCCACCATAACAGTGCGCCTGCGGAAGCCCTGGCATTTTAGGGGCCCTAAAGCGTGAGAAGAAATCTGGAATCCAAATGCCTAAAAATGCCCTCCTAAAAGATACTCATTGGATTTTGGGCCCCTTTGCGCATCTAGGCTGCAAAAAAGTGTCACACATGTGGTATCGCCGTACTCAGGAGAAGTAGGGCAATTTGTTTTGGGGTGTCTTTTTACATATACCCATGCTGGGTGAGAGAAATATCTCTGTAAAATGACAACTTTGTGGTTGTCATTTTACAGCAACCGAAAGGGCTAGAGGGCTGCCTTTTGCAGCCCTCTAGCCCTTTCCTGGGCTGTTTTACAGCCTTTTTAGTGCCGAAAAGTTCGGGTCCCCATTGACTTCAAAGGGGTTCGGGTTCGGGACGAAGTTCGGGTCGGGTTCGGATCCCGCACCCGAACATTTCCGGGAAGTTCGGCCGAACTTCTCGAACCCGAACATCCAGGTGTTCGCTCAACTCTACACATGACCTTTCTCTGCCATTTTACAGTGAACTTACTGGGGAGAGGGGAGAGACGTGTCAGGCACTAGGGACAGTGATTAGGAAAGACTTTATTAACCAAAAATTACTATTGAGACGTTCAGGGAAAGATTATTCATAGTGTAGGGAAAGGTAGGGAGTCATTATCCACAGTGCTGGGAGAGAGCAGGGACCAACAGGAGAGTGTAAAAACTGGGTAATAGGAGCTATTCTATTATACCTTGCTGCACTAATTGGGTTAAAAAGTGATCTATTACTACAGATTTTAGGTTGTTTATATTCTTTTATACATCAGTAATTCCATTAATGTTTTCTTCTGTTATTGGGGATAAACAGCAGTCAGATTCTACAGAATTTGGGGGGGGAGGGTTGATAGTGTTTTATACATAATTCAATCTGTAAATCCTTGGTTGTGTGATTAGGGTAAAATCAAATCCTGCCTCTCTCCTCGCCAACTAATAATCAGAACCATGGTCATCGACATCGTAAAGAACATTGTGTTGGTGGTACATCGAGGAGAGCTTACCCATGCACCCTGCATTGCACACTTCTTTAATCTGGTTACAAAGTGGTTTGTTAAGTCTTCTACTCAACTGCAAGACATCCTGAAAATGGACAGGAAACTTTCCATGCACTTCAGCCTCTTACACTGCAAAGCACTCCCTCCTTGAGCGGCAAAGGCAGAATAGCATTCCCCTGATATACGACGTTTCCTCCCATTGGAACTCCACTATCCACTTGTTGGACCGACTATATGAGCAGAGGAAGGCCATAAACTATTTCTTGATGATGCAGGCGGACAGGAGCACTCCTCTGTGTAACTTCGACGTGAGCCAGTGGTAGCTCATGAGTTACACCTGCCGTTTGCTCAGGCCCTTTGTGGAGACCACTTTATTTGTCAGTCACAAGTACTACGGTATGAATAACTGAGGCAGATCCACAGCAAGTGCAGGGCTTTATTAAGACCAGCGTATAAAATGCCGGTCTTAATAAATGTACCCCAACATTTTTAATTACATGCAATTACAAAAGTATTCGGATCCAGGTGCTGGTTTGAAAACTGTAGAATATTTTTTGTGGGAGAACCCCTTTAACTTCTGGATTAGCATCCAATCTGCTCACGTCTCTGTGCAATTCCCTCAATTACTAATGTTGCCTCTGCAGTGTGCTACAGAGTGACCTGTTTATCCATGTCCTGTGCTGAGGCATCCATGAAGAGCAGACAGTCTCCACCCAACAGCTCTGAAAAAAATCAGTAATGCACATTGAAAAACTACTAAAAATGCCAGATACAAGTTATGTAATAGCCATAAATAGGCTACTTTCACATAAACAAGTTTTCCATATGGGTGCAATGCTTAAATTGAATTGCACTCGTATTGAATCCTGACCCATTCATTTCTATGTGTCTGTGTACATGAGCGTTGTTTTTCACGCATCATCTCTGCGTTATGTGAAAATCTCAGCATGTTCTATATTCAGCATTTTTTACGCAGCCCAAATCCCTTAGAAGTAAATGGGGCTTCCGTGAAAAAAGCCATTGCATCCAGATGTAAAGCATTTTTCACTGATAGTTGCTAGGGAATGTCGTTTTGTTATTCTACTTTTTTTTTCATGCACATGAAAAACGCACCAAAACTGATATCATCCGTGTGAAAAAAAATATAATACACTGAATGCAATCGCAGACAAAACTGCGCTTGTGTTAGAAACAATAGTTTCTTGTGAAAGAAGCCATAGTGTCATATTGCATGTACACACATGAAACATGAACTGAAACAACAATTATATAAATGTGAGGTTCAGATTCAGAATAATTTAAAGATATTGTCTAAGATCATAACAAACTGGGGCAAAGACAGGTGATGGTATAAAATAACAAAGGAAGCACCACAATGACAACTTGTGACCACTGTGGCCAATCACTGGCCTCAGCATTACCATTTCCTGCCTTTCGCCCTAATGTGGTATTGTAAAGGGGGAATATTAATCACCAGTATTTATGCAAATATCAATAATTAATATTCATAAATAGGAGGAGCCGTCTATTGATGACTCCGCCTATTTAGTTATAATACATTTTTATTGTTTTTTCTTCATTAGTAAAGAGAACAATTTTTACATACTTGTTCAATAGTACAGGAAGCGAAAATTTTTGTCAACAGGTCATGTGAATAATACTTATTACATGTATTATAGTTAACTTTACGTACAATAGGTCTCAGTTATATTGTTACTGATCAAGTACGTTAATTAGTTCAAATAAAAAGAAAATAATAAAAAAAATATGAAAATTAATAGAAGAAGAAATAAAAATAAAGACAAAGTAGAAACATTTTATAAACAATTATTAACATTATTATTAATTATTATTAATTATTAATTATTAACAATTATTACCTTTATATAACAGTACAATATTTTCACTATACTAGCTGCATTCACTAAGCTAGCTGCATGCGCCTTACTAAACTATCGCTAATAAACACACATTACACAGATAGTTATAAATAAAACAGTATTTATTAATACCTAATACACGTAAGCACACAATACACTAACAATACGGCACTATAAACACAGTACTAAACTACACTACACGGTTCCCAAATTCCACCCACAAACTAACTATACAATACACTCACACATATATATTAGCAGCCCACCCACCTGGTTCTACTTACTGTCGAGGGTAAACATTGGCACTGCAGGGGTGTATGCAGGCCACAGACACTAATACAGTAATAGGGGTGAGGTACAGTGGGGGTATCAGGGCTTCACAGCAATGCAAGGGTTCAGCAAGGCAAGGGTTAATCAGGGAATCAGGGACACAGCAATGCAAGGGTTAATACCCTGCAAGTGTATAGAGAGGGGGTATAGTAGGTAGGGATGAGGTACATGCAAGGGTTAATACCCTGCAAGTGATGGGGTAGTGTGAGGGATATGGGAGGAGGTATAGGGCGTTGGGCAAGTAGGGGTTAATAGGTAATCGTTGGTGGGGTAGAGGTATAAGAAGAGGGGGATACTCAGTCTTAGATGCTCGTTCGTTTAGGGCGATCCTCGCCAGCCGGGGGGGTCGCTCCGTCCTTCTCCCTGAGCGCCGATTGCGCGCTCTCTCAGAAGGGAGGGGGGGCAGTCGAGGTCCCTCTGAGCGCCGGCTACGCTCTCCTTCAGAGGGGGCCGGTAGGGGATCTCCCTCTAGTGCAGGGCTGCCGGGCTTTATTCCCTGCAGCCCGCACTCACAGATCGCGGCGCATGCGCTGTCCGTGCGCTCCACGGACCTAGACACGTGGGCCGACGCGGTGATATGACGTCACCACGCCAGCCCGCGCGCCCCTGCAGGCGCACAGCGGGCCCGCGACTTGCTAATAGGCGGGAGAAGTCTTTGATCTCCCGCCTGCAGCACCTTGCATTCCGGACTGCGCAATAGTAATCGCGTTGCCGGAATGTGCATAATAGAAGGAGGGGAGGCTTCTCCCTCCCTTCTATCATGCATAATTATCTCCATTAGCGCTTGAGATAATTACAACAAAGGACTCAGATTCTGTTGAATCTGAGTTATTTGTAGTTCTCAGGATAACCGGACCTTAGTCCGGTCATTCTGATGCAATTAACCAGATTGCATCAGTGCGGATGCTTGGGGCACATTCACACCGATGCACCTGGTTTCAGGTATAGGGGGGGGATATTGTATAATATACATGTGTATGGATGCATGGGGCACATCCATACACATGTATACACGAATATAAGGGACATACAGTTGTGTTCAAAATTATTCAACCCCCACTGAAATTGAGTGTTTTGGCCAGTTTGACATTGATTTTGATCATTTCTGTCATCTTGTTTACAATTAAATCAGAGAGGCACTTGTAAGTCAGACAAATATAACATAACATTTATAATGAAATAACCACAAATGTCATTTCTGTGCTCACATCATTATCAGTTTTATTCAACCCCCAAGTGACATTCAATCTTAGTACTTAGTACAACATCATTTTCCAGTTATAACAGCTTTTAAACGTGAAGCATAGCTTGACACAAGTGTCTTGCAGCGATCTACGGGTATCTTCGCCCATTCTTCATGGGCAAAAGCCTCCAGTTCAGTCACATTCTTAGGCTTGTGCGCTGCAACTGCTTTCTTTAAGTCCCACCAGAGGTTCTCAATCGGATTTAAGTCTGGTGACTGCGATGGCCACTTCAAAATGTTCCAGCCTTTAATCTGCAACCATGCTCTAGTGGACTTGGAGGTATGCTTGGGATCATTGTCCTGTTGAAAGGTCCAACGTCTCCCAAGCCTCAGGTTTGTGACGGACTGCATCACATTTTCATCCAATATCTCCTGGTACTGAAGAGAATTCATGGTACCTTGCACACGCTGAAGCTTCCCTGTACCTGTAGAAGCAAAACAACCAAAGCATGATTGACCCCCCGCCATGCTTCACAGTAAGCAAGGTGTTGTTTTCTTCATAGGCCTTGTTCTTCCTCCTCCAAACATAGCGTTGATCCATGGGCCCAAACAGTTCTAATTTTGTTTCATCAGTCCACAGAACACTATCCAAAACTTTTGTGGTTTGTCCACATGACTTTTGGCATACTGCAGTCGACTCTTCTTATTCTTTGGAGACAGCAAGGGGGTGCGCCTGGGAGTTCTGGCATGGAGGCCTTCATTACGCAGTGTGCGCCTTATTGTCTGAGCTGAAATTTCAGTACCCACATCTGACAAATCTTTTTTCAGTTCCTCAGCAGTCACACGGGGACTTTTCTCCACTTTGCGCTTCAGGTAGCGCACAGCAGTCGAAGTCAGCATCTTGTTTCTGCCACGACCAGGTAGCGTTTCAACAGTGCCCTTTGCCTTGAATTTGCGAATGATGCTTCCTATGGTGTCTCTTGGTATGTTTAACATCTTTGCAATCTTCTTATAGCCATTGCCCTTCCTGTGAAGAGAAATCACCTCTTCTCTTGTCTTCCTGGACCATTCTCTTGACTTCACCATGTTTGTAAACACACCCGTAAATGTCTAGAAGGAGCTGAGTATCACAGTCCTTTTAAATCTGCCTAATTGGTGCTTATTATGCTTGATTGCTGCTCCTTGACATCCACAGGTGTTTTCAATACCTGATCGAAAACACTTGAATGAACCTCTGTTCTTAAGAGTGGTAGTCTTTAAGGGGTTGAATAATTGTGTCAATGAAGAAATCACAAAAAAAACATTTAATACTGTATTACAAAAACAATTAACATAGTAACATAGTAACATAGTACATAAGGCCGAAAAAAGACATTTGTCCATCCAGTTCGGCCTGTTATCCTGCAAGTTGATCCAGAGGAAGGCAAAAACCCTGTGAGGTAGAAGCCAATTTTCTCCACTTTAGGGGAATAAAAAATTTCTTCCCGACTCCAATCAGAATAACTCCCTGGATCAACGACCCCTCTCTAGTAGCTATAGCCTGTAATATTATTACGCTCTAGAAACACATCCAGGCCCCTCTTGAATTCCTTTATTGTACTCACCATCACCACCTCCTCAGGCAGAGAGCTCCATAGTCTCACTGCTCTTACCGTAAAGAATCCTCTTCTATGTTTGTGTACAAACCTTCTTTCCTCCAGACGCAGAGGATGTCCCCTCGTCACAGTCACAGTCCTGGGGATAAATAGCTGATGGGATAGATCTCTGTACTGACCCCTGATATATTTATACATATTAATTAGATCTCCCCTCAGTCGTCTTTTTTCTAAAGTGAATAACCCTAATTTTGATAATCTTTCAGGGTACTGTAGTTGCCCCATTCCAGTTATTACTTTAGTTGCCCTCCTCTGAACCCTCTCTAGCTCTGCTATGTCTGCCTTGTTTACAGGAGCCCAGAACTGTACACAGTACTCCATGTGTGGTCTGACTAGCGATTTGTAAAGTGGTAGGACTATGTTCATATCACGGGAATCTATGCCCCTTTTGATGCAACCCATTATCTTGTTGGCCTTGGCAGCAGCTGCCTGACACTGGTTTTTGCTGTTTAGTTTGCTGTTTATTAAAATTCCTAGATCCTTTTCCATGTCAGTGTTACCGAGTGTTTTACCATTTAGTATGTATGGGTGACTTGCATTATTCCTTCCCATGTGCATAACTTTACATTTGTCAGTGTTAAACCTCATCTGCCACTTATCTGCCCAAGCCTGCAATCTATCCAGATCCCTCTGTAGTAGTATACTGTCCTCTTCAGTGTAAATTACTTTACACAGTTTAGTGTCATCTGCGAAAATTGATACTTTACTATGCAAGCCTTCTACAAGATCATTAATAAATATATTGAAGAGAATAGGGCCCAATACTGACCCCTGAGGTACCCCACTAGTGACAGTGACCCAATCTGAATGTGTACCGTTAATAACCACCCTCTGTTTTCTATCACTCAGCCAGTTACTTACCCACATACAGATGTTTTCTCCCAGTCCGAGCATTCTCATTTTATATACTAACCTTTTATGCGGTACAGTGTCAAATGCTTTGGAGAAGTCCAGATATACGACATCCATTGATTCGCCGCTGTCAAGTCTAGAACTTACCTCCTCATAGAAACTGATTAAATTAGTTTGACATGACCGATCCCTCACGAAGCCATGCTGATATGGCGTTATTTGCTTATTTCCGTTGAGATGCTCTAATATAGCATCTCTCAGAAAACCTTCAAACAGTTTACCCACAACAGATGTTAAACTTACCGGCCTATAGTTTCCAGGCTCTGTTTTTGGCCCCTTTTTGAATATTGGCACCACATATGCCACGCGCCAATCTTGTGGGACATTCCCTGTCAGTATAGAGTCTGCAAATATCAGAAATAAGGGTCTGGCTATGACATTACTTAATTCCTTTAGGATACGGGGGTGTATGCCATCCGGTCCTGGCGATTTGTCTATTTTAATCTTTTTAAGCCGCTGATGTACTTCTTCCTGGGTCAGACAGGACACTTTTAATGGGGAATTTATTTTTGCATTCTGCATTTCATCTGACAGTTTATTTTCCTCAGTGAATACATTGGAGAAAAAAATATTTAACAGCTTTGCTTTCTCCTCGTCGCTCTCTGCGACTCCCCCCTCATTACTCTTTAAAGGGCCAACACCTTCAGCTTTATACTCTCGGTCTCTAGTTTGGCCGCTTTTATTTGTTTTTTACATGTTCTATTTTTTTCCTTATAGTTTTTCAGTGCTTCCGTGCAACCCTCCTGTTTTAGTGTTTTATATGCTTTCTTTTTGTCATTTATTGCTTTCTTTACAGTTCTATTTATCCACATTGGTTTCTTTTTGTTCCTTAACCTTTTATTACCATACGGTATGTACCTCTGACAATGAGTTTTTAGGATGTTTTTAAAGATATCCCATTTTGTGTCTGTATTTGTGAGGACTTTGTCCCAGTTAGTTTGGCCTATGGCCTCTCTTAGTTGGCTAAATTTAGCTTTTTTGAAGTTTGGTATTTTTGTTCCTCCCTGTAGAAACGCTCTTTTGAATGATAATTGGAAGGTTATTACTTTATGGTCACTATTTCCCAGGTGTCCCCCGACCTGCACGTCTGTTGTTCTGTCAGGTCTATTGGTTAATACTAAGTCCAGTATGGCCGTCCCTCTAGTCGGGTCCTGAACCAGTTGGGAGAGGTAATTGTCTTTGGTTATAGCCACGAACCTGTTTCCCTTATGAGATATACAAGTTTCAGTTTCCCAGTCTATATCTGGGTAGTTGAAGTCCCCCATAATAACCACCTCATTATGATTTGCCGCCTCGTCTATCTCGTTTAGTAGTAGATTTTCTGTGGACTCTGGTATATTAGGTGGTTTATAGTAAACTCCTATTAGTAATTTATTGTTGTTTTTAGCTCCATGTATCTCTACCCATAGTGACTCCACATGTTCATGTCCCTCACTTATATCTTCTCGGACTGTGGGCTTTAGACAGGACTTTATATAAAGGCAGACCCCTCCCCCTCTCCGGTTTTGACGATCCTTTCTAAACAGACTGTAACCTTGTACATTAACTGCCCAGTCATAGCTATCATCCAGCCATGTCTCAGTTATTCCCACTATGTCATAGTCCTCCTCACACATCACTAATTCCAGTTCACCAGTTTTATTAGTCAGGCTTCTGGCATTAGTATACATACATTTGAGAGGTTTATGTATATTTTTTACCCTACACCTTTCCTTCTGAACTGTTCTAGTCCCTCCTTCCATTCCTCCCCCATTCTTATTACCTTGCCCCCGGTCTCTATCTGCACTATCTTCCCCTCCTATAATGTAATTACCCTCCCCCCCAGTCCCTAGTTTAAACACTCCTTCAACCTTCTAGCCATCTTTCTCCCCAGCACAGCTACCCCTTCCCCATTGAGGTGCAGCCCGTCCCTACGATAGAGCCTGTTGCCGATAGAAAAATCGGCCCAGTTCTCCAGGAACCCAAACCCCTCCATCCTACACCAGTTCTTGAGCCACTTGTTAATCTCCCTAATCTCCCATTGCCTTTCTTGTGTGGCTCGTGGTACAGGCAGTATTTCGGAAAATACTACCTTAGAGGTCCTTGCCCTCAGCTTTTGACCTAAATCCCTGAAATCATTTTTAAGGACTCTCCACCTACCTCTAACTTTGTCATTGGTTCCGATATGGACCATGACCGCTGGATCGTCTCCAGCCCCTCCCAGTAATCTGTCAACCCGATCCGCGATGTGTCGAACTCTAGCGCCAGGAAGACAGCACACTGTTCGGCGATCACGGTCTTTGTGACAGATTTCCCTATCTGTTCCCCTAATAATGGAGTCTCCCACTACCAGCACCTGTCTGGCCTGCCCTGCTCTCCTGGTTCCCTGCTTACTGGAGCTGACATTCCCCTGACTGGCAGAGGAAGTGTCTGGCTGCAGCAGTGCCGTCCCCGGACTGACATCCCCCTCATGTGCCAAACGTGCAAACTTGTTGGGGTGTGTCAGATCAGGGCTAGCCTCCCTGGCACTCTTCCCTCTACCCCGCTTTCTAACTTTTACCCAGCTAGCTACCTCACTTTCCTCAGCCTCCTCTCTGTCACCCTCCCCCTCATCTACCCCAAAGAGTGCTTGCTCGGTGAGAAGCAAACTCTTTTGCAAATTATCAATGCCTCTCAGTGTTGCAACTTGCCCATTTAGAGACTCGATCTGCGATTCCAAACGGATAATTGATGTCATTTTAGTTGCATTTGGTTCTTTAAAAAGTCCTTGTAAGATTTCATTCTGAACACAATTACAAATGTACACTAAATTCCCTAAAACCCTTTACAGCATTGGGGGTTGAATAATTTTGAACACAACTGTAGATATATATATCTAAAGGGGACACAGATGATTATATACATATCATAAGGGGCCACAGCTACATATTATAAGGGGGCACAGCCCTTACATTATAAGGGGGCACAGCCCCTACATTATAAAGGGGCACAGCCCCTATATTATAAGGGGGCACACCTTCCAGGGACCACATATTTCCCACAGGGGCCACCATGAGCCCCATGTGGGCCACTAAGGGCAGATGTGCGCACATCATCCTATAAAGTGACCATTAATGCATGCATATATATCATACATGCATGCACGTGTTTGCATGCATATATGTATATATATGCATGTGTCTCAACACTTCCTCAACAGGTATCATCTCAGAAATCTCCATTTGTAAGGGTGAGAGATTTAGGCTACCAACATATGGTTCATGCCCGATATCTAGTGGATGTCATACTCTGCGTGCAGAATTATTAGGCAAATGAGTATTTTGACCACATCATCCTCTTTATGCATGTTGTCTTACTCCAAGCTGTATAGGCTCGAAAGCCTACTACCAATTAAGCATATTAGGTGATGTGCATCTCTGTAATGAGAAGGGGTGTGGTCTAATGACATCAACACCCTATATCAGGTGTGCATAATTATTAGGCAACTTCCTTTCCTTTGGCAAAATGGGTCAAAAGAAGGACTTGACAGGCTCAGAAAAGTCAAAAATAGTGAGATATCTTGCAGAGGGATGCAGCACTCTTAAAATTGCAAAGCTTCTGAAGCGTGATCATCGAACAATCAAGCGTTTCATTCAAAATAGTCAACAGGGTCGCAAGAAGCGTGTGGAAAAACCAAGGCGCAAAATAACTGCCCATGAACTGAGAAAAGTCAAGCGTGCAGCTGCCAAGATGCCACTTGCCACCAGTTTGGCCATATTTCAGAGCTGCAACATCACTGGAGTGCCCAAAAGCACAAGGTGTGCAATACTCAGAGACATGGCCAAGGTAAGAAAGGCTGAAAGACGACCACCACTGAACAAGACACACAAGCTGAAACGTCAAGACTGGGCCAAGAAATATCTCAAGACTGATTTTTCTAAGGTTTTATGGACTGATGAAATGAGAGTGAGTCTTGATGGGCCAGATGGATGGGCCCGTGTCTGGATTGGTAAAGGGCAGAGAGCTCCAGTCCGACTCAGACACCAGCAAGGTGGAGGTGGAGTACTGGTTTGGGCTGGTATCATCAAAGATGAGCTTGTGGGGCCTTTTCGGGTTGAGGATGGAGTCAAACTCCACTCCCAGTCCTACTGCCAGTTTCTGGAAGATATCTTCTTCAAGCAGTGGTACAGGAAGAAGTCTGCATCCTTCAAGAAAAACATGATTTTCATGCAGGACAATGCTCCATCACACGCGTCCAAGTACTCCACAGCGTGGCTGGCAAGAAAGGGTATAAAAGAAGAAAATCTAATGACATGGCCTCCTTGTTCACCTGATCTGAACCCCATTGAGAACCTGTGGTCCATCATCAAATGTGAGATTTACAAGGAGGGAAAACAGTACACCTCTCTGAACAGTGTCTGGGAGGCTGTGGTTGCTGCTGCACGCAATGTTGATGGTGAACAGATCAAAACACTGACAGAATCCATGGATGGCAGGCTTTTGAGTGTCCTTGCAAAGAAAGGTGGCTATATTGGTCACTGATTTGTTTTTGTTTTGTTTTTGAATGTCAGAAATGTATATTTGTGAATGTTGAGATGTTATATTGGTTTCACTGGTAAAAATAAATAATTGAAATGGGTATATATTTGTTTTTTGTTAAGTTGCCTAATAATTATGCACAGTAATAGTCACCTGCACACACAGATATCCCCCTAAATTAGCTAAAACTAAAAACAAACTAAAAACTACTTCCAAAAATATTCAGCTTTGATATTAATGAGTTTTTTGGGTTCATTGAGAACATGGTTGTTGTTCAATAATAAAATTAATCCTCAAAAATACAACTTGCCTAATAATTCTGCACTCCCTGTAGTCTTATGTCTACTAATCTGGTCTTAAAAATGAAAAGAAATCACAGCCTGGCTTAATGTTATTAGATTTACTTGAATTTCTTATCGTACTTGCAGACAAATCTGACTGTGGTCACAGAGTTTCTCCTCTTAGGATTTCAAGGCAGCCAATTTTTGAGAAATCTTCTATTTCTTCTGTTCCTTGTTGTTTTTGTTGCCACAATATGCGGGAACCTCCTGATCATCATCGTGGTGTCCACGACCAAGAACCTCCACACCCCCATGTACTTCTTCATCTCACAACTGTCCATCAGTGACATCTTATTATCCACAGATATTGTCCCCAACCTGCTCCACATCCTACTGAATAATGGAGGAACCGTCAGTTTTATTGGTTGTATGACTCAGTTTTATTTTTTTGATTGCACTGATGGACTAGAGTGTTTTCTTCTCGCTGTGATGTCTTATGACAGATATGTGGCCATCTGTAATCCCCTCCGTTACTCCTCTGTCATGACGAATAGATTTTGTGTTACATCAATCATTATTAGTTGGTTGATGGGTAATGTTATTTCATTCATTGTTACGATAACATCATCAAAACTAAACTTTTGTGGGTCAAATATCATCGACCATTTATTCTGTGAACTTATCCCCTTACTAGACCTGTCCTGTTCTGACACCTTCTCTGTTCACTTGGAGATTTTTGTTTTGGGAGTTCCAACTGTAATGGTCCCAACCTCAATCATTGTAGTGTCTTATACTTACATTGTGATATCAGTCTTAAGGATCCCATCCAGTACTGGTAGACAGAAGGCCTTCTCCACCTGTAGCCAGTGCCATCTTAAGAGCATTATAGGCCCCCGGGCAATACAGTGCACTGGGGCCCTGTCTACACAATCACGCACTAGAATAAAAATGCAAATTATCAATAAGGCGATATTTATTGGTACTTTCAACAAAATCAGTGTTTAAACATTAAACACAACGTTTGAACAATATAACATGAGCTTGAAAAGCAAGAAATTGAAAAACAAGACATTACTGATTAAAATTGGACAGTACAAAAACACTAATCATTTATTAAATTTGCGACACTTTTTTGTACTGAATTCCTTTATAACTGGCTTGAAGTCAATGGTTTTTAGGATGTCATTTTCAATGCACATTAGTGAAAGCCAGTTCAAACGATGCTGCCCCATTGTGCTGCGAAGCTCATTTTTTATCAGTTTCAATCTTGAGAACGAACGCTCTCCTGCACAGTTGGTCACCATCATGCACATGAACACTCTGAGTGCAATTTCCACATTCGGAAAAACAGATTTCAAGTTGTCTGAAATTATTTTTCTGTACAATGCAGGAAGAGTCTCACAATTTTGATCAAGAATCATGTAGTGCTTGAGATGCTCACATTCATTTAGTAGGTCACCATAATCAAGATCTTTGTGATAAACATTAGCCAGGTATTCACACCTTTTTTTTAGGTCATCAGAACGAATTTTTTTTAATTCACAGAAGAATGAAAACATATTTCCAATCGATGAATAAGCTTCTGCACGTTTTGTCAGTGCAGGAATTAGAGAGTCCAGAACAGGAAGGAATGTTTCCACCTTAAACTTTTCACTTTTACTGAGAAGTACCTCTTCTTCTGATCCGTCATATCTAGTGAGGCGTACACTTCGCTTTCCTTCCCGTTTTTCCTTATATTCTGAATCTGGACACCTACTCCTGGCTTTCAATTCATATGCACTAAATCTGTCTCTAGTATCCTGAAGATAAGTTTTTAGAGACTCAAGAAGGTTCATGGCAACAAGTATATTCATATCCTCTGATTGCAGGACCTTGCTTGTTTTGTTGACTCTTTCAAGAACGTCATTCCAAAGAATTGTGAGGAAGATCGTTTCCAGGTTTTCCATTTTGTCACTCAATCCTTTTGCCTCTCGCCTTGTATTTACTTCCTGTTCAGTGTCAGCTGATACAGAATCTAGTGCATTTTTAATTTTCTCAAAACCCTCATGTAAAGCATGAACAGCATCAAAATGTGCCGACCATCTTGTGTCAGACAGACGCTTGACCACAATGTTTTTCCCAAGAGATGTTGCAAGAATATTCCATCGATGTGTGGAAGCAGAGAAGAATGAATAAAGACACTGAACAAAGTAGAAGAATTTTACACACTGTAGACAACACTCTGCTGCTTTTACTCCCACCAGGTTCAAGCTGTGTCCAGCACAGGGGACATACATGGCAAACTCATTCAACTGAAGAATCCGTGCTTGCAATCCAGTATAGCGTCCAGACATATTTGAGGCATTGTCATATGACTGACCACGGCAGTTGGATAGTGGAATTTTGTTCTCCTTAAGGAATCCCACAACAGTGTCGGCAAGATTCTTTGCTCCATGAGAAAAGATGGGGATGAACTTAAGAAAACGTTCCACGGGTTCACATCCTCGAATGTACCGGACAGTAAATGTCAGTTGATCGGTGTGTGAGATGTCTGGAGTGGAATCTACACTTATTGAATAATATTTTGATTCTTTTATTTCTTCAAGAATAGCAGAAAGAACATGTTGTCCCATTATTTCAATGAATTCCTCACAAATGTTTGCTGATAAATATGATGGGTTCCCCTTTCCTGGATTCCCATACAATTTGAGATGTTCTTCCAAAAAAGGGTCAAATTCACTTAACAGCTCAAGAATACCCAAATAGTTTCCATTTTTAGCAGACCCAATTATTTGGTTTTCTCCACGAAATGGCAAACCTCTGGAGGCAAGAAAGCGAATTACAGAAACCACTCGTGTCAACACTTTATGCCAATACTCCTGCTCTGAGCGAAGTTGTTGAAGTAATAGTGTATCAACATTTCCAGTTTCTTTATGGCGAATAAAATATGCCGTCATGCACTTGCGATGTTCTTCTCCATTTTCATGTTCACCAACAACATTGCTGTGTTTCCAGTCATTATATCCTGATGTAGCAAAGGGAGATTCTGTCTTGGAAAATAGGCGACATGCAAAGCAGTACAAACGACCTTGGGATGGCGAATAGAGTAGCCATTCACGCTTTACACACTCGCCATTCCGCAATTCACGTTTAAACAGATTCTTTGACAAATACCTTGTCTGTGTATTTTCTCTTCCAGTTCCCTTATACACTCTGCCTGAGTTTAAAAGGTTGCAGTCATGATTCTGGCATGCTGTCGGCCCACTACGAATCCAGTAATCCACTGTACTAGTATTGCTAATATCCCATAGCCCCGGATCTGTGTCTTGGGTTGCAAACTCCCTTACTGATACAGATGTGGGCATTTCCTCTTCTGGATTTTCCCCAGCAGTAGGATCAGGTAATGATACCATTGGTATTTCTGCTGGAATTGGAGTGCATGTAGATGTGGATGCTACATCTGGAGGAGCAGAACTACTGGCTGACGTTGCACCTGGATTGAGCCAAGATGTTAGTTTTGGAAGTTTGCACATTTTCTCTTTCTCCTCTGCAGCCTTTTTCCTCTTCTGTGCTCCACTCAAAACATTACGTTTCATTTCTGCACTAAAGGTTATTTTCACCAACACGTAATAAACTTTATTTTTCCTCACCTTTTTTACACTTCCTCGAACGAGTGGCAACTCTTAGAAGAAGCGCGGCTCCTCTTCGTTGCAGCAGACAGGCAGCTCTCGTGAGTGACGTCACACCTCAGGGGGAGGGAAGTCGTGTCTCTCGTGCGCAGGCGCACTGTTATGGTGGATCTGTGGAAGACACACTGTTATGGGGGCATCTGTGGATGACAGTGTTATTATGCCTCTCATTAGCCCCCATATGCTGCCTCTCATCATTAGCCCCCATATGCTGCCTCTCATCATTAGCCCCCATATGCCTCATCATTAGCCCCCATATGCCTCATCATTAGCCCCCATATGCCTCTCCATTAGCCCCCATATGCCTCTCCATTAGCCCCCATATGCCTCTCCATTAGCCCCCCATATGCCTCTCTCCATTAGCCCCCCATATGCCTCTCTCCATTAGCCCCCCATATGCCTCTCCATTAGCCCCCCATATGCCTCTCCATTAGCCCCCCATATGCCTCTCCATTAGATTAGCCCCCATATGCCTCTCCATTAGCCCCCATATGCCTCATTAGCCCCCATATGCCTCTCCATTAGCCCCCATATGCCTCTCCATTAGCCCCCCATATGCCTCTCTCCATTAGCCCCCCATATGCCTCTCTCCATTAGCCCCCCATATGCCTCTCTCCATTAGCCCCCCATATGCCTCTCCATTAGCCCCCCATATGCCTCTCCATTAGCCCCCCATATGCCTCTCCATTAGATTAGCCCCCATATGCCTCTCCATTAGCCCCCATATGCCTCATTAGCCCCCATATGCCTCTCCATTAGCCCCCATATGCCTCTCCATTAGCCCCCCATATGCCTCTCTCCATTAGCCCCCCATATGCCTCTCTCCATTAGCCCCCCATATGCCTCTCCATTAGCCCCCCATATGCCTCTCCATTAGCCCCCCATATGCCTCTCCATTAGATTAGCCCCCATATGCCTCTCCATTAGCCCCCATATGCCTCATTAGCCCCCATATGCCTCTCCATTAGCCCCCATATGCCTCTCCATTAGCCCCCCATATGCCTCTCTCCATTAGCCCCCCATATGCCTCTCTCCATTAGCCCCCCATATGCCTCTCCATTAGCCCCCCATATGCCTCTCCATTAGCCCCCCATATGCCTCTCCATTAGCCCCCCATATGCCTCTCCATTAGATTAGCCCCCATATGCCTCTCCATTAGACCCCTTATGCCCCCAGCAGCCACATTTTCTTATAAAATAAAAAATCACTTACCTCTCCTGTTCCTGGACGCCGCCTGCCTCTCCTCAGTCGACTCTGTGCTCTGAACTGGCGCGCACAGCGTGAGGTCACAGAGCGCCCTCACGCTGTGCGCAGCCCTGCACAGCCGACAGCCGAGGACCAGGAAGTGGTGAGTACAGAGCGTTCACCACTTCCTGGTCTCTCGGTTCTAATGAGCGCTTCCATAATGGAAGCGCTCATTAGTATTCAACTGGGCCGTGGGCTGGTGGGTTCACTGGGCAGGCGGGCCCCCAGGCAAGTGGGGCCCCCGGGCAACTGCCCAGCGTGCCCATTCGGAAAGACGGCCCTGCCTGTAGCTCCCACCTCATTGTGGTCTCCATTTTTTACTGGACTATGTTTAGTGTTTATGTTTTCCCTAAGAGAGAAGAAACTTGGGTCAGTAGTAAAATCCTCTCTCTGCTGTATACTGTGTTTACTCCATTTATTAACCCCATTATATACAGTCTGCGGAATAAAGATATTAAGAAAGCTGTACAGCAAACATTACATAAACACATATCCCGTAATAAACATTAATACACATTTAGAGACAAGCAAATCCCTCAAAATTTAAATTGTTCAAGCGATTTGATTTGAGTGCAAATTGACTCTACCCAAATCAAAACTGCTCTAACTGGCCTGAAAATGTTTGTATAACACTAGTCTGATAGGACCCGTATTCTCTCCTTTTTTGTTTTGTTTCTCTCTCTCTCAGATTCAGATGCAACTTGAGATCTTACAAAATGAGGCTACATGCACACGAACATTGTTTGTTTCCGTGTTTATTCTGCATTTTTTGTGGATAGGATGCGGACCCATTCATTTTAATGGGTCCGCAAAAAATGCGGACAGCACACCGTGTGCGGTCCGCATCAGTATGTCCGTTCCGAAGTCCCGCAAAAAAAAAAATACATGTCTTATTATTGTCCATTTTAGGCATTGTTACAATGGATCCGAAAAAAAAATGATGGCATACGGATGTCATCCGTTTTTTTTTTGCGGATCCGCAATTTGCGGACCGCAAAACACATACGGCCGCGTGCATGTAGCCTAAGGGTGGAATTTGATTCAATTAGAATTGATTTGCTCATCTCTAATTGATGCTGAGCCGCTTTCTAGTGATCAGCGGATGTGGATTTCAGGATTAATTTGATTCTTCCCCAAAGCCGAATTTCCTCCTGCTTCGTGGTAGCGAATTGATTTAACCTAAAATAGTGTTAAAAAAATAAATTGCGACGGCCACCATCTTGGTTGAAGATCTTGCATGAAATCCCGTGCGTCCTGTCGACTGGACTTTATTTTAGTGAATTTATAAAAAATTTGGTTCGGCTGCTTCGCCGAATAAAAAAAAAAAATTTGCTTTGTGAAGAATTACTTATCGTCTTCATTTGCTCGCGACGAACAGGCCGTCGCCATTTTGCTTGAAGATCTCGCCAGAAATCCTGTGCGGCGCGAGATTACGTCATCACGTTAGCTGGTGTGGTCATGTATGACGTCATCACATCGGCCGGCGTGATGATGTAATTTCACGCCGCACGCAATTTCGGACGAGATCTTCAAGCAAGATGGAGGCTGGCGGCCCGTCGTGAGCAAATTTAGGAGGTAATTTAGAATTTTGAGTTTTTTATACTATTTCAAATTAAATCAATTCGCTGACACGAAGCACGAGGAAATTCGGCTTCTAGGCGAATCAAATTTATCCTGAAATTCGGATCGAATTCCACTTCAAGGGATTCGATTCGCTCATTTCTAATTATGAATAAATTTAAACGCAAAACCAACGCTGGCTCACATGCCAACCTACAGTTAGTATATGTAATACATATTACGACAAATTCAACTGGCCAACAATTTGAAAAATATGAGGGTCCCAGCTCCTATAACAAAACACAAAACCTACAAAAATTGAAGCTTCACAGGTACTAATACAAATTTTATTTTATTGAATTACAATTATACATACATAACAGACGTTGTAATTAAAAACCGGATAGCAGCACAGAAACAACACCATCCAAGTGGGACACTGGCTACATACTGTATTCTAATAAACAACAATTTGTAAACCTATATCAATATGACTGAGTCTCATCTACATAGAAATATACACATATAAAGGACAGCCAAAGTCTCCAAAAATTATTATTGCCAGCAATCCTATAAAAGATGTCACCACAAGATATACTGCCCATAAAATAGGACCAGAATTATAAGGACTGCTGAAACAGGTAATAGCTAGAAATCAAAGAGAGACTCACCTATCAAGCTCAGTGTACTCGTACCGGGATGGCGCTACCCCGACGCGCGTTTCCGCGTGCCCCTGACATCTTCCTATGATGTCAAACATGGAGAAATGTAAGCATTTAAAATAGACCTTTAAATATTGCCACAGGTGCACCTCAATTTAACTCAAGTGACGTCAATTATCCTTTCAGAAGCTAAACTACAGTTACAAAAAAAAGTATGTGAACCCTTTGGAATGATAATGTCACTAAGATTTCCTGCTATCCTACAAGGCATAAATGCAGATAATAAGAACATGGAAAGGCAGGGGGAGGGGGTCACTCAGCTTTCCCAGAGACTCCTGTCTCTGCACATGTGTCATGCAGGATAGCGAGTAATGTCAGTGTCTCCCAGCTGTCCTGTATGACACAGGGGATGGGGGAAGGGGGGCACTCACTTTCTCACACTTTTCTCATGTCTTTTCTCATGTGCATGTGCCATGCTGGACAGAAGGAAAGTTGGGTGGAATTACATCATGTAATGCCCCAGATTCTTGTCAATATATGCTGAACACCGCCAGAACCTACCAGATCCCATTCACTATAATGGGTCTGTTGGGTTCCAGCGTGAGTACTGCCATTTTGTACAGCAAAGTTTTCTGCACGAGGTGGGGCAGGGGAGAAGTTAGGGAGGGTAGTGAGAGGAGCAAGGGCACATAGTGGGAGAGACTAGGAACGGGCATGGCAGGGTCAATTTAAATTCTTTATATGGGGCCCAATGATTTCTGTGTACGCCCCTGACAGAACTGTTTCAGTTCAGCAATATTCTTGGGATGTCTGGTGTGAATCGCTTTCTTGAGGTCATGCCACAACATCTCAATCAGGTTGAGGTCAGGACTCTGACTGGGCCACTCCAGAAGGCGTATTTTCTTCTGTTTAAGCCATTCTGTTGTTGATTTACTCCTATGCTTTGGGTCGTTGTCCTGTTGCAACACCCATCTTCTGTTGAGATTCAGCTAGTGGACAGATGGCCTTAAGTTCTCCAGCAAAATGTCTTGATAAACTTGGGAATTATCTTTTCCTTCGATGATAGAAATCCGTCCAGGCCCTGACGCAGCAAAGCAGCCCCCAACCATGATGCCCCCACCACCATACTTCACAGTTGGGATGGGGTTTTGATGTTGGTGTGCTGTGCCTCTTTTTATCCACACATAGTGTTGTGTGTTTGTTCCAAACAACTCAACTTTGGTTTCATCTGTCCACAGAATATTTTGCCAGTACTTGTCACGGCGGGGAGCTGTGGGAACCCCCCACCGTGCCTCAGCATTCGCTGCAACGCAGGAAAGCAGGGAACAGGGAGCAGGTCACCACCTAGTGCAACCCTGAACTCTCCCTAGACTCCTAGCGCATGAGCCGCCTCTGAAGGTAAGGGGGCTCATGCTCACCAACCTTGGACCCTGCTATACCTGCTATGCCCTAGGCCTGATGACAGGGCAGAGACCACCCATTCATCCTACACCACGGATGAATGGTGTCTCCAGAGGCCCAGTAGCAAAAGGAAGAAAGAACATGGGCTAAACAGTACGGAAGGTGAGTAACAGCAACATAACAATGCTAGGAACACTTACCTGCGGCAGCCGAGATGGACGGAGGCTCCAGGCTTGGAAACCCACAGTCTTGCCTTCGCTTAACCCCTCCGGGAAAGCCCGTCCCTTTCGGAGCCATCACACCACCATGAGCACCTCCAAACAGGGACCACACCAAAACTACATACACTAGGTGGGGGAGGGAAAACAGAAACACACCAGAGGGGACAACAGACAGAGCAAGGTACACAAAATAATAAATAAGGGTGGCTCACACAGACCGTATCATTCAGCCCAGGAGCAGAGCTCCACACCAAGCTGACAAACAAACCAAACTGACACTCAGGCTTCACCACACCAACATATAGGAGGCCTGAGGTCACACCCACCACACCTACCAAGCACACCTTAACCCCGTGCACACCAGAATGGGAAGGGACACACAACTTAAAGGGGAAGTGTCAAAACATGCAAAACAACATGTTGCCACCGGCAACAAGCATGCACGGCAAAAGTGTCATGGTCCACAATAACAGACCATGACATAGCCGTGACAGTACAGCTGTGGAACATCCAGGTGCTCTTGTGCAAACTGTAAACGTGAAGCAATGTTTTTTTTGGACAGTAGTGGCTTCCTCTGTGGTATCCTCCCATGAAATCTATTCTTGTTTAGTATTTTACGTATCGTAGATTCGCTAACAGGGATGTTAGCATATGCCACAGACTTTTTTAAGTCTTTAGCTGACACTCTGGGATTCTTCTTCACCTCATTGAGCAGTCTGCGCTGTGCTCTTGCAGTCATCTTTACAGGACGACCACTCCTAGGTAGAGTAGCAGCAGTACTGAACTTTCTCCATTTATAGACATTTTGTCTTACCGTGGACTGATGAAGAGCAAGGCTTTTGAGATACTTTTATAACCCTTTCCAGCTTTATGCAAGTAAACAATTCTTAATCGTGAATTGGGAAAAGCAAACCCAGAACTGGTGTGTGTTTTTTATAGGGCAGGGCAGCTGTAACCAACACCTCCAATCTCATCTCATTGATTGGACTCCAGTTGGCTGACACCTCACTCCAATTAGCTCTTGGAGATGTCATTAGTCTAGGGGTTCACATACTTTTTCCACCTGCACTGTGAATGTTTTCATGGTGTGTTCAATAAAAACATGGTAACATTTAATTATTTGTGTGTTATTAGTTTAAGTAAACTGTGATTGTCTATTGTTGTGACTTGTTAGATGAAGATCAGATCACATTTTATGACCAATTTGTGCAGAAATCCAGATCATTCCAAAGGGTTCACATACTTTTTCTTGCAACTGTATAACATCATTTTATGGAATTGTACAAGTTATTTTTAAGGCACAGTCAACTTGGTGCATGAAAACTTTTGATCTACTGGGAGTGTGGTGAAAGAATTACAAGCTGAAATAAACCATTGTCTCTAATATTCTTCTGACATTTCACATTCTTGAAATCTAGAAGTGACTTAAACCTTGAGGTCACCACTTATAACCCTGGACCATTCTGAATAGGAATCATTGACCACAACTATATGGACACAGTCCATCAGCCAGTTTTCTATCCAATTACAAATTATACTTTCCAAGACTATATACCTAATTTTACCTATTAAACATCTGTGAGGGACAGTATCAGAAGCCTTTACACAATCTAACAACACTACATCCATAGCTGCCCCTTAGTCCAGGCTTCTACTCACCTTCTCATAAAAACAAATCAGGTTAGTCACAACTCATGTCCTTGGTGTTAGAGCTGATTGGCCTAGGCGACAGTAGCCACACAGCCGATCACTTTCTAAAGTGCATTAAGCAGCAAATATTCTACTGGCTCTCTCTCCGCCAAAACAAGGTGTTCATCCACAATGGCCGCAAGATTGTGCCCTAGGCATTGGACCACTGATCGGTGATTGGCTGCAGCGGTAACATGCCATATACCAGTAAGTTCCCGCTGCAGTTTGTAAACAAGCAGCCCCATTATGAGAGCTCCACTTCCTGTTCATTACACTGCCCGCCTCAGAAGTGCAGTGTAATGACAAGTACTCGCTCCATTCAAGTGAATAAGGCGAGTACTTGTAATTACACTACACCACTACTAGAGAGAAGACGACAGGCAGTGTAATGAACAGGAAACAGTGTCACATGGAGCACCAACACTTCTTCAGACAGATAATCAATAGGGATGCTGGGTGTCAGACCCCCGCCTATCTGTTATTGATGACCTATTCTGAGGGTAGATCAAACAAAAATGTATGGTAGGACAGCACCACTTACTTGAATGCACTCAAGAGACTTTGCGGCGGTGCTCGTGGCGTCAGGTCTCGGCCTCAGAGACCCCCAATAAACCAGCAGAGATGAAGAAGGTCACGGCACTCCAAAAGCAAATTCAATGTGTTTTAATCCACCAAATGTTCAGCAGCAACGTTTCGACAACAGTCTTTATCAAGCTGTAGCTTGATAAAGACTGTTGTCAAAACGTTGCTGCTGAACATTTGGTGGATTAAAACACATTGAATTTGCTTTTGGAGTGCCGTGACCTTCTTCATCTCTGCTATTCTGAGGGTAGGTCATAAATACAGTCCTGATCAAAAGTTTAATACCACTTGAAAAATGGCAAAAAATCATATTTAGCATGGCTGGATCTCAACAAGGTTCCAAGTAAAGCTTCAACATGCAACAAGAAGAAATGGGAGTGAGACAAAACATTTTTTGAGCATTCATTTTTATGAAAACAACAAATAAACTCAAACAGGCTGTTTTTCAGCTGATAAAAAGTTTAGGACCACACCTCCCAAAAAAACCTAAACCCCCCCAAAACAGAAATCCAACTTCCAAACATGAACTCAGTAATGAGTAGCTCTGCCTTTATTGTTTATCACTTCAAAAATATGTTTCATCATGCTTGATGCAAGCGTTTCCATGAAGTGAGTGGGAACATTTCTCCAAGTGGTGAAGACGGCCACATGAAGGCCATCTACTGTCTGGAACTGTTATCCATTTTTGTAAACTTCCCTTGCCATCCATCCCCAAAGGTTCTCAATTGGATTTAGATCAGGGGAACACGCAGGATGGGCCAAAAGAGTGATGTTATTCTCCTGGAAGAAGTCCCTTGTCCTGAGGGCATTGTGTACTGTAGCGTTGTCCTGTTGAAAAAACAAGTCGTTACCACACAGACGAGGGCCCTCAGTCTTGAGGAATGCTCTCTGCAACATCTGGACATAGCCAGCGGCCGTTTGACACCCCTGCACTTCCTAAAGCTCCATTGCTCCACTGAAGTAAAAAGCACCCAGACCATTATGGCGCCCCCTTCACTGTGGCACGTAGAAAACATCTCAGGTGGGATCTGCTTGTCATGCCAGTAACGTTGGAAACCATCAGGTCCACCAAGGTTACATTTTTTCTCATCAGAGAATAAAACTTTCTTCCACCTTTGAATGTCCCATGTTTGATGCTCTCTTGCAAAGTCCAAACGAGCAGTTCTGTAGCGTTCAAGGAGACAAGGTCTTTGTAGATGTTTTTTGTTTTTGAAGCCCTTCAGTCTCAGATGCCGTCTGATGGTTATGGCGCTGCAGTCAGCACCAGTAAGGGCCTTAATTTGGGTCGAGGATCGTCCAGTGTCTTGACGGACAGCCAATTGGATCCTCCGGCTCAGTGCTGATGAAATTTTTTTGGGTCTTCCACTTGCCTTTTTTGTTCCATAACCCTCAGGATCATTTTAGAAATTCCAAATGACTGTCTTACTGCATCCCACCTCAGCAGCGATGGCGCGGTGTGAGAGACCCTGCTTATGCAGTTCAAGAACCCGACCACGTTAAAAAAGGGAGAGTTTTTTTTTGCCTTTGCCATCACAACGTGTGACTACCTGACAGAAAATGACAATGAATCCACATCTTTACACAGATTTGGCGTTTTAAAGGCATGTGGTCCTAAAATTTGGATGAGCTGAAAAACAGCCTGTTTCAGTTTAATCGTTATTTTCAATTAATTGAATGCTCAAAAAATGTTTTGTCTCACTCTCATTTCTTCGTGTTGCATGTTGAAGCTCTACTTGGAACCTTTTTTTAAATTAATTATCTTTATTAATTGGTGTATCAAAACAAATTACAATACAAAAAGGATTGAATAAATAATCCCCAACTTCAATATTTTTTCCCCTTATCCCCATTCCCTACACCCACCCCCCTCCCCGTACCTGTGATGCGTATAAAAAAAAAAAAAAAAAAAAGAGGGAACGGTCATTACAACTAATTAAATCTTCCATCCACCCCATATCTTAGTCCACTTCTCATCAGCTTCCCTCTGTTTATACATGATTTGCTCATAGTTTTTTACCTTATTAATTAGGTTTATCCATATATTTATCTCTGGAGTATGTCGAGCAAACCAGGTCCGACTAACCAGGACTCTAGCCACCAGCAGTATCCTACCTAAGAAGATCTTTTGATACTTATGGATATTTATTTTGGAAAAATCGTTGAGCAGAAACACTTGTAGTTCAAAGGGGATTCGTATTTTTAGTTTGTAGGGGATGAAGTTATTAATGCTATTCCAGTATTTTTTAAGTTCTGGGCAGGTCCAGATCATATGAAGATATTCCGCACCTGAGGTGTCACATTTAGGACAGTTAGACGTGTCTCTTAGCTCACATTTATTCATCCATATTGGGGTGATATATAGTCTGTGACAAATGTTAAAATGTACTAGAGCATGGTTAAAGTTCTGGGATAGTGAACCTAGATTCCCAAAAATATTCTCCCACACTTCTGATTGTATATTCGGACAATCAATCTCCCACGCTCTTTGTCCTGGTGACTGTATATCACTAAACCGTGCCTTAAGTAATAGCTTATATATATTTGAAATCTTCATTCTAGGCCGTGTCCTCCCTGTCCAGTCATTCAGGAAGGATGAGCTATCTATATCCAACACCAATTTATCGTCCAGGCTAGATAATGCTGAACGCAATTGAAAATACCTAAACCATGAAAAGTTTTCTATATTATGTGATATCTCTATAAATGGCTTAATCTCTCTGTCCTTAACTACCTGTGAAATATACAAAATTCTATTCTTTTGCCAAAATGTATCCAGTGCAATACCATCTAACCTTTGTAAGTGTACATTATGCCAAAGAGGCGTGAATATAAGTGAACCCTTTACCTTTAACCATGTCCTAGTAGTAGCCCACACTTTCAAGAACAGCTTTATAGTCTCTCTGTAGCCCCGCTCATGGGTCTTCAGTAGCCCGGATTCCAACAGGGTAAATATATTATTATGAGCGTAGCTCTCTACTAACTTCCCTAAGAGTGCACTGTTTTCTGATTCATAGCACATCAATAACTGGGCAGCAATAAAGTACCCTTTAAGGTAAGGGAGATTTAGACCCCCACACTCCAGTGATTTATACAGATATTCCAACTTTATTCTAACTCGTTTTCTTCCCCATATTAAATCATTAATTATTCTTTCCATAAGTTTAAAGTATTTATCTTGTATCCAAATAGGTGTATTCCTAAGCACATAAAGAAATTGTGGTAATATCACCATTTTGACCAGTGAAACTCGGTCAGCTCTAGATAGGGGAAGTCTCAGCCAAATCCCTATTTTAGCTCTAGCTTTTGTTATTATGGGGATCAAATTAAGTTGTACAAAATTTTCCACCCGGGGTGATATAGTCAAACCCAAGTATTGAAAAGTGTCAACAATGTCCAACTGTGTCACAAGAACCTCTTTCTGTGGCAGGGGGCCTACCGGCATCAAACTGGTCTTAGACCAGTTTATAAGAAGACCGGACACCTCACCAAATGATTTAACCATTTGAATAATTCTAGGAAGAGTTGTTTCCGTATGGTCTATAAAAAAAAGAACATAGTCCGCATATAAGGAGATACGGTCTTGCACTCCTAGCGTACCAAATCCTTTAACCTGATCATCCTGCCTAATGGCTATCGCAAGGGGTTCAATGTAAATATCAAATAACAGTGGGGATAATGGGCAGCCCTGACGCATGCCTCTATTTAAATCAAAACTAGTGGTCAGGATCCCATTAATACTCAGTTTTGCTTTGGGAGATCTATACAATAGTTTAAGGATGCCTATAAATCTTTCCCCGAAGCCCATCCTTGCCAGAACTCTCCAGAGGAAATGCCACTCCACCCTGTCAAAGGCCTTAGAGGCATCCAGTGACAGGATGGAGCGAGCGGTCCCCCCAGGGGCCTGTATATTAGCAAAAAGCCGATGCAGATTATGATGCGTACCCTTATTTTGAATAAAGCCATTCTGATCTGGATGGACAATGGAGGAAATAACCCTAGAGAGCCTTGTGGCCAGAATCCTTGCAAGAAGCTTTACATCTGCATTAAGCAGTGAGATTGGTCTATGCGATTCTAGCTCTGTAGGATACTTGCCTTTTTTTGGAATTAATGTTATTACGGCTTCCATCATTTAATCTGGCAATTTCCCATCCTCCACCGATTCAAAAAAGACCCCCAGCAGTCTAGGGAGAATAAATTCCCCATATTTATTATAGAATTCGTATGGGAGTTCATCTGAACCGGGGGTGGAGTTAGCCGAACACAATTTGATAGCCCCCTCAAGTTCCTGAGTCGAAAACTCTAGTTCGAGTGCTTTCTTTTGAATCTCAGTAATAGTTGGAAAAACAATGGCATTGAGATAGGAATCCATCTTATTGTCTGTGATCTTAGATTCAGCTTTATACAGATCCAGGAAGTAGTCCACAAAGGCCTTCTCTACAGGACCCTGTCCACTAACCATCCTACCATTAACCAATCGGACATTATTTATATATTTTTTGGAATCTTGACTTGAGATTACTCTGGACAAAAATTTCCCAGGTCGCCCTGACTCTGTAAAGTATTTTTGCCCTTTGAAAAATAGGCTCTGTTGGGCCTTGTCCAACAAAAAGTTAGAGTATGCTTGTGTGGTCCTTTGCATATTTTCCCTATTCTCCTCCGTCTTATTCATATAGAAGGATTGTGCCGCCAGAGATGCAAGTTCTTCTAGGTTTTTCTGTTTTTCCCCGTACTCCTTTCTGAGGTTCGCAATGTTACTGACCATCATTCCCCTCATATACGCCTTAAAGGTGTCCCATACCACTTGAATTTTTGCTGAGACATAGTTGTTATCCCAAAATCGGCTAATTTCGTTCTGGATTATTTCTTGTCTCTTTATTACTGATAACCAATAAGGGTTTAATCTAAAAAGGGGTCTTTGTGTGTGTCTTTCCTGAGTTAGGCAGAGTTCGAGGAGTAACAGGGAATGGTCCGAGATTGACCTTGTTTCATATTTCATTCGCATTACCAATTTCACATATTTACTATTTATCAGTGCAAGATCTATTCTGGACATAGATTTACCTGCTTTACTAAAGCATGAAAAAGCCCTTTTCCCCTGTCCTAGGTGTCCCCAAACATCTTCAAAGCCAGCCTCAGAGCAAAACCGTGCCAGGGGGGACCCCTGAACCGGACTGTCTCCCTTGACACTCGTAGAAACCCTATCACATAGAGGATTAATGACACAGTTGAAATCACCAATGATCAATGTTGGGCACTCTGGCCATTTATCCATAAATAATAGCAGAGAGTTAAGAACTGAAAAGGAAAATGGCGGTGGAATATAGACGAAAGCCAGAATACATGTCTTTCCCCTTAACCTACAATATAGGAAGATAAATCTCCCCTGCTGGTCTACAGAGGATGCCTCACACACAAAATCAATCTGTCTATGTATCAAATCAATCTGTCTATGTATCAAAACAGTAACACCTCTGGAATAGCTGGAAAAGGTAGAATGATACGTATGCACAGCCCATCCCCTGCCGACCACCCTGGAGGTCTCTCCAGTAAGATGAGTTTCTAACAGGCATACTATTGCTGGGAGGTGGACCTGTGTCAAATCAAAGACCGCTTGTCTTTTTCCTCTATTCCCCAAAGCGCGTACATTCCAAGCGAGAATTCTAATAGACATTATAAAAAGCGGCTAGGAGGGATAGAGGGAAAAAAAAATAAAAAAATAATAATTTATTATACACACCACAGCCCAGCTCCCACCCCCCATACAAATAATCCGCCACATATTGTAGCAGATTTCTCTCCTGTGACCATCCCTCCCTCACTCCTCCCTGCCCGGCTCCTCCCAACTATGTGATAAAAAGAAAAAACAAATATATATATATTACGGGTATATAAAAAAAAAACAAGGAAAAAGCCCTAAGGCAGTTGGCGTTTCCCGCATATCCTAGAGCAGCTGAGTCACATGTCATTGTGTTCAAGCCAATCCGCGGCTTTATCAGGAGCATCAAAAAAAAGGATTGTGTCCTTAAAAATAATCCGGAGTTTTGCTGGAAACATAAGGGAATATTTGATGTCCCTTTCTCTTAATTTCTTCTTTACCATCATAAATGAGCGTCTTTTTTTCTTGGATCTCTTTTGAAAAAAAAGGGAAGAAGGCCAATCTATTTCCATTATACACTGCTCAAAAAAATAAAGGGAACACAAAAATAACACATCCTAGATCTGAATTAATTAAAAATTCTTCTGAAATACTTTGTTCTTTACATAGTTGAATGTGCTGACAACAAAATCACACACAAAAAAAATATGGAAATCAAATTTTTTAACCCATGGAGGTCTGGATTTGGAGTCACCCTCAAAATTAAAGTGGAAAAACACACTACAGGCTGATCCAACTTTGATGTAATGTCCTTAAAACAAGTCAAAATGAGGCTCAGTAGTGTGTGTGGCCTCCACGTGCCTGTATGACCTCCCTACAACGCCTGTGCATGCTCCTGATGAAGTGGCGGACGGTCTCCTGAGGGATCTCCTCCCAGTCTGCGGTGCAACGTGACGTTGGTGGATAGAGCGAGACGTGATGTCCCAGATGTGCTCAATTGGATTCAGGTCTGGGGAACGGGCGGGCCAGTCCATAGCATCAATGCCTTCGTCTTGCAGGAACTGCTGACACACTCCAGCCACATGAGGTCTAGCTGTCACGGCCACGGTTTTGGCCGTGACTCCTTGGGAGCCGCATACTGTTGCCCGCGGTTTTGGGTTGTAGTGTCAACCGCAGCTTGAGGCATAATGTTGTTGGCCTCAGGTGCGGTTGCCGCGGACAACAGCTATGTGTGCGGTTCCCTTGGAGTTATGTGCACGATTGTATGAACTTTTGTATGTCTGTGTGCACTCTGTTTTGTGTGTGGTGTGCACTGACATCTTCCCTTCACTGTGGTTGCCCGTGGCAACGTTTGGTTGTATGTGTACATGTGGTGGCAGTGTCCCGGCCTTCGGGCTGACTCCCAGGACACGCTTGCCACCCATGTCGTTGCCTGCGGCAACAGCCACAGTGTGTTTGTAGTTTTGACACTTCCCCTTTAAATTATGTTTTCCCTTCTGTGGTATTGGAAGGGTTAACTCCCTTTCTGTGTGTCTGAGTCACGGGGTGTGTCTGACTGTTGGGTGTGGCCTCTTGGCCCTATAAAGCCTCAGTTGTAGGCAGTAGCCAGAGAGGGTGTTTCAGCCATGCTGGCTGTAGACATCCTCCTGGTTACTTACCAACTGCCAGTGGGGGCCAACCTTCTGGTCATAAGCTTATATATGTCCTTTGGTGTCTGAAGATGTGTTTGCTTTATGTTGTTTTATTGCACCTGTGGTCCTGGGTTCCCGTGTGTTGTATGTTTGTTTGCTGAGTCCGGCTGTTTGTGGGCAGTACACCCACATGGGTTCCAGGCTTGGTTGTCTGTGGCAGGTCAGTGTGATGTTTGTGGCAAGTACCTGCCACTGCCACAGGTTGCACTTGTTCTCCCTTCCTTACAGCTTGGCCAGTTAGACTCCTGTTCCTCCGTATCCAGAAGGAACAGGATGTCTTACTCTGACTCCTAGCCTAGGGACCGGCGGAGGGCGAGTAGGGATCCGAGGTTCCTGCGCATGGGTCCTCCTACCTTCAAGGTCGGCCCATGCAGGTAGGAGTTAGGGTCAGGTTAGGGACGCTGTTAGGAGGTGACCTGCTCCCTAATCCTGTTCGTCCTGGTCAAGCAGCGACCATCTTCCTTCCGGCACACGGCTGAGGGTTTCCCCCATCCTCAGCCGTGACAGTATGACCAGAAAGGCTCCTCACCTGGTCCTTCCCTCGAAAGAGGGTAAAGCATGCACCGCTATCTGCGGATGGGGTGCATGCGCGTTCTCCGGAGGGAGAGCGTTATGGGGCTTTCACCATTTACGGCACGGTGAGTGGCATTCCCCGCCATTCCTTGCTCACCGTGTCCGTGTTGGTGTCCCCTTTTGTTTGTCTTTCCCCTCCCCCCCTCCCATTGTTTTTTAAGCCTCACCAACCTTCCCCTTTTTTGTTGGGAGGGGCTTTGAGGGGTGGGAGTATGCTTCCTCGAAAGAGGGTGAAGCATGTACTGCCGTCTGTGTAAGGGGTACATGCGCGCTCTTCGGAGGGAGAGCGTTCTGGGGGTTTCGCCTCTGACGACGTGGTGAGTGGCGTTCCCCGCCATCATCGGTGCCTCGTTTGGCGTTCCCCCTGATTTTAGTTACACGTGGTGTGTGTTTGGTATGCGGTATGCATACCTTCGAAAGAGGGTGCAGCATGCAGTGCCATACCTTTGTGGCCTGCATGCGCGTTCTCCGGAGGGAGAGCGTTCCTGGGGGTTCTCCGTTTACGGCACGGTTGGTGGCTTATTCCCCGCCACCTTACCTTCCGTGTCCGTGTTGGGGATCCCTCGTCCCTCTCCATGTTCCCATCTCTGGTCGTTTGCTGGCAGCACTCCGTAAGTGGTCCGGCTGCGTGCTGGTTAGGAGTGTCTGCTGGCAGCGACTGGAGTGGGGACGTGAGTGGAGAGTCCCCTCGTCCATCTCTCGGTGGTTCTCTCCCCTGTGTCGCTGGTGCGGGCTGCAGGCCTCGTCGGACTGGCTGTGTTGTGTGCTGGGAGAGGATGCAGCTGACAGCGACTTTTTGGGAACCGTGTCTGAGAGTGGACGTCCCCTTCTCCCATCCCCTGGTGTGAGTCCCTCACGTGTTTTTTTTTTTGGTGGGGGGGCTTTGAGGGGTGGGAGTGTCACGGCCACGGTTTTGGCCGTGACTCCTTGGGAGCCGCATACTGTTGCCCGCGGTTTTGGGTTGTAGTGTCAACCGCAGCTTGAGGCATAATGTTGTTGGCCTCAGGTGCGGTTGCCGCGGACAACAGCTATGTGTGCGGTTCCCTTGGAGTTATGTGCACGATTGTATGAACTTTTGTATGTCTGTGTGCACTCTGTTTTGTGTGTGGTGTGCACTGACATCTTCCCTTCACTGTGGTTGCCCGTGGCAACGTTTGGTTGTATGTGTACATGTGGTGGCAGTGTCCCGGCCTTCGGGCTGACTCCCAGGACACGCTTGCCACCCATGTCGTTGCCTGCGGCAACAGCCACAGTGTGTTTGTAGTTTTGACACTTCCCCTTTAAATTATGTTTTCCCTTCTGTGGTATTGGAAGGGTTAACTCCCTTTCTGTGTGTCTGAGTCACGGGGTGTGTCTGACTGTTGGGTGTGGCCTCTTGGCCCTATAAAGCCTCAGTTGTAGGCAGTAGCCAGAGAGGGTGTTTCAGCCATGCTGGCTGTAGACATCCTCCTGGTTACTTACCAACTGCCAGTGGGGGCCAACCTTCTGGTCATAAGCTTATATATGTCCTTTGGTGTCTGAAGATGTGTTTGCTTTATGTTGTTTTATTGCACCTGTGGTCCTGGGTTCCCGTGTGTTGTATGTTTGTTTGCTGAGTCCTGCTGTTTGTGGGCAGTACACCCACATGGGTTCCAGGCTTGGTTGTCTGTGGCAGGTCAGTGTGATGTTTGTGGCAAGTACCTGCCACTGCCACAGGTTGCACTTGTTCTCCCTTCCTTACAGCTTGGCCAGTTAGACTCCTGTTCCTCCGTATCCAGAAGGAACAGGATGTCTTACTCTGACTCCTAGCCTAGGGACCGGCGGAGGGCGAGTAGGGATCCGAGGTTCCTGCGCATGGGTCCTCCTACCTTCAAGGTCGGCCCATGCAGGTAGGAGTTAGGGTCAGGTTAGGGACGCTGTTAGGAGGTGACCTGCTCCCTAATCCTGTTCGTCCTGGTCAAGCAGCGACCATCTTCCTTCCGGCACACGGCTGAGGGTTTCCCCCATCCTCAGCCGTGACACTAGCATTGTCTTGCATTAGGAGGAACCCAGGGCCAACCGCACCAGCATATGGTCTCACAAGGGGTCTGAGGGTCTCGTCTCGGTACCTAATGGCAGTCAGGCTACCTCTGGCGAGCACATGGAGGGCTGTGCGGCCCTCCAAAGAAATGCCACCCCACACCATTACTGACCCAATGCCAAACCGGTCATGCTGGAGGATGTTGCAGGCAGCAGAACATTCTCCACGGCGTCTCCAGACTCTGTCAGGTCTGTCACATGTGCTCAGTGTGAACCTGCTTTCATCTGTGAAGAGCACAGGGTGCCAGTGGCAAATTTGCCAATCTTGGTGTTTTCTGGCAAATGCCAAACGTCCTGCACGGTGTTGGGCTGTAAGCACAACCCCCACCTGTGGACGTCGGGCCCTCATATCACCCTCATGGAGTCTGTTTGTGACCGTTTGAGCAGACACATGCACATTTGTGGCCTGCTGGAGGTCATTTTGCAGGGCTCTGGCAGTGCTCCTCCTGTTCCTCCTTGCACAAAGGTCGGAGGTAGCGGTCCTGCTGCTGGGTTGTTGCCCTCCTACGGCCTCCTCCACGTCTCCTGATGTACTGGCCTGTCTCCTGGTAGCGCCTCCATGCTCTGGACACTACACTGACAGACACAGCAAACCTTCTTGCCACAGCTCGCATTGATGTGCCATCCTGGATATGCTGCACTACCTGAGCCACTTGTGTGGGTTGTAGACTCCGTCTCATGCTACCACTAGAGTGAAAGCACCGGCAGCATTCAAAAGTGACCAAAACATCAGCCAGGAAGGATAGGAACTGAGAAGTGGTCAGCTCACCACCTGCAGAACCACTCCTTTATTGGGGGTGTCTTGCTAATTTCCTATAATTTCCACCTGTTGTCTATCCCATTTGCACAACAGCATGTGAAATTGATTGTCACTCAGTGTTGCTTCCTAAGTGGACAGTTTGATTTCACAGAAGTGTGATTGACTTGGAGTTACATTGTGTTGTTTAAGTGTTCCCTTTATTTTTTTGAGCAGTGTATATAACTGGTGAGCATTCCCTCGCCCTTCTCAATAACACATCTCTGTCCCCAGTGGTCAATAATCTAACAAGAAATGTCCGTGGTTGTCTCCCAGGGGTTGGTTTGCCACCTGGGACCCGATGAGCTCTTTCTATCATAAATAAAGAAGAAAACTGGTCCCTCCCAAAGTTCTCCAGGATTACCGTCTGTATAAATTGTATTGAGTTCTTTTCTTCGGCGCCCTCTGGAACCCCCAGGATTCTCACGTTATATCTTTGCAATCTATCCTCAAGGTCCACCACCTTTTTTTTCAGAGAATTAAATTCTGTCTTCAAAGTGGAGATTTCAGTATTTGTTGTTTGGGATTCATTCTGTATAAGAGCCATGGCGCTCTCCACATTCTTGACTCTGTCTCGAATTTTAGACATGTCGTCTGTAATCAATCCCACATCAACTTGGATGGCCCCAAGCTGCGTTGTAATGCCCTGTATTAGGTCCCCATTTTGTTTTACCACCGACAATATTTCTTTTAACGGAGAGGGGCTACCATTGAGCATATCTTCTCCCTCCATTCCCTCCTCCTCTTGAGAGTGTCCAGAGGCCTTTTGTGGTTCTATTTCCGTTCCACCAGAGTTATAATTTTTTTTAGAACTACTGTCCTTTTGTCCCCCCCTTGTATTCACCCTTGGAGACCTCAAGAATTGGTCTATTTTTGTCGCTTCAAAGGTTTTGGCGTTCGGTTTCTGACCAGACAGGTCCACCGAGCGCCTACTATTTTTTGGGGCCATTTTTTATTTATTTCCTTTTTTTTTTTTCTCCCCTTTCCTTATTTTTTTTCCTCTCCCCTTCCTCTTTCCTTTTTTTTTATTTTTTTTAATTTTTTTCTCTTTCCCCCTTTTTCTCTCTTTTTCCTTCCTTCTTTCTTTTTTTTTTTTTTTTCTTTCTTTCTTTTCTCTCTTCTTCTTCCTTTCTTTCTTTTTTTTTTCCCTTCTCCCTCTTTTTTTTCCCCCTTCTCCCTCTCCTCCTCCCTTTTACAACTGCTTCTTATTTCTTCATCTTCTTCTCCCCCTTTTTAATCACGTTTCCCCTTTTTTTCTTTTTAAGTAGTTAATAGTTACTATAGGAGGGAAAGTGACATAGGGGAACCCAAAGGGAGCCAGAGGGAACAAACAAGATCACAGAGGGAGGAACAAACAGGAACAATCTCACCAGCTTTTTCCAATCCTTGGTAGTCCGAGTCCGAGTATCCTGAAGGACTTCACCTGGACATACAACGGAGGACCCCTCAATCCCAGGAATCACTGGAGGAAGAGCAGAAGGATGTAGAGGCCACGGACGGAGGAGCAGACCTTGTTCCTATAGGCAGTCGGAGTCATAGAGCACAGAGCAGGAGAGCACTATCACCGGCAGAGACCGGAGACCGGAGAGCCAGAAAACACCCGCAACCCAACAATCAGGGGTCCGAAGCGCAACAGGAGTCAGTCGACTATGCTTCACTCCGCCAACCAGGAGGCAACTGGAACCGGAACGGCAGAAGCGAGCAAGGAGGGGAGCAAGGACACAATCCAGTCGTCTTTCAATCCGGTTAGTCCCAGCGAGGTGAGTCCCAGGGATGAGGCAGGGGAGACAGGAGACAAGGAAATCAGGTGGACCAGCGAGGAGAATCAGGTGAGCCGGAACAAAAAAGCAACGCTGCTGAAGCACCACTAGGGAACAGGCGGTTTCAGGGGCTAAGAGAACGAAAGGGGGTACAAGAACAAAACACTCCCCAGGTCCGTTAAGGCATAAGCAGCCAGGAAGACGCCAACATCAGCGGGGTAGCGCCAGAAGACACCAACAGCAGTGGGATAGCGAAGCAGCGAGGCAGCCGGGAGGAGGGAGAGCGTGACGTACTACGTCTACGTCATCACGTCATCTGCTTGGAACCTTGTTAAGATCCAACAATGTAAAATATGATTTTTTGCCATTTTTCAAGTGATCTTAAACTTTTCATCAGGACTGTATAAAGAGGCTCCACAACCCGTTTAAAGACATTTTTGGAAGGACATTACATACAGCTCTACAAACATACGGGTTAATACAGCAACACATACTATGATATCCAGAGTCGACTCTTCTCTGTTGTAGATTTTCTCTTTCCTCATCTTCTTGATTTGGCTCAGACCTTTATCACAAGTTCTTTCAGCCACATCTTCTCTCTGTAGAGTTTGCACACACAGGGCCGATCCTAGGGTCACAGGCGCCTGGGTGCAGAAATATTTCTGGCGCCCCCACATGGGCGTGGTTATCTTACTAACTCCTCCCCTTTACAATGTTTCTATGGCAACAACTTCAGCCCCCAACTTCAGCCCCACGAATCGGCGGCTCGGCTGCTCGGCTTAAAAAAAAAAAAAAGTCAAAAAAAAAAAAGTCCCGGCGGCTCGCTCGGCCAGGGCCGGACTGGGGATAGAAACCAGCCCTGGAAAAAGTTGCACACCAGCCCCACAGCATTGCGTCATTATTTACTTGTTTATAATAGGAGAAAGCATTCATTTTAAAACACGTGTGTAAACACGAATATGAACTTTGCCCCACGATAGCTCTTTTGTAGAACCCCCATAAAAACTTACAGTTACTTGACTTGGCCCTTGGGGATCTCGGACGCCACTTCAACACTTTGGCCGGGGGCTCGGCGGAGCTGATGTTGTGCTTTAACCTAATGAGAAAGATTTCATAATAAGGATTTGGAGAAAGGGCAGAGGGATAGCAGAGCAGGGAGAGGCTGGTGCTGCTACTAGGGGGTCATACCATGGGGGAGTAATAAAGCCCACCATAATGCCCCCCCAGTAGTAATAATTCTCCTTATATTATGCAAAACATTTGTAATGCCCCCAGTTGAGATAATGTTCCCATAATGTGCCAATATAAAATACCCCTTCTCAGTGCCCCCGTAGATGACCCCCATAGTGCCTCCCCTTCCCCATAGTACCCACCATAATGTGTCCCAGTATAAAATGCCCCTATACAGAGCCCCCATATAAAATATCTTCTTTTTTAGCCTCAGTAGATGCCCCTATAGTGCCCCCCAAAAATCTGCAGTAAGATGTGCCCCCATAGATGCCCCCAATCATGTGCCAGTAATAAGAGCCCCCCCACCATCATGTGCCAGTAGCCAGAGCCCCCCATATCATGTCAGTAGCCAGAGCCCCCCCATATCATGTGTCAGTAGCCAGAGCCCCCCATATCATGTGCCAGTAGCCAGAGTGCCCCCAATCATGTGCCAGAAATAAGAGCCCCCCCACCATCATGTGCCAGTAGCCAGGGCCCCCCATATCATATGCCAGTAGCCAGAGCCCCCCCATATCATGTGCCAGTAGCCCCCCTTATGTGCCAGTAGCCCCCCTATGTGCCAGTAGCCCTCCTTATCATGTGCCAGTAGCCCCCCTTATCATGTGCCAGTAGCCCCCCTTATCATGTGCCAGTAGCCCCCCTTATCATGTGCCAGTAGCCCCCCATATCATGTGCCAGTAGCCCCCCATATCATGTGCCAGTAGCCCCCTTATCATGTGCCAGCCCAGTAGTCCCCCCTTATCATGTGCCAGCCCAGTAGTTCCCCCTTATCATGTGCCAGCCCAGTAGTCCCCCCTTATCATGTGCCAGCCCAGTAGCCCCCCTTATCATGTGCCAGCCCAGTATTGTACCTATATAAAAAAATAAAAAAAAATAATACACTTATACTTACCTCCAGCAATGCGATGCGATGCAGGCCGCCTGTTCCGTCTGTGTCCCTCGCTATACGGCTCAGGCGACGCGATGACGTCATCGCGCCGCCTGCACCGGCCTCTGATAGGCTGCCAGCACTAAGCCGGCAGCCTATCAGAGGAACAGGAGGGGAAACACCTCTCCCTCCTCTGCCGCAGCACAGGCATCTGTATTGCCGTCCTGAGGACGGCAATACAGATGACTATGGAGATGAGCGCTTCCGCAATGGAGGCGCTCATCTCCTGCTCTGCCCTGCCGCCGGCCGCGGCCGCCCCCACTTGTCACCAGGGCCGCGGCCTTGCGGCACTCAGGCTTGCCGGCCCACCGGGAAATTTCCCGCTATCCCGGCAGGCCAGTCCGGCCCTGCGCTCGGCGCCTTTCGGGTGACAGCGCTGGGGTGCGGGGCACCCACTGCACCCCGTGTAGGATCGGTCCTGTGCACACAGACATCTTAAAGGGAATCTGTCACCTGCTTTTACCATTTTAAGCTGTCACCATCGTCATGTTCACTAAAGTACCTTATTTCCTGCAGTCTTCTTCTTACTTTATTTCGTTTTGTTCTTTTGATAAAAATGCCCTTTTTATGATATGCTAATGAAGCTCCAAGGTGCCCAGAGGGGCGTTTTTTTTTCCACTCTGGTGCCCAGTGACACCCCCCTGCAGTGCCCAGCCCGCCTTAATTTAAATCCCAAGAACGCCTCCTGATCCTGAAATAACCTTCCACAGGCCCGGCAAACGGTTCCGCCCCCTCCCCACGTCATCGTCTACCTTCTAGAAATGCCCCGTCCTTCTTCCTGTCGGCGGCCAGAAATCTCGCGCAGGCGCAGTACCGCATGCGGCCTGCTCGATCATCAACCTCCTTAGGGCAACAGCGCTCAGATTACGTCACTGGGCTCGGCGCATGCTCAGTAAGACTTTTGAGGCTGTTGCCCTCAGGAGCTTGATGATCGCGCAAGAGCAGGCCGCAGGCGGTACTGCTAAAAACCAAACAAGTGGAATGTTATATCAAAAATTGTCATTTATTATAAAATATAAAAATGGAGAACAACAGGATGTAATACAGTACACGGAGAAGCACAGGGTAAGTCAAAACAAAAGAACCACCATGAGACTGCGCAAGGTAATGCACAGATGGGTACGATCAAAAGGTAACGCTAAAGCAAAGGCTCTGGGAAACCAATTGAGTATCACATATAATAGTCTCCTCAATAGGGATGTGGTGCACGAAGCGCCACAGACTCAATGTGAGAAACCCAAAATAGTAGCTAGCAACATGGAATAATATAGGCGTCACATTCAGCCAGATAAGATAATACAATGGTGAGAACTCACTTGGCTAGGATCAAAAATAATGGACCTGGTATACGCCTAAGTGCAAGGGACCCAGCGTGGATACATGCGGGGGTACCCCACACACAGTGAAAGAACCGTGCTAGTTACAGACCGTACCTGAAGACATGGTGGCAAGATGAATGACAGGCCCTGGGCGCGAGACCTCGACGCGCGTTTCACCTCAACGGCTTCGTCTGACGAAGCCGTTGAGGTGAAACGCGCGTCGAGGTCTCGCGCCCAGGGCCTATCATTCATCTTGCCACCATGTCTTCAGGTACGGTCTGTAACTAGCACGGTTCTTTCACTGTGTGTGGGGTACCCCCGCATGTATCCACGCTGGGTCCCTTGCACTTAGGCGTATACCAGGTCCATTATTTTTGATCCTAGCCAAGTGAGTTCTCACCATTGTATTATCTTATCTGGCTGAATGTGACGCCTATATTATTCCATGTTGCTAGCTACTATTTTGGGTTTCTCACATTGAGTCTGTGGCGCTTCGTGCACCACATCCCTATTGAGGAGACTATTATATGTGATACTCAATTGGTTTCCCAGAGCCTTTGCTTTAGCGTTACCTTTTGATCGTACCCATCTGTGCATTACCTTGCGCAGTCTCATGGTGGTTCTTTTGTTTTGACTTACCCTGTGCTTCTCCGTGTACTGTATTACATCCTGTTGTTCTCCATTTTTATATTTTATAATAAATGACAATTTTTGATATAACATTCCACTTGTTTGGTTTTTAGTTTACTCTGGATGTGGTACAAGTGGTCACTATAGCTGTCTTAGTTGACAGAGCTGCCTTTTTGTAGGTTAATCGCAGGCGGTACTGCGCCTGCGCGAGTTCTCTGGCCGCCGACAAAGACGGGGCATTTCTAGAAGGTAGACAATGATGTGGGGAGGGGACGGAACCGTTTGCCGGGGCTGTGGGAGGTTATTTCAGGATAAGGAGGTGTTCTTGGGATTCAAATTAAGGCAGGCTGGGCACCAGAGAGGGAAAACAACACCCCTCTGGGCACCTTGGAGCTTCATTAGCATCAGACTTAACAGGGAACATGTGTTGTTTCGAGGTCAGGCATTGGCAGCTCATCCAAGATGCCTTGTGCTGAAGCTCTTCGAAGAGGGCACAAAAAAAGTCAGTATAGAAGACTGCAGCATGAACAACGTCATCCCTCTTATATTTATCTTTGAACAGGACAAAAGCAGAAAAAAAAACATGTAACACATCGTGATGTCTGGCCTGTAACTGTTGGGGACCCACAAGAAGAATGTCTCATGGAGGAGGAGATGAAGGAGCAGGAGAATGAGGATGATACCCAATCATCTCAGTGGGTTCTGGTGCCAAAAAGAACTGGTTCTACGGGCACACTGGCTAGATTGACAAGCTCTATGCTTGCTCATTCATGTATCACTCACATGAAGTAGTCTGATAATTACTGTATAGACATTCTCTTAGATGCTCGCTATCAAAGCAAAATGGGGAAATGTTTTCTTTCTGGTGAAAGGGAGGCCAAATCATTAGAGATGAGCGAACCCGTGGATGTTCGGATTCACTGGGTTCGGCCGAACTTTGTTTCAAAGTTCGGTTCGGGTACCCGAAGTTGATAATGAACACCATTGAAGTCAATGGAGACCCAAACTTTGGGCTGTAAAATGGCTTTAAAAAAAGCCATAGAAAGGGCTAGAGGGCTGCAATAGGAATCAAAATCGGGGTAAGAGCAGGACAATCGCCCTGCAAACAAATGTGAATAGGAAAATTATTTAAAATAGCGTATAATACATAACAAGAAAAAATTATAATCCATAAATGTGGCGCTGATTATTTAAATTTACACAAAAAGATAAAGGGCCAAATTTATCCTTACTCTGACACTCACTCCACTTTCACATATGGCTAAAGTCACTTTTAGCCAAGTCAGATTTATGATTGGCCCTTTAAGACTGTAATAAATGTAGTTTGACGGTAGAAGTTTATCCGTCAGTAAGCAGCTTTACAAAAGTCGCACGTCTTTACGAAAAAGTTGCATGTTCTATTAAAAAGTCTCATAAGATAAGCATGGTCCTCACTGGAGTGAAATTGCGATTTTTTTTGCGACTTTTTAAATAGTCGCAATAGTAAATCTTTCTAGAGATTAATTTACATACGAAAACATGTCCACTTTCAGAAAACTGGCGAGCATAGTGCAGAGCAGAAAAAAGTCGCTAATTTTTGCGCAGTTTTAGCGATTGCACAAGAATTTGCGACTTTTTCACTCCATTATTCTAACTTGGGCTAATGATAAATCTGGCCCACAGTCTGCGGATGATGTACAGTATATGTCACTAATAGGTATTAAAGAAAAATATCTTGCTGCTGTCAAACACACACACAGTGGTCCTTACAAGGACTTTGGGGTCTTTTGGTAGTAAATACAGCAGATTTCTCTCCCTGCACTATCTGTCCCTTCCTCAGCACGGATGTCCCTGAGACTGATCAATTTAGCGCAGGTAATAATATATTGCTGCTCTAAAACACACAGACACATACACACTAGTCCTTAAAACGACTTTTGGGTCTTTGAAAAGCTTTCTTCGAATAATAACTGAGAATTTCGCTCCCTACACTGCCTTTCCCTTCCTACGCTCTGCTCTCCCTGACTATGACTGATCCGAGCAGGTGTGATTGGATGCTATATAGCTACATGGCTACTGGCATTACAGTGAGGGCAGTACTTACCTGCACGTTTATTGGCTGCTTACCAGTAGGAGACTTGAGCATAGCGCTCTAGCACATGCAGTACTCAGCCAAGTAGCGCCATGTGCCGAGCGTAGCGATGCTCGAGCCAAACAGGTATTCGGCCGAGTACCGCCATGAGCCGAGCGTAGCGATGCTCGAGCCAAACAGGTATACTCGCTCATCACTAGTCACCAGCACACTTTTTAAAACTAATAAGAGCCTAACACTTTCCCTGCATGCAGCAGCGTCCTGTCCCTACACTAGTGAGAGCAGAATGGCGGCGCACCATGTGATCCAGCATTTATGCATGCATGGTCACCTGGTGCGCTGGGCAATCACAGCCAAGCCAATACTAGGCATGACTGTGATGGCTTCTGAGTGCCCAGAGATTAACTGCTTGTTGTTTGGCTGAGCTGCAGCCTTTCAACAATCTTTATTTAAAGTACGAGCAAGGAACCCAGACACAGACTTTGGTGCCAAAACCCGGGTTCGCTATTTGGACACCTAAATGTTCTGTAAAGTCCCAAACTTGGCAGTCCGGGTTCGCTCATCCCTAGTCACAATATGTGGAAATCTCCTGATTAGAGAAGAGCGGACTTTTCAAAAATTTGATTCAGATGGTTCGCAAAATTTTCAAAACAGTTTCAATTCAATCCAAATTTATTTGTGACAAATCACGTTAAAAAACAGCAGCTGCAGAGAGCCTGTATATCGGTGTAGAAGACTGTGCATTGCAGAAACATGTCTAGGTAGTCAGCTGTGGTAGTGAAACTGTGAGTCTGTATGACAGGCAGTTGACAGTCGTCACTCTTAGAATCGCTTCATACTTCACTTATGTAGTCAGTTATGGGGCTAAAAGTGACAAAATAACTCAAGTGTGAACTCAGCCTTACAGGTCAATGTTAGTGCCGGGTATGAAGAGCCGAGCAGTGGCCTAAAATTCTACTATAGAGTGAAAGAGCGCACTCCTTTTACACCATTGTCAGCTGATTCCACATAGATTTCTATAGAACCTGTTCTGTTACAGACAGAAACAAGTAGTGTCCCCATGACCGAGTAGACATGTTGTCAGCAGTAAGTTTGTGTTGACGTCACTGTTTATTTTGCCCTTCTTCTCATCCGTCACAAGAACAACCCAAAAAAAACCAGATCCTGTCTTTTAAACCTCCACCTTCACACGGTCAGCATTTGCTCAGTAATCCATCAGTATTGCTTAGGCCTGATGTCAAATAAGGACTGTGTGACACATGTCCTACGGCTTATCCAGAGACAGGATCCGTTATGTTTCTCTCTTTTTCCATCCTTCTGACAGAACAGATGAAGGGCAAAATAAATAGTGATGTGAACAAGGCCAAACATTGACACAGAGTGGGGAGGGTGGAAACAGCATGGGGAGTCAACACAGTGGCCCACTTACATTATGGGGAGGGTGGCAACCGCATGAGAAGTTAACATAGTGGTCCAGTCACAGAGTGGTGAATTGGCAAACGCATGATGAGTCAACACAGTAGCCCTGTCACAGAGTGGTGGGAGTGGCAAATTTATTTGGAGTTAACATGGTGGCCCAGTCACAGGGTGGGGGAAAACAGCAGTGGCATTAACAGCACAAGATGGTGGGTGGCAGTAGAAGAACATAGCAGCAGAGGCAGCAGGTGTGTGGCATCAGGCTGGTGGCAGCATCAGAATAGTCGCTGAAGCAGGTGGCCAGAAGAAACGGTTCTATTTTTACTAAGTTTGGGTGTGGCACCCAGAAAGATCTAGTCTGATGGATCAGGCATTTGCGTGTGGAAATCCTGGCTAATCCACACCTGATTTATTTTCACAAAGGTCAATCTCTCGACATTTTGGGTGGAAAGGTGAGATGTCCTTGGGGTAACTTTGCCCACCGCTTCTCTAAACACGCATTCTGATGCCATACACCACTGGGCAGGCAGATGTTTTTCCCCTTTCACACCATTCTTTGTAAACCCTAGAAATGGTTGTGCGTGAAAATCCCAGTAACTGAGCAGATTGTGAAATACTCAGACCGGCTCGTCTGGCACCAACAACCATGCCACGCTCAAAATTGCTTAAATCACCTTTCTTTCCCATTCTGACATTCAGTTTGGAGTTCAGGAGATTGTCTTGACCAGGACCACCCCCCTAAATGCATTGAAGCAACTGCCATGTAATTGGTTGACTAGATAATTGCATTAATGAGAAATAGAACAGGTGTTCCTAATAATTCTTTAGGTGAGTGTACATTGCTTGTGTGTGAATGTCCTCCTCCTCCTACAGTTTAGCCCCCACAGGGATCAGGTGGCCATGAGATGTAGGCACCACCTCTCCTGTTCCCTGTCCAGCCAAATTTATCCACATATGCTCCAGGACGTGAAGGAGTGGAATGACTTTGTTTATCCCCATAGTCCTTTCGACTGACAAATAAAGTGGCTTCCTCAAAGGGCCTGAGCAAACGGCAGGTGTAACGCATGAGCTGCCACTGGTTAACGTCAAAGTTACATAGTGGAGTGCTCCTGTCTGCCTGCATCATCCAGAAATCATTGATGGCCTTCCTCTGCTCAAATAGTCGGTCCAACATGTGGAGGTTGGAGTTCCAACGGGTGGAAACGTTGTATATCAGGTGTTGTTGCAGAACACTATTCTGCCTTTGCAGCTCATGTAGGGCGTGCATTGCAGTGTAAGGCCTCTTGCACACGACCGTATAGCTTTTTCAGTATTTTGCTGTCCGCAAAAAAACGGATCAGCAAAAAATACGTATGGCGTCCGTGTGCATTCCATTTTTTGCAGAACGGAACAGCTGGCCCTTGAGAAAACAGTACTATCCTTGTCCATTATGCGGACAGTAATAGGGCATGTTCTATCTTTGAACGGAACGGAAAAACGAAAATACAGAAACGGAAGGCATACGTACCTTCCATTTTCTTGCGCGAATCTATTGAAATGAATAATTCCGTAATTACGCCAAAAAAGGAAAGTGGCTTAAGTGCTTGCACAGTTTCCTAGCCAATTTCCAGATGTCTTGCAGTTAGATGGAAGACTTCAGGAAATGCTTTGCAACCAGATTAAAGTTGTGTGCCATGCAGGGTGCATGGGTCATTTTTCTTGACGCACTGCCAACACAATGTTCTTCCTGTTGTCGGAGACCATGGTTTAGATATTAAGTTGGCAAGCAGACAGCCAGAATACGATTTCCTCTTCAAGGACGCAAAGCAGTTCCTCCCTGATGTGACTCCATTCGCCCAGGCAAATCAGGTGCAGAACAGGATGACACCGCTGTGCTCTTCACAGATCATATGCTGGACTAGCACTCCGAATTGTGCCGGCAGTGGGGGCTAAGCACAAGGTGGAGGATGAGGAAGCATAGGAGGACATTGCTGCAGGACCCAGAGCTTAAGAACGCAGAGGTGGCAGTGTCATCACCTGGCCAAGTTGCTGGTGTGGCTGGGCAGGAACACTACCCTGCGTAACTTTAAGGTTAACCAGCGGCAGCTCATGCATGACATCTACCGTTTGCTCAGGCCCTTTGAGGAGGCCACTTTATTTGTCAGTTGCCAGGACTAGCAGCACCAACTCCATCAGAAGAAACTGAAGTCTGGAGTCTCTAATGGGCAGTTTTCTTCACCTGCCTACTGAATAAACCACCCACAAGCAGCAGCAGCAAGACACCTGAAGCAGCCAGCAGGTGGTGGCATACATAGACTGCACCCTGTTAACTGACTTCCAAGATCCCCAGGACTACTGGGCAGCCTAACTTGATTTGTGGCGACAACTGGCCAAGTTTTCCCTGGACAAGCTTTCCTGCCTGCCCAGCAATGTGACATCAGAGCGGGTGTTTAGTGTGGCTGGGGGCATAGTTACCCAAGGAGAACTCACTTTTTTACTCAAATTGTGGAGAGACTGACCTTTGTGAAGAGGAATCAGGCGTGGATCAGCCAGGATTTCCACACGCCAATGCCTGATGCATCAGACTAGATCATTCTGGGTGCCACACCAAAACTTTGTAAAAAGAGACCCGTTTCTTTTGGCCACCTGCTTCAGCCAGTATGCTGATACTACCACCCACCTAATGCCACACACCTGCTGCCTCTTCTGCCATGTTCTTCTAATGCCACCCATCATCTTGTCCTGTTACTTACACTGCTGTTTCCCCCACCCTGTGACTAGGCCACTATGTTGACTCCTCATGCGTTTGCCACCTCACCACTCTGTGACTGACCACTATGTAGACTCCTCCTGTATTTGCCACCCTCACCACTCTTTGCACAACTATCTTGATTTATCATGCAGTTGCCACCCTCCCCATTCTCAAACTGGGCCACTGTGTTGACTCCTCATGCTGTTGCCACCCTTCCCACCCTGTGTCACTGTTTGGCCTTGTTCACATTACTATTTATTTTGCCCTTCTTCTGATCTGTTATAAACACGGCAAAAAATGAGAAACACAACGGATCCTTTCTATGTAGCAGCTGTAAGGCCTGTATCACACGGTCCCTATTTTGCATCAGGATATGCTCATGATTTGGAAGCCAAAAGTGGAAGCAAATGCTGCTTCCACCTCACCACTATGTCATAGGTCCTCTCTGTGGACTTCTCATGCTGTTCCCACCCTCCCCACTTCATGACTGGTCCACTATTTTGACTTTCGGCCTGGCTGACATCATCATTTACTTGACCTGGTCTATAACACCTACCAAATTCAAGGGCCAAAAAAGTTCCCCGGTTTACGCGCCAAAATTTAACACCAAATAAAGAATAACAGACGGAGATATATAAATCAACAATTCTTTATTGTCACATGATTTAAAAAAAATTACATTAAAAATAATTCTCAGGTGGTTACAGAGAAAATGGGACAAAACGCCCAGGCAGGCAATGTGGCCTGACAATTAAAGAAATATATTACTTTCTATAAACAGCATACATATAGGAGCAATGCACACAGTATTATATAGTAAAGTGCTTGTGCAAGTAAACATATACAGTGGATATAAAAAGTCTACACACCCCAGTTAAAATGTCAAGTTTATGTGCTATAAAAAATGAGACAAAGATAAATCATTTTAGAACTTTTTCCACCTTTAATGTGACCTATAAACTGTACCACTCAATTGAAAAACAATCTGAAAACTTTTAGGTGGAGGGAAGAAAAAAAAAAAAAAACTAAAATAATGTGGTTGCATAAGTGTGCACACCCTCTTATAACTGGGGCTGTAGCTATGTTCAGAATTAAGCAATCGCATTCAAAATCCTGTTAAATAGGAGTCAACATACACCTGCCATCATTTAAAGTGCCTCTGATTAACCCCAAATAAAGTTCAGCTGCTCTAGTTGGTCTTTCCTAAAATGTTCTTAGTCGCATCCCACAGCAGAAGCCATGGTCCACAGACAGCTTCCAAAGCATCAGAGGTATCAGTCAGGAGAAGGGGACAAAAGAATTTCCAAGGCATTAGATCTACCATGGAACACAGTGGAGACCGTCATCATCAAGCGGAGAAAATATGGCACAACAGTGACATTACCAAGAACTGTAATCCAAATCAACAGCTCACAATCCTATTTTGGCTGCACGGGGAAAGAAGAGGGATCCCCACACAAAATCCAATTCAAAAAATTCCCAGCTGCCTTGCTTGCTTAAATCTTGTATCTTTATTTATCAAACAATAGTCCTCTAACAGGACGCGTTTCGGCACATATTGCCTTCCTTAGCCACATTTACAAATGACAATACATTTCATTTTATAGATATCCAATCACATCACATGCTTATGACATCAAATGACCAATCAATTGAACAAGTGTAACCTGGCATTGAACATCACATGACCAAAACATTTCACCTGCACTCTGGTTGCATATACAGAACATCATTCTATTCTCGCAATGTAGCGGCCTGTGAAAAAAAAATATATCTCAATAAATAATTAATCAATAAAAACCTTAAAATGCCATCACTTCATAATCCCTATTTAAACATCTGGGTTGTAGTGTATCTAAAGTGTGGATCCAGAATGCTTCCCTCCTTAATAAGAGTTTTTTATGTCTCCTCCTCTTCGTGGGGGACAAACCTGCTCTATCACCTGGTACTTTAACTGTGAAATGGAATGTTTACAGTTCTCAAAGTGAAAGGGTATCGGTAAAAGTAGATTTTTCTTGCGAATCATTGATGTAATGACCGACGTCACGCACAGGGAGGTAAAAGGGAAAGCCCTGCCCAAGGGAGAGGGAAAGATGGTGACCCCTAACTCACCTTGCGGCTGGCACCTGACTGCCCTGACGTCCCTAGACGTGCGGCGATCACGTGCCTAAACCCTGGCTTTCCCTAAAATGAGCCCTAGATAGTGAACGGGCCGGTGGGATCGCTAGTCCGCACCACTGTCACTAAGAGGGAAACACCAGGGAGAGGACAGACAAAACAGACAAACACATACACCCAGGTGGGCGGCCACAATAGACCACAAAGGTCCAACAGGGATCCGGAGGGTAGCGTTCTGGACCAACTACCAGAGAACGCAGCAACACAGCTCCAGAGGGTCAGAATAGATGTCCAGGCAGGAAGCTCTATATCTGGCAACCAGAGAAGTGTGAGAGAGGAATATAAGGAGGTTTGGGAGTGCTGGACAAGGAACAGCTGAGGAGAAGGAGCTACGGATCCCTGAGTGAGCCAAAAGGGTTTACAAAGCAAACCCAGAAAGCTACCATAAGGAAAACAGCCCTATCTTAAATAGAGCGTGCAGCCAACCGCTGCGACTTCCTGACCCCGGGTATAACGGAGTTATTCTAGATTACCATCCACGACAACAGGAGGGGGTGGCAACGGTGACGGTTCTAGAGGTGGAACATATTTTTTGAGTAACGACTTATGAAAAACATTATGAATTTTAAAAGTCTGAGGCAACTCCAGGGCTACAATTTTGTAAGGGCCAATAAACCTAGGACCCAGTTTCCAAGAGGGAACCTTCAATTTAATATTCCTAGTAGACAACCACACATAGTCATTCACTCCTAGGTCCGGACCTGGCGACCGTCTCTTATCAGCCATGGATTTGTATTTACCTCCCATATTTTTCAAGTTAGCTTGCACCTTCTGCCATACCGATGAAAGAGATGACGAAAACCGTTCCTCTTCGGGAACCCCAGAAGACCCCCCTCTTTGAAAGTACAGAATTGGGGATGAAAACCATATGCACCAAGAAATGGTGACTTGCCAGTGGATTCCTGACGATGATTATTTATGGAAAACTCAGCTAACGGTAAATATGATGACCACAACTCTTGGTTTTCAGACACAAAACATCTTAGATATGTCTCAAGGTTTTGGTTGGTACACTCAGTCTGTCCATTCGACTGAGGATGGAAAGCTGAGGAAAAGGACAAGTGTACCCCCAAACGGGAACAAAAAGCTTTCCAAAATTTAGAAATAAACTGGGTACCCCGATCCGAAACAACATCGGAGGGGACCCCGTGAAGCTTCACGATTTCACTGACGAATACCTGAGCAAGAGTCTTAGCATTAGCTAGTGCGGGTAACGCAATGAAGTGTACCATTTTGCTAAACCTGTCCACTACTACCCGCAGACAAAGGAAAGTCAGTGATAAAATCCATTGACAGATGTGTCCACGTTCTATTGGGAATGACGAGTGGTAATAGAGACCCTGCAGGACGTGTATGTAAAACTTTTGCGCGCGCACAGGTAGAACAAGAAGACACAAAATCCAATACCTCCTGACGCAACCTTGGCCACCAAAAACGACGAGACAATAGCTCCAAGGTTGCTTTATTACCCGGGTGCCCAGCAAGTGCCGAATTATGATGTTCCTTTAATAATTCGAAACGTAGGTTCAACGGTACAAACAATTTCTCTGAGGGGCAAGAGACCGGGGCGCCCCCCTGGGCCTCTAACACCTTCCCCTCCAGAACAGAGTGTACCGCAGAAACAACCACTCCTCTTTGAAGAATGGGCACCGGATCACTCACATTACCCCCTCCAGGGAAACAACGAGATAGTGCATCAGCCTTGGTGTTCTTTGCCCCAGGACGATAGGTAATCACAAAGTTAAACCTGGTAAAAAATAGCGACCACCTAGCCTGTCTAGAGGTGAGACGCTTAGCTGATTCGAGGTACAGAAGATTTTTGTGGTCCGTAATCACAGTGACGAGGTGGACTGCCCCCTCTAAAAAGTGACGCCACTCCTCAAACGCAAGTTTAATAGCTAATAGTTCCCTATTGCCAATATCATAGTTCTTTTCTGCTGCAGATAGTTTTTTAGAAAAGAAAGCACAAGGACGCCATTTGCCAGGAGACGGACCCTGAGACAGCACCGCCCCCACTCCCACCTCTGACGCATCGACTTCAACAATAAAAGGCTGGGAGACATCAGGTTGGATTAGTACAGGTGCTGAGGTAAACCTCTCATTTAGAGAGGAAAAAGCAACTTTAGCGGCGTCAGACCATTTAGAAAAATCAGTCCCCTTCCTAGTCATGTCAGTAAGGGGTTTTACAATAAGTGAATAATTTTTAATGAATTTCCTATAGAAATTCGCGAAGCCCAAGAACCGTTGTAGTGCTTTGAGGTTCTCAGGAAGATCCCAATCTAAAATTGCCTGGACCTTCCTAGGATCCATACGGAAACCTGAAGCTGATAAAAAATAACCTAGGAATTGTATCTCCTGAACGGCGAAGACACATTTTTCAATTTTAGCATATAATTAATTTGTCCGTAGGACCTGCAGTACTTGTCTGACATGCACCTCATGTGTTTTCAGATCAGACGAATAAATTAAAATATCATCTAGGTATATTACCACAAACCTGCCGATTAGATGACTAAAAATGTCATTAACGAAATGTTGAAAGACGGCAGGAGCATTGGTCAGACCGAAAGGCATAACTAGATTTTCATAATGCCCCTCAGGGGTGTTAAACGCTGTCTTCCACTCATCCCCCTCCTTAATACGAATCAGATTGTAGGCCCCCCCTAAGATCAAGTTTGGAGAACCACCTAGCACCCGCAATCTGGTTAAACAGGTCAGGAATGAGAGGAAGAGGGTATGGGTCTCGGATGGTTATCCGATTTAATTTGCGAAAATCTAGGCAAGGACGCAGGCCCCCATCTTTCTTTTTAACGAAGAAAAACCCTGCAGCCACGGGTGAAGAAGAGGGTCTGATGTGTCCCTTAGCCAAGCTCTCGGAGATATATTCTTTCATGGCTTGTTTCTCTGGATCCGAAAGATTATATAACCTGGTCTTGGGTAATTTTGCGCCGGGAATAAGTTTAACCGGACAATCATAAGGACGATGAGGTGGTAACTTCTGACAACCCTTTTCAGAAAAAACATCCTCAAAATCTGAAATAAATGTAGGTAGGGTAGTTATGGAGGCGACTAAGCAATTGCTATTTAAGCAATTTTCTCTGCACTGCTTACTCCACTCCAATATCTCCCTGGCCTGCCAATCTACCACTGGATTGTGTGCTACCAACCAGGGAAGACCCAGCACTACCGGAGTGGGAACCCCCTCCAGAACATAACATAAAAGCATCTCGTTATGGTGGTCCCCTACCCGAAGGTGTAAATTATGAACAATGTGGGTGAGGTTTCTCTGAGACAGAGGAGCAGAATCAATAGCGAATATGGGAATAGGTCTCTGTAGCGTACAGAGAGACAAACCCATAGTGTGGGCAAAATGGGCATCTATCAAATTTACCCCTGCTCCACTGTCTAGAAAGAAAGAAATAGTCTCCGTCTTATCACCAAAAACAATAACCGCTGGCAACACAAATTGCGATGTACATATGGAGGAAACGTATACCCCCCGGCTGACATCCTCCACACAGCCTGGGGTTAGTAGTTTTCCGACGGTCTTTTGTCTCTGAGGAAAGAAGGACAGACATTAATGAAATGACCCCTCTCCCCACAAAAAAAAAAAACCCACGCCTACGGCGAGCCTCAGGAGGACGGACCTGACGAGTAGTTCCTCCTAGCTGCATAGGCTTGTCTAAGTCCGTACAGACTTACTGCTGCTTGGGAGGGGTTACCAATTGCTCCGGTTTTTTCAACCTGTCCCTAAGGCGTCTATCTATTCGGAAAGAAAGGGACATAACCGCATCAAGGGAAAAGGGGGTCTCATATAATGCAAGCGCATCCTTAACCCTTTCGGATAACCCAGAGCAGAACTGACTCCTGAGAGCCGGGTCGTTCCATTGGGTATCCATAGCCCACCTACGGAATTCAGAGCAATACTCCTCTACCGGCCACTCTCCTTGTAAGAGTCTCCGTAATCTTGATTCAGCCAGTGCGACTCGGTCAGGGTCGTCATATATGAGACCCAAGGCCCCGAAAAACTCATCCACTGACCGAAGAGCCTGGGAATCAGTAGGTAAAGAGAACGCCCAGGACTGCGGGTCCCCCTGCAGCAGGGAAATAACAACCCCCACCCGCTGATCTTCATTACCAGATGAGTAAGGGCGCAGTTTAAAATATAATTTACAGGCCTCATGGAATGTCAAAAACTTGTCCCTTCTCCCAGAAAATCTGTCAGGGAGAGGGACATTGGGTTCCGCAACAACCTGGTTACCAGTAGCAACCGCTGGGCTTGCGGTCAGTTGTAATTTCTGCTGTTGCTGGAGGACCGACGCCTTCAATCCTGCCACCTCCAAAGACAGGCCATGAAATTGTTTGGTCAGAGCAGCAATTTGATCCATACTGGATTCTAAGTAGGTAAAAAAAAAATATATATATATTTTTTTTTACCTACACAAAATAAGGGCCAGATATAATGTAATGACCGGTGTCACGCACAGGGAGGAAAAAGGGAAAGCCCTGCCCAAGGGAGAGGGAAAGGTGGTGACCCCTAACTCACCTTGCGGCTGGCACCTGACTTCCCTGACGTCCCTAGACGGGTTCCTCACCCGTGCGGCGATCACGTGCCTAAACCCTGGCTTTTCCTAAAATGAGCCCTAGATAGTGAACGGGCCGGTAGAACCTGAGAAGGCAGGGTTAGCATGGCCAAAATGTGGAAAAGCTTTGTCAGCCTTAAAGGTGCTGACCTGCCCTGCAGCCAGTGTATTGTGTGAACGTGTGTTTAGCACGGCAGAGAGCATTATCACAGGCTGCAGCCAATGTGGACAAGCTCACGTTTATTAAAATGAACCAGGCATGGATCCCACAGGACTTGACTGTACCTTGTGCAGAATAGACATTTATACCAGCCTCAACCATCCATTCTTGTACTCAAGTGCACTTATTCTTTGTTTTATTTTGTTATATGTCCCAATATTTTGGGGGATACCCCAATTTTAAAATAAAAAATAACACAAATCAGTGTTGGCTACCTATTCCTCCTTCACCGCCTCTTCCACATACACTGCCACATCAACCTACACCGACACATCCACCCATCCACCGCCTCCTCAACCTTCTACTCCTAGATCAAGATTGTTATTTTTTATCTTTCTGTATTTTATGTTATTTTAAGTCATTTCCCTATCCACATTTGTTTGCAGAACAGTTGTCATGCTCTTAAGCACATTTTTATGCCTTTTGCAGCCCTCTAGCACTTTCCAGGACTATTTTAGAGCCATTTTAGTGCCCAAAAGTTCGGGTCCCCATTGACTTCAATGGAGTTCGGGTTCGGGGTCAAGTTCGGGTCAAGTTCGGGTCCCGAACCCAAACTTTTTTTTCAAGTTCAGCCGAACCTGCCGAACCCGAATATCCAGGTGTCCGCTCAACTCTACATGTGATGTGATTGGATACCTATAAAATGAAATGTATTGTCATTTGTAAATGTGGCTGAGGAAGGCAATATGTGCAGAAACGCGTCCCGTTAGAGGACTATTGTTTGATAAATAAAGATACAAGATTAAAGCAAGCAAGGTAGCTGGGAATTTTTTGAATTGGATTACAAAGAACTGGACGTCCCTCCATAATTCATGATAATACGAGAAGAAAACTGGTCTGGGAGGCCACCAAGTGGCCTACACCAACATTAAAGGAGCTGCAGGAATATCTGGCAAGTACTGGCTGTGTGGTACATGTGACAACAATCTCCCGTATTCTTCATATGTCTGGGCTATGGAGTAGAGTGGAAAGATGTAAGCCTTTTCTTACCAAGAAACACTTCCAAGCCAGGCTACATTTTGCAAAAACACATCTGAAGTCTCCGAAAAGCATGTGGGAAAAGGTGTTATGGTCTGATGAAACCAAGGTTGAACTTTTTGGCCATAATTCCAAAAGATATGTTTGGCGCAAAAACAACACTGCACATCACCAAAAGAACACCATCCCCACAGTGAAGCATGGTGGTGGCATAATCATACCAAGGGGCTGTTTTTCTTCAGCTGGAACTGGGGCCTTAGTTAAGCTAGAGGGAATTATGAACAGTTCCAAATTCCCGTCAAAATTGGCACAAAACCGGCTTCTGCTAGACAGCTGAACATGAAGAGGAACTTCATCTTTCAGCATGACAACGACCCAAAGCATACATCCAAATCAACAAAGGAATGGCTTCACTAGAAGAAGATTAAAGTTTTGGAATGGCCCAGCTGAATCCGATTGAAAATCTGATAGACTCATACCCAAAAAGACTGAAGGCTGTAATAAAATCAGAAGGTGCTTCAACAAAGTATTAGTTTAAGGGTGTGCACACTTATGCAACTGCAATACTTTATTTTTATATTTTTTCTTCCGTCTACCTAAAAGATTTCAGTTTGTTTTTCAATTGAGTTGTACAGTTTATAGGTCACATTAAAGGTGCAAAAAGTTTTGTGACCATCGAAGAATGATTTTTAATATTTAATTTTTAAAAAATCATGTGATAATAAAGAACATTCTACTAATCTGTCAGAAGGAATGAAAAATGAGACGCACAACAGATCCTGTCTGTGTAGCAGCTGTAAGGCCTGTATTGACCCATCAGAATTGGCTTATGATTTGGTAGCCAAAAGCAGGAGTGGGTACAAAACACAGAAGACATGCAAATATTCCATTCACGTGTCATCTCTGTTTTAGATCCACTCCTGCTTTTTTTTGGCATTAGCAATATTGATGGATTACTGACCAAATGCTGACCGAGTGAAGGCGGATGCTCCACAGACAGGATCCGTTTTTTGGGGGATATTGATCTGACGGATCAGAGGAAGGGCAAAATAATCAGTGACGTCAACACAAACTTACTGCTGACCCCCTCTCCACTCTGTCGGGGGCTCTACTTGTATAAGTGTTTAACAGAACAGGTTCTGTAGACATCTATGTAGCGACGGTGTAAAAGGAGTGCGCCCTTTTACTCGATAGTAGGATTTTGGGCCACTGCACGGTCCTTTATACCTGATGCTAACATCGACCTGTAAGGTTGAGTTCACACTTGAGTTATTTGGTCAGTTTTGGCCCAGTAACTGCCCAAATAAGTGAAGTGTGCAGTGATTCTAAGAGCGACGCCTGTCATCTGCATGTCATATGGACTCACAGTATTATTTCACTACCACAGCAGACTCCCTATGTGTGTTACTGCAAGGCCCAGTGTTCTACACCACTATACAGGCTCTCTGCAGCCGGAATATCAGATTTTTAATGCGATTTGTCTGAATAAATTCAGATCAAATTGAATCTTTTGGGAAAATCCAGTGATCCTTTTGCAGCCCTGTAGCGCTTTCTATGACTTTTTTACAGCCATTTTTCAGCCTCAAAGTTCTGTTCACCATTGACCCGGGGTTCGGTGTTCAGGGTCAAGTTCAGAACCCGTTGAACCCGAACAAGCATTGTTCCGCTCATGACTAGTCATTATGTGTATGGCCTGCTCTCTATTTCCATCTGCCAGATTCTACCTATTAGACAGTTACAGCAGATTTTACCTTCTTTAACTTTTTTACTTAAGTATTTGACAAAGTTCAACTTTCTACCTGAAGAAACTTTGTTTAATCTCTTGACAACTAATTATCAGAAGTTTCCTGGAGCCCAGGAGACACATGAGGTCATAGTGAAAACTTTCCACGCTCCATTCCCTTTTCTGTATGTGTGTGTATATATATGACCATGTGCCTGATCTCCTCACACAAGATCTCTGCATTGTGAAGGGTCTGGATTTATTTATTTATCGATGTATTAATAATGGGAAGATGAAAAGTATTTCCATGGAAACATCTGCTGTAAGTACAGAATCAGTGTACATTTGTGTATTATCGCTGGTAGTAGTAATAGTAGTAGTATTACTAATAAACATGGAATGTGTATATGAAGCTGTCATCCTCAGTAACATTGTATAAAGTACTATAAAATCTTCTATAGATATTCTATAGATATAATAATTACACATAGATGTATGAAGACAGTGAAGAGAAGTAAAACCCAACTCTCGGCTGAGCTTCCAGTGCAGGATAAACCCTGTATAATCGCTGCTGCTCCTCCAGTAGGACACCTGAACATCTCACCGTAGGCTTCCATACATTTCTTCTCCTGGACTGTATAAGGACATCCTGTTTCCAAATCCACTTGGTTTCTTCATCAAGTCTATTGTAAAATATGAACCGCGCTCCATATTGTGTACAAATGTCTTAAAGGAAGAACCAAGTCCCCCCCCCCCTCACAATATATAAACTGTATTCTATGTGTGCTCCTGGCTGCAGATCTCCACTGATCAGCAGCTTCTTCTGGGCATAATGAAGAGAAGAGATTATAAACTGCAGGGGTCTAAGAATTACTGGTGGATGGAAGTGCAGACTCCTAATAACATGTGCAGAATGTGACTGAGGAGGTGTCCTCAGGTTCTACAGACTCCTTCTTCACATCAGCAGTAGAAGACTTCACAAGTACAGGGATTTATAGCCAGGAAATTGGAGAGAAAAGTTCACTGTGGACATTGCAATGTAAAGGGTTTGGCCAGCCTTTGAAAAATGTTCTAAAAGAAGAGAAAATGCTAAAACATAAAAACTAACTGACACTTACCTGGTGAACCCTCCATGGCACAGCTCTGGTGGTCCTGACCAGTATGGTCAGTGATGATGTGCCATACATACAGATATGACCGCTGCAGCCGATCACTGGCCTCAGCGTTAATGCCTGTATATTCAGCAGAAGACAAAGTGATTGTCTGCAGTAGTCACACACTCATGGCGTGTCATCAATGCAGGACAATTCAAATAGACTGGTGGGGACCCCCAGAACAGCATTTCTGGAGAGGACGAGCAGAAGATACATTTTTTTAATTTTCTTTGCTTTTACAATTTTTATAAACTCTACAATTAGACACTTTGGAAGCTGTCTTACATTTAGACACTTTGGAAGCAGTCTTACATTTAGACACTTTGGAAGCTGTCTTACATTTACACACTTTGGAAGCTGTCTTACATTAGACACTTTGGAAGCTGTCTTACATTTAGACACTTTGGAAGATGTCTTACATTTAGACACTTTGGAAGATGTCTTACATTTAGACACTTTGGAAGCTGTCTTACATTTAGACACTTTGGAAGCTGTCTTACATTAGACACTTTGGAAGCTGTCTTACATTTAGACACTTTGGAAGCTGTCTTACATTTAGACACTTTGGATGCTGTCTTACATTCGACACTTTGGAAGCTGTCTTACATTAGACACTTTGGAAGCTGTCTTACAATTAGACACTTTGGAAGCTGTCTTACATTAGACACTTTGGAAGCTGTCTTACATTTACACACTTTGGAAGCTGTCTTACATTTAGACACTTTGGAAGCTGTCTTACATTTAGACACTTTGGACGCTGTCTTACATTCGACACTTTGGAAGCTGTCTTACATTAGACACTTTGGAAGCTGTCTTACAATTAGACACTTTGGAAGCTGTCTTACATTTACACACTTTGGAAGCTGTCTTACAATTAGACACTTTGGAAGCTGTCTTACATTAGACACTTTGGAAGCTGTCTTACATTTAGACACTTTGGAAGCTGTCTTACATTTAGACACTTTGGAAGCTGTCTTACATTTACACACTTTGGAAGCTGTCTTACATTAGACACTTTGGAAGCAGTCTCACATTTAGACACTTTGGAAGCTGTCTTACATTTAGACACTTTGGAAGCTGTCTTACATTTAGACACTTTGGAAGGTGTCTTACATTACACACTTTGGAAGCTGTCTTACATTTAGACACTTTGGAAGCTGTCTTACATTTAGACACTTTGGAAGGTGTCTTACATTACACACTTTGGAAGCTGTCTTACATTTAGACACTTTGGAAGCTGTCTTACATTTAGACACTTTGGAAGCTGTCTTACATTAGACACTTTGGAAGCTGTCTTACATTTAGACACTTTGGAAGCTGTCTTACATTAGACACTTTGGAAGCTGTCTTACATTTAGACACTTTGGAAGCTGTCTTACATTTAGACACTTTGGAAGCTGTCTTACATTTAGACACTTTGGAAGCTGTCTTACATTTAGACACTTTGGAAGCTGTCTTACATTTAGACACTTTGGAAGCTGTCTTACATTTAGACACTTTGGAAGCTGTCTTACATTTAGACACTTTGGAAGCTGTCTTACATTTAGACACTTTGGAAGCTGTCTTACATTTAGACACTTTGGAAGCTGTCTTACATTTAGACACTTTGGAAGCTGTCTTACATTTAGACACTTTGGAAGCTGTCTTACATTTAGACACTTTGGAAGCTGTCTTACATTTAGACACTTTGGAAGCTGTCTTACATTTAGACACTTTGGAAGCTGTCTTACATTTAGACACTTTGGAAGCTGTCTTACATTAGACACTTTGGAAGCTGTCTTACATTTAGACACTTTGGAAGCTGTCTTACATTTAGATACTTTGTAAGCTGTCTTACATTTAGACACTTTGTAAGCTGTCTTACATTTAGATACTTTGGAAGCTGTCTTACATTTAGACACTTTGGAAGCTGTCTTACATTTAGACACTTTGGAAGCTGTCTTACATTACACACTTTGGAAGCTGTCTTACATTTAGACACTTTGGAAGCTGTCTTACATTTAGATACTTTGGAAGCTGTCTTACATTTAGACACTTTGTAAGCTGTCTTACATTTAGATACTTTGGAAGCTGTCTTACATTTAGACACTTTGGAAGCTGTCTTACATTTAGACACTTTGGAAGCTGTCTTACATTTACACACTTTGGAAGCTGTCTTACATTTACACACTTTGGAAGCTGTCTTACATTTACACACTTTGGAAGCTGTCTTACATTTGGACACTTTGGAAGCTGTCTTACATTTAGACACTTTGGAAGCTGTCTTACATTTAGATACTTTGGAAGCTGTCTTACATTTAGACACTTTGTAAGCTGTCTTACATTTAGATACTTTGGAAGCTGTCTTACATTTAGACACTTTGGAAGCTGTCTTACATTTAGACACTTTGGAAGCTGTCTTACATTACACACTTTGGAAGCTGTCTTACATTTAGACACTTTGGAAGCTGTCTTACATTTAGATACTTTGGAAGCTGTCTTACATTTAGACACTTTGTAAGCTGTCTTACATTTAGATACTTTGGAAGCTGTCTTACATTTAGACACTTTGGAAGCTGTCTTACATTAGACACTTTGGAAGCTGTCTTACAATTAGACACTTTGGAAGCTGTCTTACATTTACACACTTTGGAAGCTGTCTTACATTACACACTTTGTAAGCTGTCTTACATTTAGACACTTTGGAAGCTGTCTTACATTTACACACTTTGGAAGCTGTCTTACATTTACACACTTTGGAAGCTGTCTTACATTTACACACTTTGGAAGCTGTCTTACATTTAGACACTTTGGAAGCTGTCTTACATTTACACACTTTGGAAGCTGTCTTACATTACACACTTTGGAAGCTGTCTTACATTTACACACTTTGGAAGCTGTCTTACATTACACACTTTGGAAGCTGTCTTACATTTACACACTTTGGAAGCTGTCTTACATTACACACTTTGGAAGCTGTCTTACATTTACACACTTTGGAAGCTGTCTTACATTTACACACTTTGGAAGCTGTCTTACATTTACACACTTTGGAAGCTGTCTTACATTTACACACTTTGGAAGCTGTCTTACATTTACACACTTTGGAAGCTGTCTTACATTTAGATACTTTGGAAGCTGTCTTACATTTAGACACTTTGGAAGCTGTCTTACATTAGACACTTTGGAAGCTGTCTTACATTAGACACTTTGGAAGCTGTCTTACATTTACACACTTTGGAAGCTGTCTTACATTTAGACACTTTGGAAGCTGTCTTATATTTAGACACTTTGGAAGCTGTCTTACATTTAGACACTTTGGAAGCTGTCTTACATTTAGACACTTTGGAAGCTGTCTTACATTAGACACTTTGGAAGCTGTCTTATATTTAGACACTTTGGAAGCTGTCTTACATTTAGACACTTTGGAAACTGTCTTACATTTAGACACTTTGGAAGCTGTCTTACATTAGACACTTTGGAAGCTGTCTTACATTTACACACTTTGGAAGCTGTCTTACATTTACACACTTTGGAAGCTGTCTTACATTAGACACTTTGGTAGCTGTCTTACATTAGACACTTTGGAAGCTGTCTTACATTTACACACTTTGGAAGCTGTCTTACATTTAGACACTTTGGAAGCTGTCTTACATTTAGACACTTTGGAAGCTGTCTTACATTTAGACACAGTTAACCCTGGTATTCTCACAGACACAGCTAAAATTTCTGAACACAACAATTTACAGTGCTGGGAACCAGTTAAAAACTGACCTGTTTGTTAAACCCACATACAGAAATAACATGCTCTTATTTCAGAGTGACCATCCAGACTTCATGAAGGAGTCTTTACCGTACAGCCAGCTCTTAAGGGTGAAACGTATTATTACTGATGATGACAGATTAGAGCAACGCCTAGATGAAATGTGCCACAAATTTAACGAGAGAGCGTATCCCAGAAGTTTGGTCAATAGACATAAAAAACGGGTACAAAAATGCCAAAGGAGGGAGCTATTGGGCCCAAAACGTACACTAGATAAGAAAAAGAGGATACCTTTCGTCTCTACACATACCACCCAAAGTAGACGCATTGCACAAGTTCTCAAATACAACTGGCACATACTCAAAGAGACGTTCCCGGAGAATTCCAATCAGCACCACTCTTGTCCTATAGGAGATCACGGAATCTAGGGGATAGACTAATAAGGGCTGATACTAAAAGCTATGAAGGACCTATTATTAAAAAGAAAGGCTGTTATCCATGCCTGAGCTGTTGCAATTGTAACAGTATGCTTAAGGGAGATAGTTTCACACATCCAAGAACTGGAAAAAGGTTCCTAATTAGAAGGTACTACACCTGTAAGTCAGAATACGTTATATATACTCTGCAGTGCCCATGTGGGCTACTCTATGTGGGTGAAACCACACAGGAAATGAGAAATAGACTAAATCAGCCCCGCTACCAGATCCGTAAATTGTTCTCTGGGAAAAAGAATGAGAAACCACTAAAAATTGAACCACCAGTACCGGAACATTTTCTAAAATTCTAACACAATGTTGCGCAACTTGGCTTCCGTATCATAGACGGTATACCTCCACAGAGAAGGGGAGGAGATAGGGAAAAGAAACTTCAGAGACTTAAGTTAAAATGGATTTTTGAACTCCAAACACTCGAACCGAATGGTTTAAATAGGGATTTCAGGATTGGCACGCTTTTCTAATCCAGAAGGAATATTGTGTTCTTCAAACCGAGTATTATGCAATTTCATTTAAGTGTTGTACCTAACCGTTTGGTTATGATTGCAGAGACTAATATATGTGCTGCACCTGAAGGGGTTAATTGTGCGTATCATAGCCCCCTTTCAGAGATCAGGGGCTGCTAGGCAGGAGGGGCCAGACCCCCCTCCCTCCCCAGTTTGAATATCATTGGTGGCCAGTGTGCGGCCCCCCCGGTCCCCCCTCCCTCCCTCTATTGTATTTTCATTGGTAGCCAGTGTGCGGCCCCCCCCGGCCCACCCTCCCTCTATTGCATTATCATTGGTGGCCAGTGTGCGCCCCCCCGACCCCCTCTCCCTCCCTCTATTGTATTATCATTGGTGGCCAGTGTGCACCCCCCCCCGGCCTCCCCTCTATTTTATTAATATCATTGGTGGCCAGTGTGGGCCTCCCCTCTCCCCCCCCCCCGATCATTGGTGGCAGCGGAGAGTTCCGATCGGAGTCCCAGTTTAATCGCTGGGGCTCCGATCGGTAACCATGGCAACCAGGATGCTACTGCAGTCCTGGATGCCATGGTTACTTAGCAATATTAGAAGCATCATACTTACCTGCTGTGCTGTCTGTGACCGGCCGGGAGCGCCTCCTACTGGTAAGTGACAGGTCTGTGCGGCACATTGTTTATGATCTTTCACTTACCAGTAAGAGGAGCTCCCGGCCGGTCACAGGCAGCACAGCAGGTAAGTATGATGCTTCTCATATTGCTAAGTAACCATGGCAACCAGGACTGCAGTAGCGTCCTGGTTGCCATGGTTACCGATCGGAGCCCCAGCGATTAAACTGGGACTCCGATCGGAACTCTCCGCTGCCGCCAATGATCGGGGGGGAGGCCGCACACTGGCCACCAATGATAATACAATAGAGGGAGGGAGGGGGGGGGCACACACTGGCCACCAATGATAATACAAAAGAGGGAGGGAGGGCCGCACACTGGCTACCAATGATAATACAATAAAGGGCGGGAGGGGGGGCCGGGGGGGCCGCACTGGCCACCAATGATATTAATACAATAGAGGGAGGGGGGGCCGGGGGGGGGGCGCACTGGCCACCAATGAAATTAAAACTGGGGAGGGTGGGGGGTCTGCCCCCTGCTGCCTGGCAGCCCCTGATCTCTTACAGTGGGCTATGATACGCACAATTAACCCCTTCAGGTGAGGCACCTGAGGGGTTAATTGTGCGGATCACAGCCCCCTGTAAGAGATCGGGTGCTGACAGGCAGCAGGGAGCAGTCATGTACACAGTTCGTAGTATATTCTAACTAGAAGCGTCCCCATCACTATGGGAACGCCTCTGTGTTAGAATATACTGTCGGATTTGAGTTTTCACGAAGTTCTGAAAAAGCTTTTATGCAGACGGATCTTCGGATCCGTTTGTATGAAAGTAACCTACGGACACGGATCACGGACATGGATGCCAATCTTGTGCGCATCCGTGTTTTTTCACGGACCCATTGACTTGAATGGGTCCGTGAACCGTTGTCCGTCAAAAAAATAGGACAGGTCCTATTTTTTTGACGGAGAGGATACACGGATCACGGAGGCGGATGACAAACGGTGCATTTTCCGAGTCAATGGGTCCGCAGAAAATCACGGAAGACGGCACAACGGCCACGGGTGCACACAACGGTCATGTGCATGAGGCCTAAAAGATACTTATTGGAATTTGGGCCCCTTTGCGCACCTAGGCTGCAAAAAAGTGTCACACATGTGGTATCGCCGTACTCAGGAGAAGTAGGGCAATGTGTTTTGGGGTATCTTTTTACATATACCCATGCTGGGTGAGAGAAATATCTCTGTAAAATGACAACTTTGTATAAAAAAATAGGAAAAGTTGTCTTTTACAGAGATATTTCTCTCACACAGCATGGGTATATATAAAAATACACCCCAAAACACATTGCCCTACTTCTCCTGAGTACGGCGATACCACATGTGTGACACTTTTTTGCAGCCTAGGTGCGCAAAGGGGCCCAAATTCCAATGAGAATCTTTACGATTTCACACGGCATTTTTTAGGCATTTGGATTCCAAACTACTTCTCACGCTTTAGGTCCCCTAAAATGCCAGGGCAGCATAAATACCCCACAAGTGACCCCATTTTGGAAAGAAGACACCCCAAGGTATTTCGTGAGGGGCATGGCGAGTTCATGTAAAATTTTATTTTTTGTCACAAGTTAGTGGAATATGAGACTTTGTAAGAAAAAAAAATATATAAAATAATTTTTTCCGCTAACTTGTGCCAAAAAAAATAATATTCTAGGAACTCGCCATGCCCCTCACGGAATACCTTGGGGTGTCTTCTTTCCAAAATGGGGTCACTTGTGTGGTATTTATACTGCCCTGGCATTTTAGGGGCCCTAAAGCGTGAGAAGTAGTTTGGAATCTAAATGTGTAAAAAATGCCCTGGGAAATTCTAAAGATACTCATTGGAATTTGGGCCCCTTTGCGCACCTAGGCTGCAAAAAAGTGTCACACATGTGGTATCGCCGTACTGAAGAGAAGTAGGGCAATGTGTTTTGGGGTGTATTTTTACATATACCCATACTATGTGTGAGAAATATCTCTGTAAAAGACAACTTTTCCCATTTTTTTTATACAAAGTTGTCGTCTTTTTACAGAGATATTTATCTCACCCAGCATGGGTATATGTAAAAATACACCCCAAAACACATTGCCCTACTTCTCCTGAGTACAGCCTAGGTGCGTAAAGGGGCCCAAATTCCAATGAGAATCTTTACGATTTCACAGGGCATTTTTTACGCATTTGGATTCCAAACTAATTCTCACACTTTAGGGCCCCTAAAATGCAAGGGCAGTATAAATACCCCACAAGTGACCCCTTTTTAGAAAGAAGACACCCCAAGGTATTCCGTGAGGGGTATAGTGAGTTCATGTAAAATTTTATTTTTTGTCACAAGTTAGTGGAATATGAGACTTTGCAAGAAAAAAAAAAAAAAATCATTTTCCGCTAACTTGTGACAAAAAATAAAAACTTTCATGAACTCACTATACCCATTAGCGAATACCTTAGGGTGTCTATTTTTCAGAAATGGGCTCATTTTTGGGGTGTTTCTACTGTCTGGGCATTGTAGAACTTCAGGAAACATGACAGGTGCTCAGAAAGTCAAAGTGTTTAAATGCACATCTGCGCACATCATCCTATAAAGTGACCATTAATGCATGTATATATATCATACATGCATGCACGTGTTTGCATGCATATATGTATATATATGCATGTGTCTCCACCCTTCCTCAACAGGTATCATCTCAGAAATCTCCATTTGTAAGGGTGAGAGATTTAGCCTACCAACATATGGTTCATGCCCCATATCTAGTGGATGTCATAGTCTTATGTCCACTGATCTGGTCTTAAAAATGAAAATAACTCACAGCCTGGCTTAATGTTATTAGATTTACTTGAATTTCTTATTGTACTTGCAGACAAATCTGACTGTGGTCACAGAGTTTCTCCTCTTAGGATTTCAAGGCAACCAATTTTTGAGAAATCTTCTATTTCTTCTATTCCTTGTTGTTTTTATTGCCACAATATGTGGGAACCTCCTGATCATCATCCTGGTGTCCACCACCAAGAACCTCCACACCCCAATGTACTTCTTCATCTCACAACTGTCCATCAGTGACATCTTATTATCCACAAATATTGTCCCCAACCTGCTCCACATCCTACTTAATAATGGAGGAACCGTCAGTTTTATTGGTTGTATGACTCAGTTTTATTTTTTTGATTGCACTGAAGGACTAGAGTGTTTTCTTCTCGCCGTGATGTCTTATGACAGATATGTGGCCATCTGTAATCCCCTCCGTTACTCCTCTGTCATGACGAATAGATTTTGTGTTACATCAATCATTATTAGTTGGTTGATGGGTAATGTTATTTCATTCATTGTTACGATAACATCATCAAAACTAAACTTTTGTGGGTCAAATATCATCAACCATTTTTTCTGTGAACTTATCCCCTTAATAGACCTGTCCTGTTCTGACACCTTCTCTGTTCACTTGGAGATTTTTGTTTTGGGAGTTCCATCTATAATGGTCCCAACTTCAATCATTGTAATGTCTTATACTCACATTGTGATATCAGTCTTAAGGATCCCATCCAGTACTGGTAGACAGAAAGCCTTCTCCACCTGTAGCTCCCACCTCATTGTGGTCTCCATTTTTTACTGGACTATGTTTAGTGTTTATGTTTTCCCTAAGAGAGAAGAAACTTGGGTCAGTAGTAAAATCCTCTCTCTGCTGTATACTGTATTTACTCCATTTATTAACCCCATTATATACAGTCTGAGGAATAAAGACATTAAGAAAGTCATACAGGAAACATTACATAAACACATTGTCACGACTATGACTGATCCAGACAGGTCTGGGAGGAGAAGGTCGCAGCGACTTGCTACTCGCGATAGCTTGTGAGTTTGCTCCGTGGTTCATGGTATGTCATCAGGGTTTTGCCTTGTGACCCTTTTTGTCCTGACTGGGAGTTTGTAGGCATCCTTCTCAGGTGAGTCCTGTCTGCCACTCCCAGCTACTATATTAGTTTCAATTTCACTTGCAGTCATTGCCAGATATAGTCCTTACTTCCAGTGCTATTCTGACCTTTGAAGGAGATCGTTTGACGGTGTTGCTGTGGAGCTCTTGTCTGGCGTGGACATTGGGATCACCTTCTCTGCTCGTGACTGGATAAGTTTATCTCTGCTGTAGATTGTTTGTTTGTTGCTGTCTTCCCCTGTTGTTCTCCTAGACATGAGTGATGGTGACTAGTGCTCCCATCTGCCTTTCCCCAGTCTAGTCTTGTTAGGGTGACTGAGGGTTTAGGCATACTGCTCGCCGCACGGGTTCACACCCCGTCTAGGGTATCAGGGTAGACAGGTGCCAGCTTAGGGTTAGTCAGGGGCGGCTGTTCTATTTCCCATCCGTAGATAAGGGTCCCCCCTTCCCCTCCGTCTGGTGCGACACGACTGCTGCTGGGATAGCAGTCGTGACAGTATATCTGGCCTTTTAAAAAAAAAAAAAAAGAAAAGGAAAGGAAAAAAAAAAAAGTGTCATTTCTTTTTTTTTTTGCTTGCTGTTTTTTGCTTTGTATTTTTCTGTTCCACTATGGATCCGGTTACGGTTTTGGCGAAACAATTACAGGGGTTATCCCTTGAAGTGGCAGGATTAAAAGCAACAGTGCTGCAGCAGCAGCAGCAATCCTTGGGTTCCACCGTTGCTACGGGAGACCAAGGTACTCCTGAGCCAAAAGTGGCTTTACCTGATAGGTTCTCAGGAGGGAGAGACCAATTTGTAACCTTCAGAGAAGCTTGTAAATTGTTCTTCAGGTTACGCCCTAGATCCTCCGGTGGTGAGAAACAACGGGTGGGCATTGTAATTTCTCTCCTGCAAGGAGATCCGCAGGCTTGGGCTTTCTCCCTACCTTTAGACTCTCCGGCCTTATGATCAGTTGAGGAGTTTTTTGAAGCCCTGGGTCTCGTATATGATGACCCGGACAGGGTCTCACTGGCTGAGTCTAAGCTACGTAGACTTCGGCAAGAGAGCTGGTCTGCTGAACTATATTGTTCCGAATTCCGTAGGTGGGCTACTGATACATTATGGAACGACTCTGCCCTTAGGAGTCAGTTCTGCCAGGGGTTGTCTGAAAAATTTAAAGACGCGCTGGCGGTATACGAGGTCCCTGGGTCTCTTGAGGCTGCCATGTCTCTGTCCATAAGAATCGACAGACGACTCAGGGAGAGACTATTAAATTTGACAGAGGCCTCTATAGGGCAGGGATTTGTTTGTTATGATCCAGTCGAACCAATGCAAATAGGGGGCGCCACTAGACGGGTGAATCCTCCTAAGGTCCGCCGTAGGTCAGAGGTTTGTTTTCGTTGTGGGGGGAGGGGTCATTTTGTAAAGGTATGTCCCTCAGAACCCAAGAGACCACAAACAAAGGAGCCGCCGGAAAACTAGAGTCCCCAGATTGTGCGGAGGATAACAGTCTGGGTGTATTCGTTTCCTCCATACGCATGTCTCAGTTTTTGTTGTCCGCTACCGTTGAGGCGGGCAATAAGACTGAGATCTGTTCCGTCTTTTTGGACAGTGGGGCGGGGGTCAACTTGGTGGATTCACGGTTTGCTCAGGCTCTGGGTTTTACTCCGGAACCGGTACACAGAACTATTCCTGTTTTTGCCATCGACTCCTCCCCTCTTACTCAGAGAGAGTTAACTCAGATCATCCATAATATCCATCTGCAGGTAGGGGACCTCCATAAAGAGCATATCTCTTGTTATGTCCTGGACGGTCTTCCGGTTCCTATGGTATTGGGGCTTCCCTGGCTGGTGACTCACAATCCAGTGGTGGATTGGTAGGCCGGGGAGATTGTGGAGTGGAGTGAACATTGTAAGGACAACTGCTTGAATAGTAGGTGCTCTACGCTCTCTGTAACATCTCCACCTGCCTTTCTGTCAGATTTTATGGATGTGTTCTCTGAGAAGGGTTGTCAGGGGTTACCACCTCATCGTCCATATGATTGCCCGATTAATCTATTACCTGGGGCAAAACTACCTAAAACCTGGTTATACAATCTTTCCGGCCCGGAGAGGAAGGCTATGCAAGATTATATTTCGGAGAGTTTGGCTACGGGACACATCAGACCCTCTTCTTCACCCGTGGCTGCAGGGTTCTTTCTCGTTAAAAAGAAAGATGGGGGCCTATGTCCTTGCCTGGATTTCCAGGAATTAAACCGGATAACTATCCGAGATCCCTATCCTCTTCCTCTCATTCCCGACCTCTTTAATCAGGTTGCTGGTGCTAAATGGTTCTCCAAAATGGATCTCGGAGGAGCCTATAACCTGGTTCGCATCAAAGAGGGGGATGAGTGGAAGACGGCTTTTAATACAGAAGGGCATTATGAAAATCTGGTAATGCCATTTGGTCTTACTAATGCGCCTGCGGTGTTCCAACATTTTGTCAACGATATTTTTAGTCACCTTATCGGGAGATTTGTTGTGATATATCTTGATGACATCCTGGTCTATTCTCCGGATCTGGTTACACATAAGATCCATGTGAGACAAGTGCTGCAGATATTAAGGGCCAACAAATTATTTGCTAAATTAGAGAAATGTGTGTTCGCCGAAAAAGAAATGCCATTTTTGGGGTATGTGTTGTCAGATTCAGGTTTCCGCATGGATCCAGAGAAAGTCCGGGCGATTATGGACTGGGATCTGCCTGAGAACCTGAAGGCATTGCAACGCTTCCTGGGGTTTGCCAATTTTTTTAGAAAGTTTATAAAGAACTATTCCTTGGTGGTCAAACCACTGACGGACATGACCCGAAAGGGATCCGATTTTTCCAAGTGGTCACATGCAGCCAAAACTGCCTTTACATCTCTGAAGGAGAGATTCACCTCGGCCCCTATTCTCGTACAGCCAGATGTCTCGCTTCCTTTTATTGTAGAGGTTGACGCATCAGAGGTGGGGGTGGGAGCGGTACTATCTCAGGGCCCGTCCCCTGGTGAATGGCGTCCGTGTGCTTTGTTTTCGAAGAAATTGTCTACTGCAGAAAGGAACTATGATATTGGCAACAGGGAACTTTTGGCTATTAAGTTGGCCTTTGAAGAGTGGCGTCATTTTTTGGAGGGGGCGGTTCATCCCGTCACGGTGATTACTGATCACAAAAACGTATTATATCTGGAGTCTGCTAAACGTCTCACCCCTAGACAGGCTCGGTGGTCGTTATTTTTTACTAGGTTTAATTTTGTAATAACCTATCGCCCGGGGCAAAAAATACTAATGCGGATGCATTGTTTTCAAAGTTATCCTGGAGGGGGTGATGTTGATGTACCAGAGCCTATTTTGCAAAAGGGGGTGGTGGTCTCTGAATTACACTCAGGTTTGGAGGGGAGGGTGTTGGAAGCTCAGGGGGACGCCCCGGCCTCCTGCCCCTCGGGTAAATTGTTTGTGCCAGAAGATTTACGCCTGGAAATACTAAAAGAACACCATAACTCCACACTGGCAGGACACCCAGGTAGTAAGGGAACCTCTGAATTAGTGTCTCGTCGGTTCTGGTGGCCTAAGTGGCGCCAGGAGGTGTTGAATTTTGTGTCTGCATGTGCTACCTGTGCTCGTTCTAAGGTAGATCATACTCGTCCGGCAGGGCGTCTTTTACCTCTGGCCATCCCCAACAGGCCTTGGACACACCTATCAATGGATTTCATTACGGATCTACCAGTATCAGCGGGGAAGACTGTTATTCTTGTAGTTGTTGACAGATTCAGTAAAATGGTGCACTTTATTGCTCTTGCCGCATTGCCTAATGCTAACACACTGACTCAGGTTTTCATTGACCACATCGTGAAGCTTCACGGGGTCCCTTCCGATATTGTTTCGGATCGTGGTACCCAATTTGTTTTTAGATTTTGGAAAGCTTTTTGTTCTCGTTTAGGGGTTTATCTGTCGTTTTCTTCATCTTTCCATCCACAGTCTAACGGTCAGACAAAACCTAGAGACATATTTGAGATGCTTTGTTTCCGAAAATCAGGAAGAATGGTCATCTTATTTACCGTTAGCCGAGTTTGCCATTAATAATCGTCGTCAAGAATCCACCGATAAGTCACCATTTTTTGGTGCGTATGGTTTCCATCCTCAGTTTTGTACGTTTAGTGAGGGGGGGCCGTCTGGGATTCCCGAGGAGGAACGATTTGCGTCTTCACTTTCTTCACTGTGGCAGAGTGTGCAAGAAAGTTTGAAGAGAATTGGTGGTAGATATAAACGTGTGGCCGATAGGAAGCGCTCTGAAGGTCCGGACCTTGGGGTGAATGACTTGGTGTGGTTGTCTACCAGAAATATCAAGTTGAAGGTTCCCTCGTGGAAATTAGGTCCGAGATTTATTAGTCCTTATAGGGTAATTAAGATCATTAACCCGGTAGCTTTTCGTCTGAAGCTACCTCAGACTCTAAGGATCCATAATGTTTTCCACAGATCTCTGCTTAAGAGATATGTAGAACCTCCTGAACTATTGCCACTACCGCCTCAACCGGTGTTTGTTGATGGCAGTCTTGAGTTTCAGGTAGAAAAGATTGTGGATTCACGATATGTTCGCCGCTCTCTTCAGTACCTGGTGCACTGGAGAGGTTATGGTTCCGAAGAGAGAATGTGGGTGCCAGCTTTAGAGATAAAAGCGGACAGACCCATTCGGGCTTTTCATAGGTCCCATCCGGAGAGGCCTGGTCTAGAGGGTCCGGTGGCCCCTTGTAGAAAGGGGGGTACTGTCACGACTATGACTGATCCAGACAGGTCTGGGAGGAGAAGGTCACAGCGACTTGCTACTCGCGATAGCTTGTGAGTTTGCTCCGTGGTTCAGGGTATGTCATCAGGTTTTTGCCTTGTGAACCTTTTTGTCATGACTGGGAGTTTGTAGGCATCCTTCTCAGGTGAGTCCTGTCTGCCACTCCCAGCTACTATATTAGTTTCAGTTTCACTTGCAGTCATTGCCAGATATAGTCCTTACTTCCAGTGCTATTCTGACCTTTGAAGGAGATTGTTTGACGGTATTGCTGTGGAGCTCTTGTCTGGCGTGGACTGTCGTCATTGGGATCACCTTCTCTGCTCGTGACTGGATAAGTCTATCTCTGCTGTAGATTGTTTGTTTGTTGCTGTCTTCCCCTGTTGTTCTCCTAGACATGAGTGATGGTGACTAGTGCTCCCATCTGCCTTTCCCCAGTCTAGTCTTGTTAGGGTGACTGAGGGTTTAGGCATCCTGCTCGCCGCACGGGTTCACACCCCCTCTAGGGTATCAGGGCAGACAGGTGCCAGCTTAGGGTTAGTCAGGGGTGGCCGTTCTATTTCCCATCCGTAGATAAGGGTCCCCCTTCCCCTCCGTCTGGTGCGACACGACTGCTGCTGGGATAGCAGTCGTGACACACATATCCCGTAATAAACATTAATACACATTTAGAGACAAGCAAATCACTCAAAATTGAAATTGTTCAACCAATTTGATTTGAGTGCAGATTGACTCTACACAAATCAAAAGTGCTCTAACTGGCCTGAAAATTTTTGTATAACACTAGTCTGATAAGACCCGTATTCTCTCTTTTTTGTTTTGTTTCTCTCTCTCTCAGATTCAGACGCAACTTGAGATCTTACAAATTGAGGCTACATGCACACGAACATTGTTCGTTTCCGTGTTTATTCCGCAATTTTTGTGGATAGGATGCGGACCCATTCATTTTAATGGGTCCGCAAAAAATGCGGACAGCACACCGTGTGCGGTCCGCATCAGTATGTCCGTTCCAAAGCCCTGCAAAAAAAAAATACATGTCCTATTATTGTCCATTTTAGGCATTGTTACAATGGATCAGAAAAAAAAATGATGGCATACGGATGTCATCCGTTTTTTTTTTTGCGGATCCGCAATTTGCGGACCGCAAAACACATACGGCCGCGTGCATGTAGCCTAAGGGTGTAATTTGATTCAATTAGAATTGATTTGCTCATCTCTAATTGATGCTGAGCCGCTCACTAGTGATCAGCGGATCTGGATTTCAGGATTAATTTGATTCTTCCCCAAAGCCGAATTTCCTCCTGCTTCATGGTAGCGAATTGATTTAACCTAAAATAGTGTAAAAAAAAAAAAATTGCGACGGCCACCATCTTGGTTGAAGATCTTGCATGAAATCCCGTGCGTCCTGTCGACTGGACTTTACCTTCTATTATGACTAGAGATTAGTGAATTTATAAAACATTTGATTCGGCTGCTTCGCCGAATTTTAAAAAAAAATGTGCTTTGTGACGAATTACTTATCGTCTTCATTTGCTTGCGACGAACAGGCTGTCGCCATTTTGCTTGAAGATCTCGCCAGAAATTCTGTGCGGCGCGAGATTACGTCATCACGTTAGCTGGTGTGGTCATGTATGATGTCATCACATCGGCCGGCGTGATGATGTAATTTTGCGCCGCACGCGATTTCGGACAAGATCTTAAAGCAAGATGGAGGCTGGCGGCCCTTCGTGAGCAAATTAAGCAGGTAATTTAGAATTTTGAGTTTTTTATACTATTTCAGATTAAATCAATTCACTGACACGAAGCACGAGGAAATTCGGCTTCTAGGCAAATTATTTTATCCTGAAATTCGGATCAAATTCCACTTTGTGGGATTCGATTTTCTCATTTCTAATTATGAATAAATTTAAACGCAAGATCAACGCTGGCTCACATGCCAACCTACAGTTAGTATATGTAATACATATTACGGCAAATTCAACTGGCCAACAATTAGAAAAATATGAGGGTATCAGCTCCTATAACAAAACACAAAACCTACAAAAATTGAAGCTTCACAGGTACTAATACAATTTTTTTTATTTTATTAAATTACTATTATGCATACATAACAGACGTTGTAATTAAAAACCGGATAGCAGCAAAGAAACTTTACCATCCCAGTGGGACACTGGCTACATACTGTATTCTAATAAACAACAATTTGTAAACCTATATCCATATGACTGAGTCTCATCTGTTCTGGTTCTGGTCAAGCTGCCAGTTCGGTTGATGTACTGCTCCAAATTAATTAATTAATGTACGTGCACGGAGAGATCAGACTGAGACAACTCACAGCTAGGAGTTAATCAGGATCTCTAGTTTATTTCGTAAAACAACACACAATACATAGGTTTTACGACAGGGAGGAGTGGGAGGGGGGGTGAAAGATAAAGTATATCTTTTCTATTGGCTACGAACACTCTACTTTTTCTACTTCTCCTGTAACCTTGACGGCCAGAAGAAGAAATTCCTCCACCCTCCCCCTTTGCTCGTGGGAGATACCGTTAATTCTTATTCTTTTTAACTGCTTGCTTGAGCTGAACGGAAGCCTCTTTGTAACTGCTTGCTTGAGCTGAACGGAAACCACAAAGAAACACATGATAAAACACAAAATAAGATTCTAGTTTATAGGTGTTGGCTGAATGCCTGGCCGCCATCTTAGCTAAACATAGTCCTCAACAAGCAAGTATCCATTTTGTATCAATAGTCCATAACAGTCCCCCCTTGGAAACTTGATTGTAGACTTTCCCTTCGCCTAGCGAATCCCCTGGGCATACCATTCGTATCCTCTTCACCCGCAGTGGCGACAACCTACCCCTTATAGGTAGGCTCCCGGTTGCTCGGACTTGTGGTAATACCCTGGGATTCATCTCACCCTATCTCAGCCAGGCATCATTGTGAGGAGGGGGAGCTGTGTTGAACGATGTTTCCTTCTGTCCTTCCTCTTCGTAGAGGAGCATAATAGGTCGTTCATCAGTTTTCTTCATTCTTTTTGAAATGCGGGTCACACAAATAAGAACGAGCTTAATCACTACATATATCACCAATATTATTAGGGCTAGCTGCAATATTACTTGGACAATTCCCATGAACCAACCCCCAATACCTTTGAACCAGTTATTGGGGTTAAGGGGAGAGAAGGTATCAGACCACCATGTATCTTTATCAGCTTTATGTGCATCCAGCCATTTATCTCTTAAATCCGCCATCTTCTCTATATCCACCTTAACTTGCAAATTACCCTGCGGGTCTATGTAATGGCAACAAGAGGGTCCCACAATCTGGCACATACCTCCATCTTTAGCTGTAACATAATCTAGAACTAATGTGTGTTGGTTGGTGACAATGATTAACTGGTTTTGCACAATGTTTGAGGTATTCATAAGTCTCATCACCTCCCATATTTGGTCATCCAGGTAGTCTGTTGCTACTACCAGATGATCCCACATCTGCATTATCATGGGATATATGAAGATGGAACTAACAATTTTGTTGGTAATGCTCATCTCTACTACATGTGGCTTGCCATTTGGTCTGGGTGTGTTATCTTCAGCCCTACGATACAAGGTGTGTTTAGGTACTGCATTTATGTCAATTTCAGAGTGTGGTACTATAAAGGTAGCAGGAGTAAGCCTGGCGATGGTGAACAGTCCTGTGACATTCTCGGATAACCATTTGTATGCTTTGTGTCCACAAACTAAGTATATGTCGTCTGGAACTGCTACTGCTGTGCCATTGAATAATCGGGTAATTAGTTTGGCTAATTGTGTCCCTTTCGCCAACTCATATCCTTTTGACTGACTTTCGGTGTCGTTAGCTAATATACCTGTCCGGAGATCCTGTACAGTACGGTTGTTACAGGGCAGATCCTATCCGTTCTCAGCATCTACACCAATACACTGCACGTGGCTGTCTGTTTTTGAATCATTGCAACCTGAGTGTATGTGTGGACTAAATGTCCTACCTTTGGTTTGTACTTGGAGACAATAACAGTGTGTCCAGCTAGGAAAACATGTGACATTAGCCCAGTGTCCCTCTTGCCAAGGAGTAGAGCTATGATCTACCAAGGGTCCTGATCTGTTTATCATGAGGCATGGGGCATCTGCCCACCCTGCAACAGGTAAGGCTACTTCCCTGTCCTTGTTTGTACTGGATTTAACTTGGTGTATACTAGTGAGAAAGATGGTAGAATTAGACAGGTCAATCAGTTCAGAAAGGTCCAGGGGTATTGCAAAATAAGGCATACTGGTTGAACTCACGGGACTGTGGGTACAGATCCAACAATCTCTCAGAGTTTCAGTCTCCTTCAACCCCTGGACTAAAATTTGATGGTGCCGTATCAGTGAATTGTCCCATTCATCACCCAGTGGCGTGAATACTGCAGATATGCCCACTGTCAAAGTCATGATCAGTATGTGAATCCTCATGGCTTATGGTTCCTGGGACGGTGGGACAGCCTTCACTCTTTTACAATGTGAAGCGTGGATCCAGGTGGGTCTCCCTTCGAGTTTCACAGAGGTTGGGGTGGTCAGCAACACCTGGTAAGGTCCCTCGTATCGTGGTTCAAGGGTGCTTCTGACGTGTTTCTTGACCACCACCCACTCTCCAGGTTTGAGAGTGTGGCTTCCCTCCAGGGAGTTAGGATCTGGAATGGAAGAGAAAACTTGTGCATGTATATTAGACAATTGCTTGCTCAAGGCTATCACACATTTTGCAACAGATTCATAATGCATTTGTAACTGTTGTGGGAAATACTGTCCCATTCTTGGCCCTGTTCCAAATAAGATCTCATATGGGGTTAGTTTGTGTGGGGGCCTTGGTGTATGCCTAACTGAAAAGAGGGTTATAGGCAAACACTGAACCCAATTTAGCCCTGTCTCCCTGGTCATCTTCAGCATTTTAGATTTTAAACCGCTGCTTTGGGGCCTGTATGGGGTATGATACGCCAGGTGTGACCCTACCATCTTCCAGACCTCTTGGGTTAGACTAGCAGTGAATGCTGGGCCCTGATCACTCTCAATGACCTCAGGTACTCCGAACCTACAGACAAGCTCCTGCATCAGTTTATTTGCAGTAGTGGTTGCTGTCTGGTTTCGGACGGGGTAGGCTTCTGGCCACCCAGAGAACAAGTCTATCACTACTAGCACATATTGAAACCCTTGGCACATTGGCATCTGGATATGATCGATTTATATCCTCTGAAAGGGATATAAGGCTTTCGGGAGACATTTTCTGGGAGTGGGCTCGGTTCTGCCGGGGTTACACTCTGCACAGATGAGACACGCTTGAGTATGTCTCACCAGGACAGGGGTTATCCCTGGGGCCACCCATATTTTGTCAATTAGTTCTTTCATGATGGTTTTGGATTGGTGGGTGGGCCCATGGGCCACTGAGGCTATTAGGGGATAAAGAGCTCTGGGTAGGCAGACTCTCTTTCCTTGTGTCCAGAGTCCAGATTCTTCTTCGAGGGCTGATTCTTTCAGCCAGATTTCCTTTTCCCTGGGAGTGGCCTGTTTCTGCATTTGTTTCAGTAGGTCCCATGTGATTTCTTCTTGTTCCAGGTCTTCCTGTGTTATCATAATCTGGTCTGACTGGACTCTTTCCTCTTTCACTGCTGCTTCCTTGGCCGCTTTGTCAGCTAGGGCGTTTCCTCTGGCCTCAGGGGTGTCAGCTCGAGTATGGGCCTTTACTTTGATCACTGCCACTTGGTTGGGCAGGAGTACTGCTGCCATTAGGGCTGCTACTGCTGCAGCATTCTTAATCGGGGTTCCTGCAGCTGTGATGTAATCCCGGGCCTTCCATATTAGTCCAAAGTCATGAACCACTCCAAAGGCATATCTAGAATATGTGTAGATATTGGCGGTAGAGTCTTTTGCCATGAGGCAGGCTTCAGTGAGGGCAATGAGTTCAGCTTCTTGTGCTGACTGGTCTGGGCGCAATTGTCTTGCACACAGCACTTCATGTTCACTTGTGACTGCCATGCCTGTATGGAACTTCCCCTTGTCATCGGCGTACCTTGAGCCGTCCACAAAGAGAATCCAATGAGGGTTTGTCAGAGGAGTGTCTTGGACTGATGGTGGTGTCCCTACTTCAGCTTCCATCATTGTGATGCAATCATGTTCTTGTTCCTTGTAAAGAGAGTCGGTTGAGGCCCATAGTTCTTCTTCCTGAAGATCCTCTTCAGCATGTAGATCAATAAAATCTTCCGAATCTCCATTACACTCCCCCCTTGGAAGAGGAAGGAGTGCAGCAGGATTGAGGATGTGACACCTCTGAATGGTGACATTATCTGGCAGAAGCAAACTACACTGAAGCCGGAGGTGGCGCTGTGCAGTGAGGTGTTTAGGTTGAGTCTGCTGGAGGATGGCAGAAATGTCATGGGGAGCCAGCATAGTGAGGGGATGACCCAGCACAACGTCAGATGTGACGTTTAGAAGAGAGCTGGCAGCATGGATAGCTCTGACACAGGAAGGGGCGGCTCTGGCTACCGGGTCAAGACGCTTAGAATAGTAACCCAAGGGCCGATTGCGGCCACCATGAGTTTGAGTGAGGACTCCAGTGGCGTGACCTTGGCGTTCCATGACATACAGCCGGAAAGGAAGGTTGTAGTTGGGGATGCCAAGAGCAGGGGCAGATGCAATGGCGGCCTTCAATGACTGAAAAGCTTCTCCGGCCTCCATTGTCATCTGGAAAGGAGTAGCAGCATTGCGAGGTATACAGTCATATAAGGGCTGCATGAGGACAGAAGCATCAGATATCCAAGGCCTGCAGTAGGAGATGAGTCCCAGAAAGGTTTGCAGCTGATGAGGAGTGTCCGGGAGTTGGATGTCAGAGATAGCCTTCTTCCTCGCCTCAGTTAGGTGCTTGTGACCTTGAGAGATGCAATGACCTAGGAAGACAACTTTGGGGAGACACAGTTGTAGTTTGGCTTGTGAGACTCGACATCCAGCAGAGGCTAAAAACTGAAGAAGTGAGACAGATTTTGTCATGCAGATTTGGGGAGAGACCGCACAGAGGAGAAGGTCATCCATATACTGGAGGAGTTCCACATCCGGGTGATCTGCTTGCCAGGGTTGCAGAACAGAGGACATAGCCTTGCTGAAGCAGGAAGGGCTGTTTTGAGCCCCTTGAGGCATAACAGTCCAGGGGTACTGTTTGCCTGCATGTGTGAAAGCAAAAAGAAACTGACATTTCTCATGTAAGGGAACAGAAAAGAATGCATTGGCCAGATCAATGACAGTGAAAGTAGTAGCCGTGGGTGGAATGCCAGCAAGGAGTGTGTGCGGATTGGGGACAATAGGTGTCTCAAGAACAGTAGCCTCATTGACAGCTCGGAGGTCCTGCACCATGCGGTACGTTGGAGGCTGTCCTTTCTCCCTTTTCTTCCGTACTGGGTAAAGGGGTGAGTTACAGGGAGAAGTAGTGATCTTGATTGCCCCATTCTGCAGGAGGGCCTGCACCTGGAGGGTAATAGCATCCTTTTGTGAGATAGAAAGCGGATATTGCGCTTTGTATGGCAGAACCTTGGGATCCTTCAGGATCACAGTGACCGGTGGGACATTGAGGCGTCCGATATCATGGGGTCCTTTGGTCCAGAGAGTATCGGGGATGAGGTGCAAAATGGTTTGCAGCGAATCCCCTTGTTCATATGAATCAGTGCAGAATTTTATTGTCAGACATCCAGCAGCCGTGGGTGTCACATAATTTGAGTGAAAACCACAAAGACCAAGAAGCAAGACAGTTTCTTATCAGAAAGAGGATCTTAAACTAACACAGCAGAAACTAACATTTCTGTGAAAAGAAAAAAGGTGGGGGTCAACTGATCCCCCGTAGCTGTCCTGCAATGTGGTGGAATGATCTGCTAATCTTGCTTTCGCCCATTTGTCTGTAATTGTTCTATAAAGAATTCTCCAGACTCATGATCCCGGGGGTCAAAGTTAGCACCTTTAAGTTCAGGGATGTGGATTTGATCCATTATCAGTGTGGAGTATTCACCTGTCTTGTTTTCCACTATACTTTGCAGGTCCGACCATGTGCACCCATAGGTTTGATGCACTTGGGACAGTTTCCTGAAAAAGGGCATGGGATGGGTCTCAGGGTCAGGCAGTAAATTCACTATGGTGAATAACTGTTGTGGGGTGAAAGACACATATTTTGGTGGTCCCTGTGGCCGGTTAAGTGCTAGGGCTTCTTTCAGTGTCTCAAGGTTTCCCTGCTCAATTTTCTGTAAGTTCTTTTGTAACTCTGTAATCTGACCCTGCAGTATTTGATCTTGTGAACGTCGTGATGGGCGCACGACCATGGGCACAGTCCACTGTGGTGCCAGGGATAAAGTTGGCGGATCACCGTAGTCTGTCGGGGTACCCCGCGGAGGAGTCTGCAGATTACCCGGTGTATTTTGTATGCCCATTGTGGATTCTGCAGCACCGTCTGCATCCCCCTGTTCTGCTTCATCAGGTTGCCCTCCTACCATTATAGGAGTAAGGGTGGCAGGTGAGTGTGGTAGCATGAATGTACCGTCCGGGTTAACCATGGGGTACAAGGTAGTAGGAAGGGGCAAGGGTGACATACGAGTGACGGGGGGGGGGGGTCCGGACCGAATGATATTAAAGGTCCGTTCATGGGCGTTGCCTGGGGACAAGATGGCGCTGTAGCTAACACGGGAAGTGATGGGACGTGCCGGGGAGTAGTTACCAAGGTGTGGTTTTGTGGGTGGGGAGCCCCACAGGCAAGGCACGTATTTCGGGAGGAGGGATTCTGATGACCACATGTTTTGCAGGTCCACCCACCTGCTTTCTTCCCGGCGCCATTATAGGGTGGTTGCAAGTCATGTATCAATGCAACACCAGGCTTACAGAAATATCTCTGTCTTTTCTCATCAAAATTTAGTTCCCCCCCGGTCTGTTCAAATTCTTTACTACAGTCCAACCACACACGGACCATGTCTGTCAATTTATCATCTTCTAACTTCCCCCTCTTCTCGTTTAACAACACTTGCCAGGTGGCACTACAAAGGATGCCTCCTTTACAGACACTATAACTCTTCTCCAACTTAGTTAATCCTTTTATGAAACGTTTGCCTCTCCTGTCCGCCACGTACTGTTCAGGTGAACAGTAACCCTTCGGGACACTTTCCTCATTTCCCATCTTCTGTATCCTTCACCTTGTTCTGGACAACACAGAACCCGATATAACACGTTGAGCCTAATGTCCCACACACTCTGGGTAGACACTGGCCGGTCTCCTCCCTTCTGTCGTCTCTCGGTCACAACACCAGGGTGACCGATTGACACAGGCACTTTAGGAGACCTTTGGGTTTCTATCAGTCTGTGTTTCCGTTACAAAGGGTCGCACATTAAAAACAATAAACCACAATACATCAAGGAAGAACCCTTGCGTACTGTCTAATCGTCTCTCGCACCTACTGGAGCCGCCTAAAGACCTCTGTATAAAGTAATCACTAAACGTGAAGACCTTTGAGTCCCGGCAGCACACTCTGGGCTACCCCGAACCGCTCTCCACCCATCTGTGATCGTCCCCTTTATAGGATTTGAGGCCGGGCTGAACTCCGATACAGGCACACAGGAGAACTCCGTGTCTCAGTCAGTGATACTTGTCAACAGGATCTTCACAACTTATAGGCACAACACAGTACATCAAGACTTTAAAAAACATATGGGGTTCTTACTTTCATGCCCTCGAGGACGTCCCAGACTGCTTCCGCACTCCTCCCTCAGACGAACTCCAAGAGGCTACACCAGGGGACACTTTATGGGCAAGATGACTCAATTTTCTTACCTCATATCACGGGTTGCGATCCCGGTGTCCGTTAGTGCGCCTCTCCTCGTCTGGTCTCCGGGGGTACGGGAACAGAGGGTCCAATCCTCGAGCCCCACGTTGGGCGCCAAAATTGTTCTGGTTCTGGTCAAGCTGCCAGTTCGGTTGATGTACTGCTCCAAATTAATTAATTAATGTACGTGCACGGAGAGATCAGACTGAGACAACTCACAGCTAGGAGTTAAACAGGATCTCTAGTTTATTTCGTAAAACAACACACAATACATAGGTTTTACGACAGGGAGGAGTGGGAGGGGGGGTGAAAGATAAAGTATATCTTTTCTATTGGCTACGAACACTCTACTTTTTCTACTTCTCCTGTAACCTTGACGGCCAGAAGAAGAAATTCCTCCACCCTCCCCCCTTGCTCGTGGGAGATACCGTTAATTCTTATTCTTTTTAACTGCTTGCTTGAGCTGAACGGAAGCCTCTTTGTAACTGCTTGCTTGAGCTGAACGGAAACCACAAAGAAACACATGATAAAACACAAAATAAGATTCTAGTTTATAGGTGTTGGCTGAATGCCTGGCCGCCATCTTAGCTAAACATAGTCCTCAACAAGCAAGTATCCATTTTGTATCAATAGTCCTTAACACATCCACATAGAAATATACACATATAAGGGACAGCCAAAGTCTCCAAAAATTATTAGTGCCAGCAATCCTATGAAAGATGTCACCACAAGATATACTGCCCATAAAATAGGACCAGAATTATAAGGACTGCTGAAACAGGTAATAGCTAGAAATCAAAGAGAGACTCACCCATTAAGCTCAGTGTACTCGTACCGGGATGGCGCTACCCCGACGCGCGTTTCCGCGTGCCCCTGACATCTTCCTATGATGTCAAACATGGAGAATTGTAAGCATTTAAAATAGACCTTTAAATATTGCCACAGGTGCACCTCAATTTAACTCAACTGACATCAATTATCCTTTCAGAAGCTAAACTACAGTTACAAGAAAAAGTATGTGAACCCTTTGGAATGATATGGATTTCTGAACAAATTGGTCATAAAATGTGATCTGATCTTCATCTAAGTCACAACAATAGACAATCACAGTCTGCTTAAACTAATAACACACAAAGAATTACATGTTACCATGTTTTTATTGAACACACCATGTAAACATTCACAGTGCAGGAGGAAAAAGTATGTGAACCCCTAGGATTTAATGACTGGTTGAACCTCCTTTGGCAGCAATAACTTCATCCAAACGTTTCCTGTAGTTGCAGATCAGACGTGCACAACGGTCAGGAGTAATTCTTGACCATTCCTCTTTACAGAACTCAGTGGCGTACCTACCATATAGGCAGACCACGCAGCTGCTATGGGGCCCGTGAGGAAGGAGGGCCCGCAGTGGAGGAGAGTCCCCGCCCCTGTCAATCTTCCTAACTGTCTCCCGCCTGCTAGCCCCGCCTTCTAGCTCCACCTCCCGTCTGCTAGCTCCGCTTCCCGCCTGATTCCTCTGGATTGCCACAACCCCGCCAGTAATGAAGTAAGTGACGACTTGTAGGTGAGGAGTCGGGACAGTGCAGTGGTGTATGTGTGGAGAGAGGAAGGGGGGTCACTCAGCTTTCCCAGGCTATTCCTCTGCACATATGCCATTCAGAACAGTTGGAAAGCTGGGTGCTATTATGTAATGTGACTCAGCTTTTCTGATGTCCTGCATGGCACAAGTGCAGAGGCATGAGAAGATATGAGGGTAGGTGGGAGCTGTGTTACTCAGCTTTCTCAGACTATTCTCATGTCTCTCCACATGTGCCATGCAGGACAGTAGAAAAGCTGGGTGCGATTACATCATGTAATGTCCCTCAGATTTCCTGCTATCCTGCAAGGCATAAATGCAGATAATAAGAACATGGAAAGGTAGGGGGAGGGGGTCACTGAGCTTTCCCAGAGACTCCTGTCTCTGCACATGTGTCATGCAGGATAGCAAGTAATGTCAGTGTCTCCCAGCTGTCCTGCATGACACAGGGGATGGGGGAAGGGGGGCACTCACTTCCTCACACTTTTCTCATGTGCATGTGCCATGCTGGACAGCAGGAAAGTTGGGTGGTATTACATCATGTAATGCCCCAGATTCTTGTCAATATATGCTGAACACCGCCAGAACCTACCAGATCCCATTCACTATAATGGGTCTGTTGGGTTCCAGCGTGAGTACTGCCATTTTGTAGAGCAAAATACTGCTGCACGAGGTGGGGCAGGGGAGAAGTTAGGGAGGGTAGTGAGAGGAGAAAGGGCACATAGTGGGAGGGACTAGGAACGGGCATGGGGGGGTCAATTTAAATTCTTGCTATGGGGCCCAATAATTTCTGTGTACGCCCCTGACAGAACTGTTTCAGTTCAGCAATATTCTTGGGATGTCTGTTGTGAATCGCTTTCTTGAGGTCATGCCACAGCATCTCAATCTGGTTGAGGTCAGGACTCTGACTGGGCCACTCCAGAAGGTGTATTTTCTTCTGTTTAAGCCATTCTGTTGTTGATTTACTTCTATGCTTTGGGTCGTTGTCCTGTTGCAACACCCATCTTCTGTTGAGATTCAGCTAGTGGACAGATGGCCTTAAGTTCTCCTGCAAAATGTCTTGATAAACTTGGGAATTCATTTTTCCTTCGATGATAGAAATATGTCCAGACCCTGACGCAGCAAAGCAGCCCCCAACCATGATGCCCCCACCACCATACTTCACAGTTGGGATGAGGTTTTGATGTTGATGTGCTGTGCCTCTTTTTATCCACACATAGTGTTGTGAGTTTGTTCCAAACAACTCAACTTTGGTTTCATCTGTCCACAGAATATTTTGCCAGTACTTGTCACGGCGGGGAGTGGGGGGAACCCCCCACCGTGCCTCAGCATTCGCTGCAACGCAGGAAAGCAGGGAACAGGGAGCAGGTCACCACCTAGTGCAACCCTGAACTCTCCCTAGACTCCTAGCGCATGAGCCGCCTCTGAAGGTAAGGGGGCTCATGCTCACCAACCTTGGACCCTGCTATCCCTGCTATGCCCTAGACCTGATGACAGGGCAGAGACCACACATTCATCCTACACCACGGATGAATGGTGTCTCCAGAGGCCCAGTAGCAAAAGGAAGCAAGACCATTGGCTAAACAGTACGGCAGGTAAGTAACAGCAACATAACAATGCTATGAACACTTACCTGCCGCAGCCGAGATGGACGGAGGCTCCAGGCTGGGAAACCCACAGTCTTGCCTTCGTTTAACCCCTCTGGGAAAGCCCGCCACTTTCTGGACCATCACACCACCATGCGCACCTCCAAACAAGGACCACACCAAAACTACATACACCAGGTGGGGGAGGGAAAACAGAAACACACCAGAGGGGACAATAGACAGAGCAAGGTGCACAAAATAATAAATAAGGGTGGCTCACACAGACCGTATCATTCAGCCCAGGAGCAGAGCTCCACACCAAGCTGACAAACAAACCAAACTGACACTCAGGCTTCACCACACCAACATATAGGAGGCCTGAGGTCACACCCACCACACCTACCAAGCACACCTTAACCCCGTGCACACCAGAATGGGAAGGGACACACAACTTAAAAGGGAAGTGTCAAAACATGCAAAACAACATGTTGCCACCGGCAACAAGCATGCACGGCAAAAGTGTCATGGTCCACAATAACAGACCATGACACAGCCGTGACAGTACTGCTGTGGAACATCCAGGTGCTCTTGTGCAAACTGTAAACGTGTAGCAATGTTTTTTTGGACAGCAGTGGCTTCCTCTGTGGTATCCCCCCATGAAATCCATTCTTGTTTAGTTTTTTACGTATCGTACATTCGCTAACAGGGATGTTAGCATATGCCAGAGACTTTTGTAAGTCTTTAGCTGACACTCTGGGATTCTTCTTCACCTCATTGAGCAGTCTGCGCTGTGCTCTTGCAGTCATCTTTACAGGACGACCACTCCTAGGGAGAGTAGCAGCAGTGCTGAACTTTTTCCATTTATAGACCATTTGTCTTACAGTGGACTGATGAACAGCAAGGCTTTTGGAGATACTTTTATAACCCTTTCCAGCTTTATGCAAGTAAACATTTCTTAATCGTAGGTCTTCTGAGAGCTCTTTTGTGCGAGGCATCATTCACATCAGGCAATGCTTCTTGTGAAAAGCAAACCCAGAACTGGTGTGTGTTTTTTATAGTGCAGGGCAGCTGTAACCAACACCTCAAATCTCATCTTATTGATTGGACTCCAGTTGGATGATACCTCACTCCAATTAGCTCCTGGAGATGTCATTAGTCTAGTTCACATACTTTTTCCACCTGCACTGTGAATGTTTACATGGTGTGTTCAATAAAAACATGGTAACATTTAATTATTTGTGTGTTATTAGTTTAAGAAACTGTCTATTGTTGTGACTTGTCAGATGAAGATCAGATCACATTTTATGACCAATTTGTGCAGAAATCCATATCATTCCAAAGGGTTCACATACTTTTTCTTGCAACTGTATAACATCATTTTATGGAATTGTTCAAGTTATTTTAAAGGCACAGTCAACTTGGTGCATGAAAACTTTTGATCTACAGGGAGTGTGGTGAAAGAATTACAAGCTGAAATAAACCATTGTCTCTAATATCCTTCTGACATTTCACATTTTGAAATCTAGAAGTGACTTAAACCTTGAGGTCACCACTTATAACCCTGGACCATTCTGAATAGGAATCATTGACCACAACTACAGGGTGGGCTATTTATATGGATACACCTTCATAAAATGGGAATGGTTGGTGATATTAACCACCTCCGGACCGCCTAACGCACGGATGCGTCCGTAAGGTGGTTGATTCATTCCTCCTGGACGCATCCGTGCGTCATCTCGCGAGACGCGAGATTTCCTGTGAACGCGCGCACACAGGCGCGCTCACAGGAACGGAAGATAAGCGAGTGGATCTCCAGCCTGCCAGGGGCGATCGTTCGCTGGCAGGCTTGAGATGTGATTTTTTTTAACCCCTAACAGGTATATTAGACGCTGTTATGATAACAGCGTCTAATATACCTGCTACCTGGTCCTCTGGTGGTCCCTTTTGTTTGGATCGACCACCAGAGGACACAGGCAGCTCAGTAAAGTAGCACCAAAAACCACTGCACTACACTACATTCCCCCCCGTCACTTATTAACCCCTTATGAACCACTGATCACCCCTGATCACCCCATATAGACTCCCTGATCACCCCCCTGTCATTGATCACCCCCCTGTCATTGATCACCCCCCTGTAAGGCTCTATTCAGAGGTCCGTATGATTCTTTCGGATCCACTGATACATGGATCGGATCCGCAAAACACGTACGGACATCTGAATGGAGCCTTACAGGGGGTGATCAATGACGGAGGTGATCACCCCATATAGACTACCTGATCACCCCCCTGTCATTGATCACCCCCCTGTCATTGATCACTCCCCTGTAAGGCTCCATTCAGACGTCCGTATGTTTTTTACGGATCCACGGATACATGGATCGGATCCGCAAAACACATACAGACGTCTGAATGGAGCCTTACAGGGGTGTGATCAATGAAAGGGGGGTGATCACCCCATATAGACTCCCTGATCACCCCCCTGTCATTGATCACCCCCCTGTAAGGCTCCATTCAGATGTCCGTATGTTTTTTACGGATCCACGGATACATGGATCGGATCTGCAAAACACATACGGACATCTGAATGGAGCCTTATAGGGGGGTGATCAATGACAGGGGGGTGATCACCCCATATAGACTCCCTGATCACCCCCCTGTCATTGATCACCCCCCTGTCATTGATCACCCCCCTGTAAGGCTCCATTCAGACGTCCGTATGTTTTTTACGGATCCACGGATACATGGATCGGATCCGCAAAACACATACGGACATCTGAATGGAGCCTTATAGGGGGGTGATCACCCCATATAGACTCCCTGATCACCCCCCTGTCATTGATCACCCCCCTGTAAGGCTGCATTCAGATGTCCGTATGTTTTTTTACGGATCCACGGATACATGGATCGGATCCGCAAAACACATACGGACATCTGAATGGAGCTTTATAGGGGGGTGATCAATGACAGGGGGGTGATCACCCCATATAGACTCCCTGATCACCCCCCTGTCATTGATCACCCCGCTGTCATTGATCACCCCCCTGTAAGGCTGCATTCAGATGTCCGTATGCTTTTACGGATCCACGGATACATGGATCGGATCCGCAAAACACATACGGACATCTGAATGGAGCCTTATAGGGGGGTGATCAATGACAGGGGGGTGATCACCCCATATAGACTCCCTGATCACCCCCTGTTATTGATCACCCCCCTGTCATTGATCACCCCCCTGTAAGGCTGCATTCAGATGTCCGTATGTTTTTTACGGATACATGGATCGGATCTGCAAAACACATACGGACATCTGAATGGAGCCTTATATGGGGGTGATCAATAACAGGGGGGTGATCACCCCATATAGACTCCCTGATCACCCCCCTGTCATTGATCACCCCCCTGTAAGGCTGCATTCAGATGTCCGTATGTTTTTTACGGATCCACGGATACATGGATCGGATCCGCAAAACACTTACGGACATCTGAATGGAGCCTTATAGGGTGGTGATCAATGACAGGGGGGTGATCACCCCATATAGACTCCCTGATCACCCCCCTGTCATTGATCACCCCCCTGTCATTGATCACCCACCTGTAAGCTCCATTCAGACATTTTTTTGGCCCAAGTTAGCGGAAATTATTATTTTTTTCTTACAAAGTCTCACATTCCACTAACTTATGTCAAAAAATAAAATCTCACATGAACTCACCATACCCCTCCAAATGTGTAAAAATTTTTAGACATTTATATTCCAGACTTCTAGTCACGCTTTAGGGCCCCTAGAATGCCAGGGCAGTATAAATACCCCACATGTGACCCCATTTCGGAAAGAAGACACCCCAATGTATTCGCTGAGGGGCATATTGAGTCCATGAAAGATTGAAATTTTTGTCCCAAGTTAGCGGAAAGGAGACTTTGTGAGAAAAAAAAAATAATAATTTCCGCTAACTTGTGCCAAAAAAAATTAAATAATTCTATGAACTCGCCATGCCCCTCATTAAATACCTTGGGGTGTCTTCTTTCCAAAATAGGGTCACATGTGGGGAATTTATACTGCCCTGGCATTTTAGTGGCCCTAAAGCGTGAGAAGAAGTCTGGGATACAAATGTCTAAAAATGCCCTCATAAAAGGAATGTGGGCCCCTTTTCGCATCTAGGCTGCAAAAAGTGTCACACATATGGTATCGCCGTACTCAGGAGAAGTTGGGCAATGTGTTTTGGGGTGTCATTTTACATATACCCATGCTGGGTGAGATAAATATCTTGGTCAAATGCCAACTTTGCATAAAAAATGGGAAAAATTGTCTTTTGCCGAGATATTTATCTCACCCAGAATGGGAATATGTAAAAAGACACCCCAAAACACATTGCCCAACTTCTCCTGAATAAGGCGATACCACATGTGTGACACTTTTTTGCAGCCTAGGTGGGCAAAGGGGCCCACATTCCAAAGAGCACCTTTCGGATTTCACAGGTCATTTACCTACTTGCCACACATTAGGGCCCCTAGAATGCCAGGGCAGTATAACTACCCCACAAGTGACCCCATTTTGGAAAGAAGACACCCCAAGGTATTCCGTGAGGGGCATGGCGAGTTCCTAGAATTTTTTATTTTTTTGTCACAAGTTAGCGGAAAATGATTTTTTTTTTTTTCTTACAAAGTCTCATATTCCACTAACTTGTGACAAAAAAATAAAAACTTCCATGAACTCACTATGCCCATCACGAAATACCTGGGGGTGTCTTCTTTTCAAAATGGGGTCACTTGTGGGTTAGTTATACTGCCCTGGCATTCTAGGGGCCCTAATGTGTGGTAAGTAGTTTGAAATCAAAATCTGTAAAAAATGGCCGGTGAAATCCGAAAGGTGCTCTTTGGAATGTGGGCCCCTTTGCCCACCTAGGCTGCAAAAAAGTGTCACACATGTGGTATCTCCGTACTCAGGAGAAGTTGGGCAATGTGTTTTGGGGTGTCATTTTACATATACCCATGCTGGGTGAGAGAAATATCTTGGCAAAAGACAACTTTTCCCATTTTTTTATACAAAGTTGGCATTTGACCAAGATATTTATCTCACCCAGCATGGGAATATGTAAAATGACACCCCAAAACACATTGCCCAACTTCTCCTGAGTACGGAGATACCACAGGTGTGACACTTTTTTGCAGCCTAGGTGGGCAAAGGGGCCCACATTCCAAAGAGCATCTTTCAGATTTCACCGTCCATTTTTTACAGGTTTTGATTTCAAACTACTTACCACACATTAGGGCCCCTAGAATGCCAGGGCAGTATAACTACCCCACAAGTGACCCCATTTTGGAATGAAGACACCCCAAGGTATTCGTTGATGGGCATAGTGAGTTCATGGAAGTTTTTATTTTTTGTCACAAGTTAGTGGAATATGAGACTTTGTAAGAAAAAAAAAAAATCATAATTTTCCGCTAACTTGTGACAAAAAATAAAAAGTTCTATGAACTCACTATGCCCATCAGCGAATACCTTAGGGTGTCTACTTTCTGAAATGGGGTCATTTGTGGGGTGTTTGTACTGTCTGGCCATTGTAGAACCTCAGGAAACATGACAGGTGCTCAGAAAGTCAGAGCTGCTTCAAAAAGCGGAAATTCACATTTTTGTACCATAGTTTGTAAACGCTATAACTTTTACCCAAACCATTTTTTTTTACCCAAACATTTTTTTTTTATCAAAGACATGTAGAACAAAAAATTTAGAGAAAAATGTATATATGGATGTCGTTTTTTTTGCAAAATTTTACAACTGAAAGTGAAAAATGTCATTTTTTTGCAAAAAAATTGTTAAATTTCGATTAATAACAAAAAAAGTAAAAATGTCAGCAGCAATGAAATACTACCAAATGAAAGCTCTATCAGTGAGAAGAAAAGGAGGTAAAATTCATTTGGGTGGTAAGTTGCATGACCGAGCAATAAACGGTCAAAGTAGTGTAGGTCAGAAGTGTAAAAAGTGGCCTGGTCATTAAGGGTGTTTAAGCTTAGGGGGCTGAGGTGGTTAACTTCCTGTTTGTGGCACATTAGTATATGTGAGGGGGAAACTTTTCAAGATGGCTGGTGACCATGGCGGCCATTTTGAATCCAACTTTTGTTTTTTCAATAGGAAGAGGGTCATGTGACACATCAAACGTATTTGGAATTTCACACAAAAAACAATGGTGTGCTTGGTTTTAACGTAACTTTATTCTTTCATGAGTTATTTACAAGTTTCTCTTTGTTTACAGCCATTGACATGTCGCCGAGTTTAACACGTGAGGAGCGGATAGAAATTGTGTTGATGTCTGGTAAACGCAGTAACCGTGTCATTGCAGCAGATTTTAATGCAAGACACCCTACGAGACCACCCATCTCCCATGCTACAGTTAGCAAACTGCTTGCTAAGTTTTGTGAAACTGGTTCAGTGTTGGATTTGCCAAAATATGGACACATGAAATCTGTCTCTAATGAAGAAGCATCAGTGGCTGTCCTAGCTTCATTCAGCAAGAGCCCACAGCGTAGCACTCGAGGCATGTCACTGGAGAGTGGCATTAGTTGAACATCCCTTCGGCGGATATTAGCTACTCGCAAATGGCACCCTTACAAACTCCAGCTACTGCAGCATCTCAACGAGGATGACCCAGATCGGTGCACTGAATTTGCAGAATGGGCAGAACAAAAAAATTTATGGTATGGTGTGGTATATGGGGTACAAAGATAGTGGGGCCATTCTTCATCAATGGAAACCTCAAGGCCACTGGATATGCGAAATTGCTATATGATGATGTGTTTCCCTCTTTATGCACTGAAGCTGGCACGTTCCCTGAGTTTTTCCAGCAAGATGATGCACCCACCACCACATTATGGGTGTCAGGTCCGAGCATTCCTAGATGAACAGTTTCCTGGAAAGTGGATTGGTCGTCATGGGCCAGTTGAATGGCCCCCAAGGTCTCCCGATCTGACTCCCTTAGAATTTTATCTTTGGGGTCATCTGAAGGCAATTGTCTATGTGTCACTACCAGAGCTTTGGGACGTTCTCACAGCTCTGTTTCTCCACCCCTGTGATGATGTCACTACTAGAGCTGGGAGGCGTTCTCACTACTCTGTTTACTTCTGGTTTCTTTCACCACAGCTGTCCTTCATGTGTTTGATTTCCTTCTCTTTATATCACCCCTCCTCCTATGATAGGATGTGGATTATAGTTCTCACTTCAGTTGTAGCTCTTGCTTTGGTTTCTTCACTTGTAGCTATCAGTCCACTGGACCTGTGTTCTGCTGCAGCTAGCACTCCGGATTTTGCCAGCCTGTCCTTGGATCCGTCTTCTCTGCGGCTACAACACCTTCAGCTAAGTCTGCAGACATTGTTGTATTCCTGTTTGTTTTCTGACTGGATCTGAGGTGGCCACGGTTCCCTCCATATACTGAGTAGGGCACTGGTGGCCGTGCCCCTTCCACTATTGTAGGGGTTACAGTGGTCATTAGTCTTAGGCACGTGGGCATGCCTCGTTCCGCCTTTTGGATCCGGGCATGTGCTTTAGCAGAATAGGGAAAGCGTTGAGGGTCGGACAGGGGTCACCCTTTATCCTCCCTAGTTCTGGGTCCAGTCAGTTGCTCTGTACTGTGAATTACTATCGTTGCTCACATACACCCGTGACATTATAATCCACCAAAACCGTCCTTTTTTGACATGGATCCGCTTTCTGACCTGGTTGACCGCATGCAGGGTCTTTCTTTGGAAGTAGCGGATCTCCGTCAATCTATGACCCAGCTTCAAGCATTGGGCCCTGCTCCGGCTCATGGAGTCTGTTGCGAGCCAAAAGTCTCACTTCCGGAGACGTTCTCCGGGGGCAGTGAGAATTTTGTTCGTTTCAGAGAGGCATGCAAACTCCATTTTTGCTTGTGTCCTCACTCTTCTGGTAATCAAGAGCAGAGGGTGAGGATTGTCATCTCCCTGCTCAGGGGTAATGCTCAGACTTGGGCTTTTTCGCTGCCATCAGGGGATCTCTCCCTTCGATCCGTGGAGGGATTTTTTGTGGCTCTGGGGCAGATTTATGATGACCCGGATCGTGTTGCTCTGGCCGAATCTAACCTACGTGTTTTATGCCAGAACAAACGGTCTGCGGAGCTTTATTGTTCTGAATTTCGGAGATGGGCAGCTGATTCGGGTTGGAATGATGCTGCACTCCGGAGTCAGTTCTGTCATGGTCTCTCGGAGAGATTAAAAGATGCGTTTGCTTTCCATGAGAGACCAACGTCCTTAGAGTCTGCCATGTCATTGGCGGTACGCCTTGACAGGCGTCTAAGAGAAAGAAACGAGACCTCTCTGTCCAGCCATTGTCAGTCTAGGGGCAGTGGTGCGGACTCATTCAGTGTGCAGGGGCCTCATCCTGTCTCGCTCCCCTCTGAGGAGGAGCCCATGCAGCTAGCTCGACTTGCCCCTGATAAAAGAGGATTTAGTCCTCAGAGTATGGTATGTTTTTGTTGTGGGGGCATAGGTCATTTGGCTAATGTTTGTCCGTCTAGGAGATTCTTGAACCGTACTAAGAGCGATAATAAGAGAAAAATCTCAAAAGGTAAATCATCAAGTTCTGCTTCATCTGCTACTTTGGGCAAAGTTGATGTAGGATTTGATGCTTTTCCTCTGACCTGCAGTTCCCGTTTTCTCCTGTCTGCCAGGGTGGCGCTAGAGAGCAAAGTCATTTCTTGCGAGATTTTTGTCGATAGTGGAGCAGCCGTCAATCTTATTGACACTCAATTTGTAGCCATGCATGGTTTTCAGGTTTGCACATTAGATAAAGATATACCTGTTTTTGCTATTGACTCTGCTCCACTCTCACAGAGATCTCTGAAGGGCATTGTTCACAATATCCGGCTAGCTGTAGGTGACACTCATGTGGAGGATATATCTTGTTTTGTCCTTAACGGATTGCCGTCTCCTCTAGTTTTGGGGTTACCCTGGCTCACTAGACATAACCCCACTATTGATTGGCAAGGAAGGCAAATAAATGAGTGGAGTGATTTTTGTAGAGAGAATTGTCTCACAGCGACTTTTGCAGAGGTGTCTACTAAAACGGTGCCATCATTTCTCTCTGATTTCTCGGACGTGTTTTCCGAGAGCGGTGTTCAGGAGCTACCTCCTCACCGGGAGTTTGACTGTCCCATTAACCTCATTCCCGGCGCCAAGCTGCCAAAAGCACGCCTCTACAATCTCTCACAACCGGAAAGAATCGCTATGCGAACTTACATCTCCGAGAGTCTCGAAAAGGGGCATATTCGTCCCTCAAAGTCACCTGTGGCCGCGGGTTTTTTTTTTGTTAAAAAGAAAGATGGCTCTCTGAGACCTTGCCTAGATTTTAGGGAGCTGAACCGTATCACGATTCGCGATCCCTATCCCCTTCCTCTGATCCCGGACCTCTTCAATCAAATTGTTGGGGCCAAGGTGTTTTCCAAATTGGATTTGAGAGGCGCGTACAACCTGGTCAGGGTCAGAGAGGGGGATGAATGGAAAACGGCCTTTAATACCCCTGACGGGCATTTCGAGAATCTCGTTATGCCTTTCGGCCTGATGAATGCTCCGGCCGTCTTTCAGCATTTTGTTAATAGTATTTTCTATCATTTAATGGGGAAATTCGTATTGGTATATCTTGATGATATTTTGATTTTTTCCCCTGATGTTCAGACCCATCAGGATCATCTTTTTCAGGTTCTGCAGATTCTGCGGGAAAATAAATTGTACGCCAAGCTGGAGAAATGTCTTTTTATGGTATCGGAGATTCAATTTCTGGGTTTTCTCCTCTCTGCTTCTGGTTTTCGCATGGATCCCGAGAAGGTCCGTGCTGTACTTGAGTGGGAGCTTCCTGAGAATCAGAAGGCATTGATGCGCTTTCTGGGTTTTGCAAACTATTACAGAAAGTTCATTTTGAATTATTCCTCTGTTGTCAAACCCCTCACTGACATGACAAAAAAGGGGGCGGATTTTTCCTCTTGGTCGGAGGAGGCGCTTGCAGCCTTTTCTAAGATTAAAGAGAATTTTGCGTCTGCTCCCGTCTTGGTGCATCCCGATGTTTCCTTACCTTTTATTGTTGAGGTGGATGCTTCCGAGGTGGGTGTGGGTGCGGTTTTGTCCCAGGGCCCTTCCCCTGCCAAGTGGCGACCCTGTGCCTTTTTCTCTAAAAAACTCTCCCCGGCAGAGAGAAACTATGATGTGGGAGATAGGGAGTTGTTGGCCATCAAGTTGGCTTTCGAGGAATGGCGCCATTGGTTGGAGGGGGCCAGGCACCCTATCACCGTTTTTACCGACCATAAGAATCTGGCATACTTGGAGTCGGCCAGGCGTATGAATCCGAGACAGGCCAGATGGTCTCTGTTCTTCTCCAGATTCAATTTTGTTGTTACATTCCGACCTGGGATAAAAAATGTGAAGGCTGATGCTCTCTCTCGCTGTTTTCCGGGAGGAGGAAACTCCGAGGACCCGGGTCCCATTTTGGCGGAGGGGGTAGTTGTTTCTGCTCTATATTCCGATTTGGAGGCCGAGGTCCAGGCTGCCCAGACTGAGACACCTGCCCGTTGTCCTTCTGGGAAGTTGTTCGTGCCTCCTGAGCTACGTCACAAACTCTTTAAGGAGCATCATGATACGGTTCTTGCTGGTCACCCCGGGAGTAGAGCCACGGTGGATCTCATTGCTCGGAGATTTTGGTGGCCGGCTCTTCGTAAGTCGGTGGAGGGTTTTGTGGCTGCTTGTGAGACGTGCTCTCGCGCTAAGGTCCCTCGTTCACGGCCTTCAGGTTCCCTTCTCCCGTTACCCATTCCTTCCCGTCCTTGGACACACCTGTCCATGGACTTTATCACGGATCTTCCTCGTTCCTCGGGGAAGTCGGTGATCCTGGTGGTGGTGGACCGTTTTAGCAAGATGGCTCATTTCGTACCTTTCCCTGGTTTACCCAATGCTAAAACGTTGGCGCAAGCTTTTGTCGACCATATTGTTAAATTGCACGGCATTCCCTCTGATATTGTTTCCGATAGAGGCACGCAGTTTGTGTCCAGGTTCTGGAAGGCTTTCTGTTCTCGCCTGGGGGTTCGGCTGTCCTTCTCTTCTGCTTTTCATCCGCAGTCGAATGGTCAGACTGAGCGCCTTAATCAGAATCTGGAGACATATTTGCGCTGTTTTGTTTCAGAGAACCAGGAGGATTGGTGTTCATTTCTCCCTCTTGCTGAGTTTGCTCTGAACAACCGTCGTCAGGAATCTTCTGGTGAGTCACCATTCTTTGGTGCATATGGGTTCCATCCGCAGTTTGGTACATTCTCGGGAGGGGCTCTTTCTGGTTTACCTGAGGAGGAGAGATTTTCCTCGTCTTTGTCTACCATTTGGCAAAAGATTCAGAGTAATCTTAAAAAGATGAGTGAGAGGTATAAGCGTGTGGCTGATAAGAGACGTGTGCCTGGTCCGGACCTGAATGTGGGTGATCTGGTGTGGTTGTCTACTTGAAACATTAAGTTGAAGGTTCCCTCCTGGAAATTGGGTCCCAAGTTTATTGGGCCTTATAAAATCTTGTCAGTCATCAATCCTGTTGCCTTCCGTCTTGATCTTCCACGGGTTTGGAAGATACATAATGTATTTCACAGATCTCTCTTAAAACCATATGTCCAGCCCACGGTACCCTCCTCTTTGCCTCCTCCTCCGATTTTGGTTGATGGCAATCTGGAGTTTGAGGTTTCCAGAATTGTGGACTCTCGCATGGTCCGCGGTTCTCTTCAGTACCTCGTTCATTGGAAGGGTTATGGTCCTGAGGAGAGGATGTGGGTTCCGGTGTCGGACATTAAAGCCACTCGCCTCATCAGGGCATTTCATAGGGCTCATCCTGAGAAGGTGGGTCCTGGGTGTCCGGAGTCCACCCGTAGAGGGGGGGGTACTGTCACTACCAGAGCTTTGGGACGTTCTCACAGCTCTGTTTCTCCACCCCTGTGATGATGTCACTACTAGAGCTGGGAGGCGTTCTCACTACTCTGTTTACTTCTGGTTTCTTTCACCACAGCTGTCCTTCATGTGTTTGATTTCCTTCTCTTTATATCACCCCTCCTCCTATGATAGGATGTGGATTATAGTTCTCACTTCAGTTGTAGCTCTTGCTTTGGTTTCTTCACTTGTAGCTATCAGTCCACTGGACCTGTGTTCTGCTGCAGCTAGCACTCCGGATTTTGCCAGCCTGTCCTTGGATCCGTCTTCTCTGCGGCTACAACACCTTCAGCTAAGTCTGCAGACATTGTTGTATTCCTGTTTGTTTTCTGACTGGATCTGAGGTGGCCACGGTTCCCTCCATATACTGAGTAGGGCACTGGTGGCCGTGCCCCTTCCACTATTGTAGGGGTTACAGTGGTCATTAGTCTTAGGCACGTGGGCATGCCTCGTTCCGCCTTTTGGATCCGGGCATGTGCTTTAGCAGAATAGGGAAAGCGTTGAGGGTCGGACAGGGGTCACCCTTTATCCTCCCTAGTTCTGGGTCCAGTCAGTTGCTCTGTACTGTGAATTACTATCGTTGCTCACATACACCCGTGACACTATGCTGTGAAGATACGAGATGTGCAGCACCTGAAACTACGGATACTGGAAGCCTGTGCTAGCATTTCTCCTGCGGTGTTGCTATCAGTGTGTGAAGAGTGGGAAAAGAGGGTTGCATTGACAATCCAACACAATGGGCAGCACATTGAACACATTTTATAAGTGGTCAGAAACTTGTAAATAACTCATGAAAGAATAAAGTTACGTTAAAAACACCATTGATTTTCTTGTGAAATTCCCAATAAGTTTGATGTGTCACATGACCCTCTTCCTATTGAAAAAACAAAAGTTGGATTCAAAATGGCCGACTTCAAAATGACCGCCATGGTCACCACCCATCTTGAAAAGTTTCCCCCCTCACATATACTAATATGCCACAAACAGGAAGTTAATATCACCAACCATTCCCATTTTATTAAGGTGTATCCATATAAATGGCCCACCCTGTATATGGACACAGTCCATCAGCCAGTTTTCTATCCAATTACAAATTATACTTTCCAAGACTATATACCTAATTTTACCTATTAAACATCTGTGAGGGACAGTATCAGAAGCCTTTACACAATCTAACAACACTACATCCATAGCTGCCCCTTAGTCCAGGCTTCTACTCACCTTCTCATAAAAACAAATCAGGTTAGTCACAACTCATGTCCTTGGTGTTAGAGCTGATTGGCCTAGGTGATAGTAGCCACACAGCCGATCTCTGCCAAAACAAGGTGTTTATTGACAATGGCCGCAAGATTGTGCCCTCAGCATTGGACCGCTGCAGTTTGTAAACAAGCAGCCCCATGATGAGAGCTCCACTTCCTGTTCATTACACTGCCCGTCGTCTCAGAAGTGCAGTGTAATGACAAGTACTCGCTCCATTCAAGTGAATAAGGCGAATACTTGTAATTACACTACACCACAACTAGAGAGGAGACAACGGGCAGTGAAATGAACAGGAAGCAGTGTCACATTGAGCACCACCACTTCTTTAGACAGATAATCAATAGGGATGCTGGGTGTCAGACCCCCGCCTATCTGTTATTGATGACCTATTCTGAGGGTAGGTCATAAATACAGTCCTGATCAAAAGTTGAAGACCACTTGAAAAATGGCAAAAAAATCATATTTAGCATGGCTGGATCTTAACAAGGTTCCAAGTAGAGCTTCAACATGCAACAAGAAGAAAGAAGAAAACATTTTTTGAGCATTCATTTTTATGAAAACAACAAATAAACTCAAACAGGCTGTTTTTTAGCTGATCAAAAGTTTAGGACCACACCTCCCAAAAAAACCTAATCCCCCAAAACAGAAATCCAACTTCCAAACATGAACTAATGTAATGAGTAGCTCTGCCGTTATTGTTTATCACTTCCAAAATTTGTTTCGGCATGCTTGATGCAAGCGTTTCCATGAGGTGAGTGGAAACATTTCTCCAAGTGGTGAAGACGGCCGCACGAAGGCCATCTACTGTCTGGAACTGTTGTTCATTTTTGTAAACTTCCCTTGCCATCCATCCCCAAAGGTTCTCAATTGGATTTAGATCAGGGGAACACGCAGGATGGGCCAAAAGAGTGATGTTATTCTCCTGGAAGAAGTCCCTTGTCCTGCGGGCATTGTGTACTGTAGCGTTGTCCTGTTGAAAAAACAAGTCGTTACCACACAGACGAGGGCCCTCAGTCTTGAGGAATGCTCTCTGCAACATCTGGACATAGCCAGCAGCCGTTTGATGCCCCTGCACTTCCTGAAGCTCCATTGTTCCACTGAAGGAAAAAGCATCCCAGACCATTATGGCGCCTTCTTCACTGTGGCGTGTAGAAAACATCTCAGGTGGGATCTGCTTGTCATGCCAGTAACGTTGGAAACCATCAGGTCCACCAAGGTTAGTTTTTTTCTCATCAGAGAATAAAACTTTCTTCCACCTTTGAATGTCCCATGTTTGGTGCTCTCTTGCAAAGTCCAATCGAGCAGTTCTGTTGCGTTCAAGGAGACGAGGTCTTTAAAGATGTTTTTTGTTTTTGAAGCCCTTCAGTCTCAGATGCCGTCTGATGGTTATGGGGCTGCAGTCAGCACCAGTAAGGGCCTTAATTTGGGTCGAGGATCATCCAGTGTCTTAACGGACAGCCAATTGGATCCTCCGGCTCAGTGCTGATGACATTTTTTTGGGTCTTCCACTTGACTTTTTTGTTCCATAACCCTCAGGATCATTTAAGAAATTCCAAATGACTGTCTTACTGCGTCCCACCTCAGCAGTGATGGCGCGCTGTGAGAGACCCTGCTTATGCAGTTCAAAAACCCGACCACGTTAAAAAAGGGAGAGTTTTTTTTGCCTTTGCCATCACAACGTGTGACTACCTGACAGAAAATGACAATGAATCCACATCTTTGCACAGATTTGGCCTTTTAAAGGCTTGTGTTCCTAAAATTTGGATCAGCTGAAAAACAGCCTGTTTCGATTAACCATACTGTATATGTGTGTGACTCTATAGGTTTTCAATTTATTAACACACATATTATCTCACTTGCTAGATTAAATATATTTGGTTGTTTATACTAAAAATAGGTATGTAAGACCCTCTAGTCTCCTAGGACTTTTTTAGGAAATTATGTTACATCTATTATGTTTTTTGATATTACAAATCTTCCAAATATTGTCCCTTGTATTGGGCTGGGGGTAGATGGTGTTATTGGGGGGAATGGATTGTTGACGGACCAAGCATCCAAAAATTATGCCTTCACAGGGTCAGAGTGCCTGCCCTTATGACACACACCAGTGTTCATTGTCAAAAGTGTCTCATTCTAAACAGGCCTTCACCATAAGTGACATACCCACATAATCACTGATACATAAACCAATAAGCAAGGACAGGGTTGTTATATCTCCCAAACTGCCCACTGTGTAAATTTAGTGGCGGCAGTGCCTGAGGTGGAAAGCGGTTTGGTGCATGCCCTACCGCCACAGAGGATTGCTGGACTTTTCTCAGTGCCTAATGTTGCCTCCTCCTCCTATACCGCCTCCTCATCCGGTCAGTGTAACACCTGCACCACCAAATTCAGCACAGCCAGCGGGAAACAACAGCAGGCTATTCTGAAACTCATCTGTTTGGGGGAAAAACCTCACACGGCGCAGGAGCTGTGGACGGGCATGGAACAACAGACCGATGAGGGGTTGGTGCCGCTGAGCCTCAAGCCCAGGCTGGTGGTGTGCAACAATGGGTGAAATCTCGTAGTAGCTCTTGACAAAGCTGATTTAAAGCACATCCCTTACCTGGTGCATGTGTTGAAGAAAGGGCATTGAAGAACAGACTGATGAGTGGTCGGTGCTGCTGAGCCTCAAATCCAGCCTGGTTGCAGGGGCGGATTGGGAAATTAAAGTGGTCCTGAAAAAAAAAAAAAAAAGTGGCCCCATGTTGTAGGTGGGTCCAAATTGACAGAAGATGGGACAAATCAAGTAGGCAGGGACAACAGAAGTAGGCAGTGCCTGCAATACTGTAGTGCAGCAAAGAATAATGTCCCAGCAGAACTAAATACCACAGGGCAGCACAAAATACTGCCACCCCAACCACAGTATACAACTGTATCACCATTGTGAGGACAGTCATACAGTTGCGTTCAGGAGGGCACCTGTGGCTGTTGAGCATCAGATCATTATGTACATTTGTACGGGGCCCGCAGCCATCAAGACGACTTGAGTGGCCCCCTGGGCATTGGCCCACCGGCCGTGTAGAGTCTATAGCCAATCCGTCCCTGCCTGGTTGTGTCCGACAATGGGCAAAATCTCGTAGCAGCTCATGACAAAGCCGATTTAAAGCACATCCCTTACCTGGTGCAAGTGTTGAATTTAGAGGTGTAAATGCAGCACGCCAGACCTGCAGGGTATTGCGATTGTGAGGTCACGAATTTTGGGCAAGCGAGGGTTACTCACAGTTTTGTAGGAGAACCCTGGCCAGGCGTACAGCAGTGAAGGAGAGGCTGGCACAGGAGTCTCCTGGGGCACACTCTGTATCTAGGGACCAGGCCTGGTGGTGGATGAGGTGCCCCGGATGTTGCAGGTGTTTTATGTGCCTGGGGCAAGGTCCCTTTAAGAAACGTGATGCCAGTGCCTGTAACGGTGGCACACCGATTTCTAGTGGTAGTAAATGAGGAACCAGATAGTATGGTGAACCAAAATTTGCTTTACTGGAAACAGTTCAACTTTGTACAATTCAGGTTCAGTTCCACATTGCAGCAATAACGATTAGCAGGCTTTTTATAAATGGCAGATAATGTTCTTTGCAAGATAATCAGAGGGTAAAATCAACACTCCAGACCAGGCTGCACTATTTCTCAGTTGTTCTGGCTGGCTATATTCCAAGGCCCATATGCCCTAATGCTGGGTTTTATCCTTGGTAAGCAATCTTCCTCAGGTATATATCCCTTGCTTTAATTCAATGATTCCTTTGCCCATCAGCTTACTTGTATAGCTAGAAACACTGGCTCTGGTCTGCTTGTGGGAACTGTAGGTTTCTCCCAGGAGGCAAACTCTTCTCTTGGGGTGAATCTTCGAAGCTAACAGAGGCTCAGGAACTTCAGGCAGGCTAGACTGCACTACTAGCCACCTGGAATGCACTAACTCTCCCCTGTCTGGACCTACCTATATATACTCAGGGCTCTCTAGCTCCCTCTAATGTCTAGGAGGCTGAACTACACCCTAACAGGCCTGACACCCAGATAACACAGGGAAATGAACATAACACATTAATGCGATAGACATATTAACCCTCGTGTAGTGCCCACCTTTACCTAGTGGGACACTACATAAAGGTTCCTGACAAATAACCCGAGCTGTCAGAGCTGCTGCAGAAAATGCAAGCTGTCTGTGCGAGCTTTCAGTGTTTCACCCTGCTGCTGCTCGCCTGTCTGCGCTGCAGTATAAACTCTGCCTTCCTGCTCACCTCCTCATATGCAACGTACCCATAAAGTGGAACTCCACCTTGCACATGCTGTAGAGACTGTGCGAGCAGCAGCAGGCGATAGTGGAGTTTCAGCTGCAGCACACATGGGTGAGTCATTCTGTGGAACAGCACCACCTACGCGTTTATTTTCATGTGGGACGTGTGCCGCGTTGCGCTGTTCTGAGTACTTCACCTAAATGGCTAGTGCTGATGATGCCACACAGTGCCAGGGCACTGTTTGAGGATGAGAAAGATGATGAGGAGGGGGAGGATCCCCGTTCACAGCAGGGTGTCACTGAAATCAGCTCACAGGCATCAATGGAGCGTGGCTGGGGGGATACAGAGGACACAGACGATACACCTTCCACAGAGGACAGCTTGTTATTGCCTCTGGGCAACCTAGTTCACATGATCGACTACATGCTGCAGAGCCTGCGCAACGACCGCCGAGTTCCCCCCATTGTTACCAGTGCTGATTACTGGGTGGTCACCCTGCTGGATCCCCGCTACAAGGACTATGTACCGTCCCTACTTCTGTCACTGGATCGTGATTGGAAGATGTGTGAGATTGTGCGTAAATTCTGCCTGTAAATGTTTATGTTTAAATTGTATTGGAGCTGTCATTTGGCATTCCGGACACTAGAGGCCACTGTTTTGCAGAACAGTCAGCACACTCTGGGATCTGCATATGCAAAGCAGATGATGACTCATGCTAGCTGCTTCTGAAAACCAGGAAGTGCTGATCTGACATGGTGGAAGCAATGTTCTTTGAGAGACTGAAGCTGATTCCATCCTGGATTGCGGATATCCGGGAGTGAATGGACACGCAGAGGAAGGAGATTAGCTGTTGTCCCCTTACTGGATCCAGCTCTTTGAAAGAGAGATTGCTCCAGGAAGACAGTGTACAGCGTGTGGGCAGAAGTCTTATTATCAAGGAAGGCCGCACGGTTGCTGAATGGTTAGTGGCCATCCCGGGTAAGCGGGTCAGTACATCTGGTTACTGATTGTATTCTACTGTGTGGCGCCTGAAGTAACAGAGACTAGCCTAGGCCTTATAGTAGTTAGATAGATATGGTTATATGTTTTGCTAGGCCTTACTGTACTGAACTGCAGCGCAGTATTTGACTTGCAGGCTCTGCTGCGTCCGCCACCGGCTAGGTGTGTCCTCTTTAGCGGCACAGCACGACTTGCAGGCTCTGCTGTGTGCGCCATCAGGCTAGGCCTGTCCCTCGGACAGGGACGGTGACTGTGGGCCTAGGGTATAACTTAGTCTGTGTATATTTATATTGTTGTGTTTTCACTATTGTTAAAGTAAAGTTTCTGTTCTTGCATATAAAGCTGGTGTCAGTGTCTATTTTCTTGCCTGTGACTTCGCTGTATCCTGGGGAGCCCACCCCGGTACACGGCTTACAGATGTGTGAATACAAGCACACACTGGCAGACACGCTAGTGACGGCTTTCCCTCTTCACAGAGGAGTTCAGTGGAAGCACGAGGTGGAGGAGGAGGAAGTCGCCAAAGCAGCTGGGGCACCGCCAGCACCTCAGAAGGGAGGGTTATCATGGCCGAAATGTGGAAAAGCTTTGTCAGCACGCCACAACATCCAGAACCAACATCTGATATGGAACGTCTTATCAGGAGGCAGCGTTTCAGCAACATGGTGGAACAGTACTTGTGCACACGCCTACACGTACTGAATGACGGGTCTGCCCCGTTCAACTTCTGTGTCTCCAAATTGGGCACATGGCCTGAGCTTGCCCTTTACGCCTTGGAGGTTCTGGCCTGCCCTGCAGCCATTGTATTATCTGAACGTGTGTTTTGCACGGCAGGGGGCGTTATCACAGACAAGCGCAGCCGCCTGTCCACAGCAAATGTAGACAAGCTCACGGTTATTAAAATGAACCAGGCAGGGATCCCACAGGACTTGTGCGTACCTTGGGCAGAGTAGAGGAGTATACCAGATGCACCCAGCCATTGCTATATTCCAGCACAGTTTGTCTGTTCTGTTTGCCAGTTCCCAATGTTTTGTGGCCTTCACAAACCAAACAATAAATAAACAGTGTCGGCTTCCTCCCCCGCCTCCTCCTTCCACCTACACCGCCATGTCCACCTCCTCCTTCACTCAGATCTCCAACTCCTGGCTCAAGATTATTATTTGTTATATTGGCAGAGTAGAGAAGTATACCGGCCACATCCAGCCATTGTTATACTCCATCACAGTTTCTGCATTCTGTTTGCCATTTAATAATGTTTTGGTGTCTCCCCAAATAAAAATAAAAAAACACCAACTCAAAAACAGTGTTGCCTGCTTCCTCCGCCTCTTCCACCTACACAGCCATGTCTACCTCCTCCTCCACTCAGACCTTCACCTCCTGGCTCAAAATTATTATTTGATATAATGGCAGTGTAGAGAAGAATACCGGCCACACCCCAAAAATTAAAACATAACAGACAAATAAAAAAATAAAAATAAAAAGAACCCCCCCAAAAAAACAACCCCCCCCAAAAAAAAACTGTGTTGGCTTCCTCCTCCGCCTCTTTCACCTACACCGCCACATCCACCTCCTCCTCAACTTCCTACTCCACTTGGACCTCTGCGTCCTGGTTCAGGATTATTATTTTTTAATTATGTGTTATACGTAATTTTAAGTAATTTCCCTATTCACATTTGTTTGCAGGGCAATTGTCCTGCTCTTACCCCCATTTTGCTTCCTATTTCAGCCCTCTAGCCCTTTCTATGGCTTTTTTTATAGCCATTTTACAGCCCCAAAGTTCGGGTCCCCTTTGTCCTTATTGGGGTTCAGGGTCAAGTTTGGATAGCTGAACCCAACTTTGGCTGAACCCAGCGAATCCGAACATCCACAGGTTCGCTCATCTCTAATAATTTTTCCTCCCTTTCACCAGAAAGAAAACATTTCCCCCTTTTGCTTTGATAGCGAGGATCTAAGAAAATGTCTAAACAGTAATAATCAGACTCCTTCATGTGATTGATACGCCTGAGAATGAGCAAGCATAGAGCATTTCAATCTGGCCAGTGTGCCCGAGGACCCAGTTCTTTTTGGCAGCACAACCCACTGAGATGATTGGGTATCATCCTCATTATCCTGCTCCTTCATCTCCTCCAGTGTCAGCTCCTGATCCTCCTCCTCCATGAGACATTCTTCTTGTGGGTCCCCAACAGTTACAGGCCAGACAGCACAATGTGTTACATGTTTTTTTTTCTGCTGTTGTCCTGCTCTAAGATAAATATGGGAGGAATGACGTTGTTCATGCTGCAGTCTTCCCTACTGACTAATTTTCTGCCCTCTTTGAGAAGCTTCAGCACAAGACAGGCATCTTGGATGAGCTGCCAATGCCTGACCTCGAACGAAACAACACATGTTCCCTGTTGAGTCTGTCTGGTGCATGACAAAATCGTTCATAGCTTTTCGCTGCTTATACAGACGCTCTAGCATGTGCAAAGTGAAATTACAGTGAGTTGGAAAATCACTGAACAAACAGTGAGCAGGGTTGCCAACCATCCGTAGATTTACAGACAGTCCGCAGAACTAGGGTAATTCGGTCCGTGAGTTTTCTTCAGTATTCACGGCACATGTACCATGAACACTGTGGCCACCGTACATTATGTAGGCTGCAACCGTACATTATGTAGGCTGCAGGCTTCTTCCATGTCAGCTTGCAGCCTGTGACCTCTCTGTATCTGCGCAGGCGGCGCATGCGTGTGCGGGATGACATCATCTTGAGGTGCGGTGACAGGCTGCAGGCTAACCTGGAAGAGCTGTGCGCCCTAACCTCAGACCGCGGCATGGAGTAGGAATCAAGTGAGTATTTTTTTTTAGAGATACAGGGGCAGTGGGGCCCTATAAGGGGGGAACAGTGTGTGGCACTGTGGCGAAACCGACCTCGCCACTGGGTTTTGGAGAGGACTGGCTGCTGGCCTCTTGCCCCTGGATTATGGGCCATATACTAACTTTTAAACCCCTGAACCTATTCAAGTGAATTTTGGATAGGTTTGTCCCCAAGTTATACTGTTTAAATTGATGTAAGTTACAGTAGGTGTTTGTGAGATTGTGTTTTCAGCACGACAGCGTCGCGCTGATACTCGGCGATGTGGTGCCGAGATCTCGCACTCACTGGGATAGCGACAGCACATCCCAGCAAGCGCGTCATAGAAGCGACGGGAGATCCGACTTGGATTCCCGCCAATTCTACACGTGTGCGGCGTTTGTTATGAATCCTGAGGGGGAAGTCCCCGCCGGATTTTAAATAAAAATCCGGCCTGGGTCCCGCCCTCAGGAGCATACCGGGCCCTTAGGTCTGTTATGGGTTGTAAGGAGAGCCCCCCCTACGCCGAAAAAAACGGCGTAGGGGTCCCCCTACAATCCATACCAGACCCGTATCCAAAGCACGCTACCCGGCCAGCCAGGAAGGGAGTGGGGACGAGCGAGCGCCCCCCCCCCCCCTCCTGAGCCGTACCAGGCTGCATGCCCTCAACATGGGGGGTTGGGTGCTCTGGGGCAGGGGGCGCACTGCGGCCCCCCCACCTCAGAGCACCCTGTCCCCATGTTGATGAGGACAGGGCCCCTTCCCGACAACCCTGGCCGTTGGTTGTCGGGGTATGCGGGCGGGAGGCTTATCGGAATCTGGGAGCCCCCTTTAATAAGGGGGCCCCCAGATACCGGCCCCCCACCCTAAGTGAATGAGTATGGGGTACATCGTACCCCTACCCATTCACCTGCAAGAAAAGTGGTAAAAACACAAATAAACCACACAGTGTATTAAAATATTTTATTTTTCTGCTCCGGAGGCCCCCCCCCTGTCTTCTTTATTAGCTCTTTTACCAGGGGGGGGCTCTTCTTCTTCCGATATCCCGACGGGTCTTCTCCGCTATCCGGGGGGGTCTTCTCAACTCTCCGGGGTTCTCCTTCTGTCTTCTCCTTCTGTCTTGTTGTCTCCTTCTGTCTTCTGTCTCCGGGGGGGGCTCTTCTTCTTCCGATATCCCGACGGGTCTTCTCCGCTATCCGGGGGGGTCTTCTCAACTCTCCGGGGTTCTCCTTCTGTCTTCTCCTTCTGTCTTGTTGTCTCCTTCTGTCTTCTGTCTCCGGGGGGGGCTCTTCTTCTTCCGATATCCCGACGGGTCTTCTCCGCTATCCGGGGGGGTCTTCTCAACTCTCCGGGGTTCTCCTTCTGTCTTCTCCTTCTGTCTTCTCCTTCTGTCTTGTTGTCTCGGCGCACCCCGATTCTTCGTCTTCTATTCTTGTTTTCGCCTCTCTCTGTTGTTGACTCGGCGCACCCCGGTTCTTCGTCTCGCGAGACTCGGCGCACCCCGATTCTTCGTCTCGCGAGACGAAGAACCGGGGTGCGCCGAGTCAACAACAGAGAGAGGCGAAAACAAGAAGAGAAGACGAAGAATCGGGGTGCGCCGAGACAACAAGACAGAAGGAGAAGACAGAAGGAGAAGACAGAAGGAGAACCCCGGAGAGTTGAGAAGACCCCCCCGGATAGCGGAGAAGACCCGTCGGGAGATCGGAAGAAGAAGAGCCCCCCCCGGAGACAGAAGACAGAAGGAGACAACAAGACAGAAGGAGAAGACAGAAGGAGAACCCCGGAGAGTTGAGAAGACCCCCCCGGATAGCGGAGAAGACCCGTCGGGATATCGGAAGAAGAAGAGCCCCCCCCTGGTAAAAGAGCTAATAAAGAAGACAGGGGGCGGCCTCCGGAGCAGAAAAATAAAATATTTTAATACACTGTGTGGTTTATTTGTGTTTTTACCACTTTTCTTGCAGGTGAATGGGTAGGGGTACGATGTACCCCATACTCATTCACTTAGGGTGGGGGGCCGGTATCTGGGGGCCCCCTTATTAAAGGGGGCTCCCAGATTCCGATAAGCCTCCCGCCCGCATACCCCGACAACCAACGGCCAGGGTTGTCGGGAAGGGGCCCTGTCCTCATCAACATGGGGACAGGGTGCTCTGAGGTGGGGGGGCCGCAGTGCGCCCCCTGCCCCAGAGCACCCAACCCCCCATGTTGAGGGCATGCAGCCTGGTACGGCTCAGGAAAGGGGGGGGGGGGCGCTCGCTCGTCCCCACTCCCTTCCTGGCTGGCCGGGTAGCGTGCTTTGGATACGGGTCTGGTATGGATTGTAGGGGGACCCCTACGCCGTTTTTTTCGGCGTAGGGGGGGCTCTCCTTACAACCCATAACAGACCTAAGGGCCCGGTATGCTCCTGAGGGCGGGACCCAGGCCAGATTTTTATTTAAAATCCGGCGGGGACTTCCCCCTCAGGATTCATAACAAACGCTGCACACGTGTAGAATTGGCGGGAATCCAAGTCGGATCTCCCGTCGCTTCTATGACGCGCTTGCTCTCCATCGCGGCAAGCCAGCTCGGCGCTGGCTCCCGCGATGGGGCTCGTATGTGCTCAATCTCGCCGAGAAATACAGCGAGATTGACACAAAATCGGGTTCACCTACTGTATATGTGTGGCCAATGTAAACTCACAAAGTTGTAACAATTTATAATAAGTGTAACTTGTCAGCTTGGGAGGAAAATGCTGGGTGTGTTTCTATTGTGCCATTGTCCCATTGTGTGTTTAAATGGTGATGTCTGTCCTGTTGTCTGCACATGTGTATTGGCGATCTCCCTTTGTGCTGAGAGATAATTGGATTGCTTCTCAGGTTGTCTCCCGGAACAGAGAGGAGGAAACCATGATGCATTGTGGGTATATGTTGTATCTGTCCTATGTCACAGTCTTCATTCTGGTCCTCTGGGGGCGTGAACGATTGGTTGCTGTAGTTACATTGTATGTGTTGTAAATTACTGATTGGTTGTATTTCAAACCCCTGTGGGCAGTACTATGTTTGTGGTTTATTAATAAAAGAGGCTGTACTTGAAGTACAGTCAGACCACTGCTTGACCCTCAACACGGAGCCTTGTCTCGTTATTGGGGGGATTCGCTGTATGCTGTTAGAAGACCGATTGCCAGAAGTGTAAGCTGATCCCTGTTCGTCTGCTAGCAGCTATTCGTGAGGTTCCAGTTTGGAGTGCTATTTTGTATCCAGTTCGGGAGGTTGGTGTCCTGCAGTAGCTGGGCCTGTCTCTCAGAAAAGGGGCATATCGCCTAAACGGATTTTAACCCCTTGTCTGCTGAAACGGTCTGTTACAGGCACTATAAGGGGGGCACAGTGTGTGACAAAATAAATTCGGCACAGTGTGTGGCACTAGAGGCGGCATAGTGTGTGGCACTAGAGGGGGAACAGTGTGTAGCACTAGCGGAGACACAGTGTGTGGCACTAGAGGGGACACAGTGTGTGGCACTAGAGGGGACACAGTGTGTGGCACTAGAGGGGACACAGTGTGTGGCACTACAGGGAACATCGTGTGTGGCACTTGAGGGGGCACAGTGTGTGGCACTACAAAGGGGGCACAGTGTGTGGCACTATAAATGGACTATGTAAGCTACAGGGAGAACTAAAGGGGACTATTTAAACTACTGTAGGCACTAAAGGGGGCTATTTAAACTACTGGGGGTACTATAGCGGGCTATTTAAACTAATTGGGGCACTATAGGGGGCTATTTACAATACTATAACAGACTAGTTACACTACTGGGGGCACTATAAGGGACAATTTAAACTACGGTGGCATTAAAATTACTATACTGTAGGTACTATAAGGAAGCGTTATAACTACCGTGGCACTATAGAGGGGCCTTATTACTTCTGGGTGCACTATGGTAGTTGTATTACTACTAGAAGAACTATTGGGGTGTTTATCAATACTGGGGGCACTTTGATGGCAATTTTAATGCTGGCTTATCATGGGTGGCTTTATTACAATTGGAGCCACTCTGAGAAAGATGAAAAAAATGTGAAAAGATACATATGACCACAGACACGTGGTCTAGCAAACACAGGCAGGGAAGGTACCGTACATAACTTTTACTGCCTACTGGGTGAACCTTCTGATGGCCGTCAAGCATGCAACCTGTGGCACCCGTGTGGAATTGGTGCCACGGATTGCATGCAGACCTGTCTCTTTTTCTCCTCCTCCTACTCCATCCTCAGTCTCCTCCTCGGCTGACTCCTCCTTTTCCACTGCTACCGCCTCTTCTGCTGCGCCCCCCCAGCTCCCCAGCACCTATTTGACGTGTCAGATGAGACATTGCTATGCTGTGCTGTGGCTGTTGTGCCTGGAAGCCAAGAGCCACACCGGTCCTGCACTCCTTTCAGCTTTGCGGTCACAGACCTATAAGTGGCTAACCCCGCTCAATTCGACAGTTGGTAAAGTGATGTGCGACAACGGTGCCAATCTGCTGAGCATGCTGAAACAGGGCAAAAGGACACACGTGCCGAGCATGGCACACGTCCTGAACTTAGTCGTGCAGTGATTCATTGCCAAATACCCAAGGGTCCAGGACGTCTTGCGGCAGGCCAGGAAAATCTATGGCCATTTTAAAAGATCTTACACGGCCATGGCACGCCTTGCTGACGTTCAGCGGCAACACCACTTGCCCATCAGATGTCTGATTTGTGACTACCTGACGCGATGGAACTCCACCTTGTATATGCTTGATAGGCTGCTCCAGCAGAAACGTGCTGTTAACGACTACCTGTATGAACTCTGCGGCAGGACAGGTTCTGGGGAGCTTGTTTTTTTTAAACGCGCCAGTGGCTGCTCATGCGTGACGCATGCAGACTTCTGCGGCCATTTGATGAGATCACCAAACTGGTCAATCGCAGCCAGGGCGCCATCAGTGACATCGCACCTTATGCATTCTTTCTGGAGTGTGCATTGCGTCGTGTCATTGATCAAGCCGTCGAGGAGTAGGAGCAGGAAGATGAGGAAGTCGCAATGCTGGATGAATTCCCAGGGGGGCTACTCCATCTGAGACAAGTCAACAGGAGTCTGAAGAGGAGTGAGAGGAGGATGGTGCCGGGGCAGAGGAGAAGGAGGAGCAAGAAGAGCATGCTTTAAACTTTTCTGGGATCCCTGGTGTTGTCTGTGGCAGGGGGTGGAGACCGAGTACAACATTTTCCTGGAGGATGAGCAGGAGCCAGGCTGATCCACCGCTTCCAGTTTAGTGCAAATGGGGGCCTTCATGCTCCAGGGTTTGAAGAGGGACCCCGTATAAAAAGCATAAAGGGCAAAGACCAGTACTGGGTGGCAACGTACTTAGACCCCCGGTACAAACACAAAATTGCGGACATGTTACCAGCATCACAAAGGGCTGTCACAATTCAGCACTTTCAGGCCTTGCTTTGGGAAATGCTGCATTTTGTTTTTGCGGGCGCTGGCAGAGGAATTTCCACTCACAGAGAAACAATTGCAGGTACCAATACAACAGCACATGCAAGAAGAGGGCGGTTTGAAGATATGGTGATCACTTTGGATATGAAACTATTCTTGCAGCCAACAGCCGCCCTCCGGATGCAGCCTCAGGGAACGCCTAGACCGACAGGTGTCCGACTATATCGGGTTAAAGGCCGATGTGGACACTCTGATAAGTGAGGAACCCCTGGACTACTGGGTGTGCAGGCTTGACCTGTGGCCAGAGCTGGAACAATTTGCCATGGAACTCTTGGCTTGCCCCTCGTCCAGTGTCCTGTCCAAAAGGACGTTCAGCGCAGCAGGGGGGATCGTTACCTATAAGCGCATTTGCCTAGCTCACGACAGTGTGGACTACCTCACATTTCTAAAAATGAATGAGGCATGGATCTCGGAGGAATTCAACACATTTGATGACCACGTTTAATTGAATTTCCTCATGACAGCCCACAAATATCCGCCACCACCCGGAACAAATAATGGTCCATGTCTTATGTAAATAATGAGCCATAAAAGGCATTTTCTGTCCGGTGAATTCCTAATGTTTTGGGCCTCGGAGGTATTCAACACCTGTGAGGACCACATGTTTCAACTATTATCATTAGGGTTTTTTTCAAGAGGGGGGATTTTGTTAGCCATGATTTTAATCCAATTTTATATTTTTAGTTCTTCTAAACATATGTATTTGACCTGTATTTGTACTGGCCTTCAGTAAAATTGATATCCATTAACCATCTAATAGACCTCCAGCCACATAATCACTTGATCTTTTCTGTACGGAGAATGCATAATTTTTGGGGCCTTAAAACACTGGCCTGCTGTAAAATTGATATCCAATGAACGTGTAATCTACCTCCAGCCACATACTTACTTGTTCTTTTCTGTACACTGAATGCATAATTTTTGGGGCCTGTAGTCCACTGGCCTGCTGTAAAATTGATATCCGATGACCGTGTAATTTACCTCCAGCCACATACTTACTTGTTATTTTCTGTCCGCTGAATGCATAATTTTTGGGGCCTGTAGTCCACTGGCCTGCTATAAAATTTATATCCAATGTCCGTGTAATCTACCTCCAGCCACATACTTACTTGTTCCTTTATGTACAGTGAATGCATAATTTTTGGGGCCTGTAGTCCACTGGCCAGCTGTAAAATTGTTATCCAATGACCGTGTAATCTACCTCAGCCACATACTTACTTGTTCTTTTCTGTATGTTGAATGAATAATTGTTGGGGCATCGGAGGAATTCAACACCAGTAACGACCACATGTTATCGAATTATCAATAGGGTTTTTTTCAAGAAGGGGGTTTTCGTTAGCCATGTTTTTAATCCAATTTTATATTTTTAGTTCTTTTAAACATATGTATTTGACCTGTATTTGTACTGGCCTGCAGTAATATTGATATCCATTGACCGTGTAATATACCTTGAGCCACATAATCAGAATTTCTTTTCTGTCAGGTGAATGCCTAACTTTTAAGGCCTGTACTCACGTGGCCTAAAATAAAAAATTTCTAGGCTCCAACAGAGTACATTTCAGAGAATTTCCCTTTAAGATGCATAAAAATGTCCCCTGATTAAGATACATATTTTTTGTTGGAATTTTTGTTATTGATCCCCCTCTAGTATGTCACTGTCCATGTTGTGGGACTATTTGTGCACTTCTACTAAGTATCTGGTGGCTGCAAATATGAGCTGAAGGTTTTTCAGGTTCCCTTGCCATTAAAGTGAATGATGCCCTCCGCGAACTTGCGACTCGCGAACATTTGATCGCGTTCGCAAACCGTCCTGGCAGGACGGAACCGCTGGGTGGAGAATGAGATGAGGTGGCGACTTGGTCTGGGGCTATGTGGTCTGGGGATGGAAGAGGAACTAGAGTCCCCGCTATCTGAAAATATTTCCGCCTCTGAAGCAGTGTCAGATTTAGAGTTGTCAGAGCATAGAAATTCATATGCCTGCTCTGCACTGAATAATCTTTGAGCCATTTTTTTTTTATAAAAAACTCAGAAAGAAAAAAATATATATATTTATCCAACCTAAAAATTATAAATTTTAAAATAATGAAAAAAACTGACTGTCTCTAATAGACGCCTAATGACGGATGCATAATGACAGACACTCACTGACGAACGCCCACTGACCAGTAACAAATGTACACAGTTTCCCTAATAAAAATAACTGACTGTCCTAATGACGGACGACTAATGACAGACGACTAATGACCGCCAGTTACGGTTGGACAGTCTACAAATTTTTTCACATTATCGCACAAATTGCAAGCCAGGACAGAAGTATGTTCTCTCTCTTTTTTCACAGAACAACTGCACTGAGGGGAGAGAGGAGCACAGCCCATGTCCTGGCTGTGTTTAGTAAATATAATGGATGATAAACCTATCATGGAGACCACATGATCAGGGACCATTACTGTTGGTCCCATATGGTTACTGTGCTGAAGGCAGATCTTCAGCACAGTAACCAGTGCGCATGTATGCGTCTTTTATATATTTTTTAATTGGTAGGGAATCCTGCCATTTATTAAACTTTTTTTAAACTTAATTAGGGGTTCTGGGGGACCCGATTGGGGTGTCCTTCTATACACTCTCTCCTCTTCTGAGGAAACAGAACTATTCCGGGGGCGGTTGAGGTACTGGGGAGTTAGTTGAGGATCGGGACCCAGCCTTCCCTTATGGGAAAGCTGGGGGACTCGATTCATGCACCGGAGACTTTCTCCCTCCTCTCTTACATGAGAGGAGGGAGAAAGTTTACTGCCGGCAGCTCTGTCACAGTCTCTGATCACTGCCTCGAGCCCTCAGCTACCTCCGGCAGCTGTGGACACGGAGCTCCGGCGCTTGATTTAAGCGCTAACTTGGAAAGTATAGTTTGTAATTGGATTGAAAACTGTCTGAAGGACTATGTCCAGAGAATTGTGGTCAATGATTCCTATTCAGAATGGTCCGGGGTTATAAGTGGTGACCTCAAGGTTTAAGTCACTTCTAGATTTCAAGAATGTGAAATGTCAGAAGAATATTAGAGACAATGGTTTTTTTCAGCTTGTGATTCTTTCACCACACTCCCAGTAGCTCAAAAGTTTTCATGCACCAAGTTGTCTGTGCCTTTAAAAAAAACTTGGAAAATTCCATAAAATGATGTTATGGTTTAGCTTCTGACAGGATAAATGATGTCACTTGAGTTATTTTGAGGTGCACCATGTTTGACATAATAGGAAGATCAGAAGAAATTAGTCAATATCAAGACTTTGATCCGTCATAATAGAAGGTAAAGTCCAGTCGACAGGACGCACGGGATTTAGTGCAAGATCTTTAAGCAAGATGGTGGTCGTCGCAATTTTTTTTTACACTATTTCAGGTTAAATCAATTCGCTACCACAAAGCAGGAAGAAAATCGGCTTTGGGGCGAATCAAATGAATCCTGAAATCCAGATCCGCTGATCACTAGAGAGCGGCTCAGCATCAATTAGAGATGAGCAAATCAATTCTGACTGAATCAAATTCCACCCTTATTTTGTAAGATATCACGTTGCCACTGAATCTGAGAGGGAGAGAAACAAAACTAAAAAAGAGAGAATACGGGTCCTATGAGACTAGTGGTATACAAAGATTTTCAGGACAGTTAGAGCAGTTTTGATTTGGGTAGAGTCAATCTGCACTCAAATCAAATCTGTTGATCAATTTACATTTTTAGTGATTTGCTTGTCTCTAAATGTGTATTAATGTTTATTACGGGATATGTGTTTATGTAATGTTTGCTGTACGGCTTTCTTAATGTCTTTATTCCTCAGACTGTATATAATGGGGTTAATAAATGGAGTAAATACAGTATAGAACAGGGAGAGGATTTTACTACTGACCCAAGTTTGTTCTCTCTTAGGGAAAACATAAACACTAAATAAAGTCCAGTAAAAAATGGAGACCACAATGAGGTGGGAGCTACAGGTGGAGAAGGTTTTTTGTCTACCAGTACTGGATGGGATCCTTAAGACTGATATAACAATGTAAGTATAAGACACTACAATGATTGAGGTTGGGACAATTGCAGATGGAGCTCCCAAAACAAAAATCTCCAAGTGAACAGAGAAGGTGTCAGAACAGGACAGGTCTAGTAAGGGGACAATGTCACAGAATAAATGGTCGATGATATTTGACCCACAAAAGTTTAGTTTTGATGATGTTATCGTAGCAATGAATGAAATAACATTACCCATCGACCAACTAATAATGATTGATGTAACACAAAATCTATTCGTCATGATAGAGGAGTAACGGAGGGGATTACAGATGGCCACATATCTGTCATAAGACATCACAGCGAGAAGAAAACATTCTAATGCTTCAGTGCACTCAAAAAAATAAAACTGAGTCATACAACCAATAAAACTAACGGTTCCTCCATTATTCAGTAGGATGTGGAGCAGGTTGGGGACAATATTTGTGGATAATAATATGTCACTGATGGACAGTTGTGAGATGAAGAAGTACATTGGGGTGTGGAGGTTCATGGTGGTGGACACCAGGATGATGATCAGGAGATTCCCACATATTGTGGCAACAAAAACAACAAGGAACAGAAGAAATAGAAGATTTCTCAAAAGTTGGCTGCCTTGAAATCCTAAGAGGAGAAACTCTGTGACCACAGTCAGATTTGTCTGCAAGTACGATAAGAAATTAAAGGAAACATCTAATAACATTAAGCCAGGCTGTGATTTTGTTAATTATTTAAGACCAGATTAGTAGACATTAGTGATGAGCGGGAGGAGCCATATTCGATTTCGACGAAATTCGCGAATATTCGCTTGAATATTCGTCTCCTATTCGTCAAAATCGAATATTTGTCATTTTTCTAGTTATCGCGATTAATATGCGATTTAAATAATCGCATATTGCGATTTTAACTTAAGGCTACTTTCCTATTGGTTTGATATCTAGAATTAGCGAAGATGACGAATATGATGAATGTATTCGTCATATTCCTCAAAACGAAGATAACGAAGTTAACAATATAGAAGAAAATCTAAATCGCACATCCTCATTCCTATGCTTTTGATATAACGACTGTTTAAAAATACAGCATGATATGGCTATACAGCACTATTATCAATGTGTTGCTGAGCACTATTAGGAGGCATTAGTATACAGTTTGATCAAAGAGCATAGGCCCACTTACCACGACAAGGTCACCTCATTCAAGTGGGGACCTACTCTAACTTTGGCGCGTTACCGTGCGGCCACTATCGCGCCTCCACGCCGCTCCGGCAGGCAATGGGACCCAGCAGCCACACAGCGCCCTCACTGTGCAGCAAAGCCACCTAGGCCCTGGGCCCCATCACTCCACCAGCACAGCACGGCCACCGTCCAGCACCGCATAATGTGAACAGGTGCTAAGAGCTCACCTGTTCACAAGTGGGCCTATGCTCTTTGATCAAACTGTATACTAATGCCTCCTAATAGTGCACAGCAACATATTGATAATAGTGCTTCACCGCCACATCATGCTGAATTTTTAAACAGTTGTTATATCAAAAGCATAGGTATGAGGATGTGCGATTTAGATTTTCTTCTATATTGTAAACATTGAAGATAACGAAGTATTCTCCATCTTCGTTTTAGCTCCATATTCATCAACTTCGCTAATTCTAGCAATCAAATAGGAAGGTTGACTATTGAGACAGCTGTGTTTAATTCACTATGTGATAATATTACTTAGCTTTTTTTTAAATTAATAAAATAATTATAATACTTGATAATTATTATAATTATTCTATTTATTAAAAAAAAGCAAAGTAATATTATCGCATAGCGAATTAAACACAGCTGTCTCTAGAGTCAACTTTCCTATTTGATTGCTAGAATTAGCGAAGTTGACGAATATGGAGCTAAAACGAAGATGGAGAATACTTCGTTATCTTCGTTTTGAGGAATATGACGAATACATTCGTCATATTCATCATCTTCGCTAATTCTACCAAGCCAAGCATAGTAAACCAGGTCTAAGTTGAAATCGCAATGCGATTACTTCAAGTTATATTAATCGCATTGCGATTTCAACTTAGAGCTGCGTTTCTAATGTTACATTCAAGCAAATTCAATAAACATAGATATCATGGGGTATATATAAAAGTTCCAGCATAGAAAGAACCCCTAAAATCAAAATTTTTAATGATATACCTTAAAAGGATCCCAATTGGATCCGCTATATAGAAGACAAAAAATACAAACAGGATAAGTGACCAATAATCACATCCAGCATTAGATAATTACATGGGGTACGGGAATAGTTATCCCTATGTCTACCCCTATCCTACAGCCTGTGTTTCTAATGGGTCAGCTTGCTAGAAATAACGAAGTTAACGAATATGGAATATAGCAGTGCTAAGTTGAAATCGCAATTTGATTAATATAACTTGAAGTAATCGCATTGCGATTTCAACTTAATTCTCACATCCGACAGTACATTTTAGTATGGAGGCGTTCCCATGGTGATGGAGATGCTCCATGAGCATGGAAGTCATCAGAAGCGGCAAAGGGCACTGACTGGAGCAGCCAGGAAGCCAGGAATCCTCAGGACAGGTAAGAACTACTTTTGGGAAGTGGGAAATAAAAAAATATAACAATAAAAAAAAAAAAAAAGAAGATTCTAAATAGCGAATTTATAGTGCAATATTCGAAATATTCGCAAATTAGCGAAGTGCCGATATTCGCAAAAAAAATTCGCTATTCGAATATTCGCGCTCAACACTAGTAGACATAAGACTATGACATCCACTAGATATGGGACATGAACCATATGTTGGTAGCCTAAATCTCTCAGCCTTACAAATGGAGATTTCTGAGATGATACCACATTAGGGCAAAGGCAGGAAATGGTAATGCTGAGGCCAGTGATTGGCCACAGTGGTCACAAGTTGTCATTGTGGTGCTTCATTTGTTATTTTATACCATTACCTGCCTTTGCCCCAGTTTGTTATGATCTTAGACAATATCTTTAAACGCTTCTGAATCTGAACCTCACATTTGTATAATTGTTGTTTCAGTTCATGTTTCATGTGTGTACATGCAATATAACACTATGGCTTCTTTCACAAGAATGATACAGATTGTGTCCAGACCTGTTCAGGAAAAAAACTATTGTTCCTAACACAAGCGCAGTTTTGTCTGCGATTGCATTCAGTGTATTATATTTTTTTTCACACGGATGCTATCAGTTTTGGTGCATTTTTCATGCGCATGAAAACAAAGTAGAATAACAAACGACATCCCCTAGCAACTATCAGTGAAAAAACGCTTTGCGTCTGGATGCAATGCATTTTTCACGGAAGCCCCATTCACTTCTAAGGGATTTGGGCTGCGTGAAAAATATAGAATATAGAACATGCTGAGATTTTCACATAACGCAGAGATGATGCGTAAAAAACAACGCTCATGTACACAGAGCCATAGAAATGAATGGGTCAGGATTCAATATGGGTGCAATTCAATTCAAGCATTGCACCCATATGGAAAACTTGTTCATGTGAAAGTAGCCTATTTCTGGCTATTACATAACTTGTATCTGGCATTTTTAGTAGTTTTTATATCTGCAATCCTGGATTTTTTTCAGAGCTGTTGGGTGGAGACTGTCTGCTCTTCATGGATGCCTCAGCACAGGACATGGATAAACAGGTCACTCTGCAGCACACGGCAGAGGCAACATTAGTAATTGAGGGCATTGCAAAGAGACGTGAGCAGATTAGATGTTGATCCAGAAGTTAAAGGGGTTCTCCCACAAAAAATATTCTACAGTTTTCAAACCAGCAACTGGATCTGAATACTTTTCTAATTCCATGTAATTTAAAATATCGGGGCACATTTATTACGACCGGTGTTTTAGACGCTGCTCTTAATAAAGCCTTGCACTGGTGGTGGATCTGCCTCAGTTTTGATACCGTAGTCCTGGCGACTGACAAATAAAGTGGTCTCCTCAAAGTGTCCGAGCAAATGGCAGGGGTAACTCATGAGCTGCCACTGGCTCACGATGAAGTTACACAGAGGGGTGCTCCTCTCCGCCTGCATCATCAAGAAATAGTTTATGGCCTTCCTCTGCTCATATTGTCGGTCCAACATGTGGAGGGTGGAGTTCCAGCGGGTGGAAACTTTGCATATCAGGGGAACGCTAGTCTACCTTTGCAGCTCAAGAAGGGCATGCTTTGCAGTGTAAGTCTGATGAAACTGAGCGAAATGGATCCGTCCAGGCACACAATGTAAGTCAATGTGGACGGATCCATTTTCACTGACACAATCTGGCAAAATAAAAAATGGATCCGTCCTCCATTCACTTTCAATGGTATTCAAGACGGATCCATCTTGGCTATGTTAAAGATAATACAAACAGATCCGTTCTGAATGGATGCAGACGGTTGTATTATCTGAACAGATCCGTCCATGACGGATCCGCACAAAACGGGACTGTGAAAGTAGCCTAAGAGTGGCTGAAGTGCATTGAAAGTTTCCTGGCCATTTTCAGAATGTCTTGCAGTTGAGTGAAAGACTTGATGAACCACTTTATAACCAGATTAAAGAAGTGTGCCATGCAGGGAGCATGGGTAAGCTCTCCTCAATGCACCACCAACACGATGTTCTTTACGTTGTCGGTGACCATGGTTCCGATTTACAGTTGGCGAGGAGAGAGCCAGGATTTGATTTCACCCTAATTACACAACGAAGGATTAACAGATTTAATTATGTATAAAACACTGTGGACACCCCAAATTCTGTAGAATCTGACAGCAGTTTCACCCCAATACCAGAAGAAATGATTAATGGAATTACTGATTTATAAAAAAATGCAAACAACCTAAAATCTGTAGAAAGAGATCACTTTTTAACCCCAATTAGTACAGAAAAGTGTAATAGAATCGCTCCAATTACCCAGGCTGTACACTCTCCTATTGGTCCCTGCTCTCTCCCAGCACTGTGGATAATGCCCCCCTATCCTTTCCCTACACTATGAATAATCTTTCCCTGAACTGCTCAATAGTAATTTCCGGTGAATAAAGTCTTTCCTAATCACTGTCCCTAGTGCCTGTAACGTCTCTCCCTGCACTAAGTTCACTGTAAAGTGGCGGAGTCCGGTCATGAGGAGACTTTTCATAGGGCTGTGACATTACAGGGGCTGGCTAGCGGCTGACTGGCTATCTGCACAGCTTCATGGGTGATCGCTCATTCATGGACTTCTTTCTTCCTCTTATTATTATGTGCAGCACCCATTTTATAAAAAATATGATTCATTACCACAAAGCACGAGGAAATTCGACTTCCAGGCAAATCAAAATTTTCTTGAAATTCAGATTGAATTCCACATCATCAACTTTGATTCATTCATCTCTAATAGTATACCCAGCAGTGTACTGATATATGAGATATGAGGTATAATAGATGCAGTGTGTACAGATATACAGTATATACACTGCTCAAAAAAATAAAGGGAACACAAAAATAACACATCCTAGATCTGAATGAATTAAATATTCTTCTGAAATACTTTGTTCTTTACATAGTTGAATGTGCTGACAACAAAATCACACAAAAATAAAAAAATGGAAATCAAATTTTTCAACCCATGGAGGTCTGGATTTGGAGTCACACTCAAAATTAAAGTGGAAAAACACACTACAGGCTGATCCAACTTTGATGTAATGTCCTTAAAACAAGTCAAAATGAGGCTCAGTAGTGTGTGTGGCCTCCACGTGCCTGTATGACCTCCCTACAATGCCTGTGCATGCTCCTGATGAGGTGGCAGACGGTCTCCTGAGGGATCTCCTCCCAGACCTGGACTAAAGCATCGGCCAACTCCTGGACAGTCTGTGGTGCAATGTGACGTTGGTGGATAAAGCGAGACATGATGTTCCAGATGTGCTCAATTGGATTCAGGTCTGGGGAACGGGCGGGCCAGTCCATAGCATCAATGCCTTCGTCTTGCAGGAACTGCTGACACACTCCAGCCACATGAGGTCTAGCATTGTCTTGCATTAGGAGGAACCCAGGGCCAACCGCACCAGCATATGGTCTCACAAGGGGTCTGAGGATCTCATCTCGGTACCTAATGGCAGTCAGGCTACCTCTGGCGAGCACATGGAGGGCTGTGCGGCTCTCCAAAGAAATGCCACCCCACACCATTACTGACCCAATGCCAAACCGGTCATGCTGGAGGATGTTGCAGGCAGCAGAACGTTCTCCACGGCGTCTCCAGACTCTGTCACGTCTGTCACATGTGCTCAGTGTGAGCCCTATTTCATCTGTGAAGAGCACAGAGCGCCAGTGGCGAATTTGCCAATCTTGGTGTTCTCTGGCAAATGCCAAATGTCCTGCACGGTGTTGGGCTGTAAGCTCAACCCCCACCTGTGGACGTCGGGCCCTCATATCATCCTCATGGAGTCTGTTTCTGACCGTTTGAGCAGACACATGCACATTTGTGGCCTGCTGGAGGTCATTTTGCAGGGCTCTGGCAGTGCTCCTCCTGTTCCTCCTTGCACAAAGGCGGAGGTAGCGGTCCTGCTGCTGGGTTGTTGCCCTCCTACGGCCTCCTCCACGTCTCCTGATGTACTGGCCTGTCTCCTGGTAGCGCCTCCATGCTCTGGACACTACGCTGACAGACACAGCAAACCTTCTTGCCACAGCTCGCATTGATGTGCCATCCTGGATAAGCTGCACTACCTGAGCCACTTGTGTGGGTTGTAGACTCCGTCTCATGCTACCACTAGAGTGAAAGCACTGCCAGCATTCAAAAGTGACCAAAACATCAGCCAGGAAGCATAGGAACTGCGAAGTGGTCTGTGGTTACCACCTGCAGAACCACTCCTTTATTGGGGGTGTCTTGCTAATTGCCTATAATTGCTAATTGCCTTGATTGTCACTCAGTGTTGCTTCCTAAGTGGACAGTTTGATTTCACACAAGTGTGATTGACTTGGAGTTACATTGTGTTGTTTAAGTGTTCCCTTTATTTTTTTGAGCAGTGTACAACAGTGTATTGATATGTGAGGCATAAGGTTTAATAGATGCAGTGTGTACAGATACACAGTATATACAACAGTGTATTGATATGTGAGGCATAAGGTATAATAGATGCAGTGTGTACAGATATATAATATATCCAGCAGTGTACTGTTATGTGAGGTGCAAGGTATAATATAAGCAGTGTGTACCAATTAGAGATGGCCTTGCAGTTCGCCCGGCGGTTGTTTCGCGGCAAACTTTGCTCGTTCGTGATTCACCGAACATGCGAAAATATGGAGATGTCCGCCGGTGCCATATTCTTTTGCATTGCGCCGGACTTTGACCCATGACACATCCATCAGGTGGGACAGGACAGCCAATTCAGAGGTTTCAGCACATGGACACACCGCCACCCTATAAAAAGAACCCGATCTGGCAGCCAGTTTACATTCTGTGTTTTGCCAGTGTAGGGAGAGGTTGCTTTATGGAGCAGGAACAGGCTGTTAGGGACAACAAACACTAGCTAATAGATGCACAAAAGTCCTTTTAAGGACTGGTATAGGTGTGCTATCGATAGGTGTGATATACTGAGGAGTGTAATATACTTATAATATACTTTCTAATATAAAAAGTATATTTTAGTGCATTTGTATTGTGCAGCAGTTGTGTGCGGTTCTGCTGCGATACCGCAGGTATATGGAGGGACAAAAGCTATTGGAACAACTAATTGCAACGGGTGTGATATACCTGTTTCCACCAAATATTGATTGAGAGGTTTGATATACCTGCTTCCACAAAATACTGATTGAGGTCTGCGATATACCTGCTTCCACAAAATACTGATTGTGGGGTATGATATACCTGCTTCCACAAAATACTGATTGAGGGCTGCGACATACCTGCTTCCACAAAAATACTCATTGAGGGGTGCAAAATACCTGCTTCTACAAAATACGATTAAGGGGTTTGATATATCTGCTTCCACAAAATACTGATTGAGGGCTGTGATACATCCGTGCTTCCACAAATACTGCTCTTGTCTAGGGACTTTGGCACAGGGTGATTTTGAAAATGACAGGCAGAGGAAGATACAGGCCATTCCGCAGGAGTGGTAGGGGTCGGGCAGGTTCACCAGGCTGGAGCCTAAGTGGGAAGTTGGAGAAGGCATGTGCGATTACTTTAACCCCTTAAGGACACAGCCCTATTTCACCTTAAGGACCAGGCCATTTTTTGCAAATCTGACCACTGTCACTTTAAGTGCTGATAACTTTAAAACGCTTTGACTTACCCAGGCCGTTCTGAGATTGTTTTTTCGTCACATATTGTACTTCATGACACTGCTAAAATTGGGTCAAAAAAGTTTATTTTTTTTGCATAAAAAAATACCATATTTACCAAAAATTTAGAAAAATTAGCAAATTTCAAAGTTTCAGTTTCTCTACTTCTGTAATACATAGTAATACCCCCAAAAATTGTGATGACTTTACATTCCCCATATGTCTACTTCATGTTTGTAGCATTTTGGGAATGATATTTTATTTTTTGGGGATGTTACAAGGCTTAGAAGTTTAGAAGCAAATTTTGAAATTTTCAGAAATCTTCAAAATCCCACTTTTTATGGACCAGTTCAGGTTTGAAGTCACTTTGTGAGGCTTACATAATAGAAACCACCCAAAAATGACCCCATTCTAGAAACTACACCCCTCAAGGTATTCAAAACTGTTTTTACAAACTTTGTTAACCCTTTTGGTCTTCCAGAACACTTCATGGCAAATGGACATACATTTTTAGAATTTAGATTTTTTGGAAAATTTTCCAATATAATCAATTTTTTCCAGGAAAAAAACAAGGGTTAACTGCCAAACAAAACTCAAAATGGGTTGCCCTGATTCTGTAGTTTGCAGAAACACCCCATATGTGGTCGTAAACTACTGTTTGGCCAAACGGGAGGACATAGAAGGAGGGGAACGCCATATAGGTTTTGGAAGGCAGATTTTGCAGGACTGGTTTTGTTTATACCATGTCCCATTTGAAGCCCCCCCTGGCACCCCTAGAATAGAAATTCCAAAAAAGTGACTCCATCTAAAAAAGTACACCCCTCAAGGTATTCAAAACTGGGTTAACAAACTTTGTTAACCCTTTAGGTGTTCCACAAGAGTTAATGGCAGATGGAGAAACAATTTTTAAATTTCTATTTTTTGGAAAATTTTCCATTTTAACCCATTTTTTTCAGCAATAAAGTAAGGGTTAACAGCCAAACAAAACTCAATATGGGTTGCCCTGATTCTGTAGTTTGCAAAAACACCCCATATGTGGTCGTAAAATACTGTTTGGCCAAACGGGAGGACATAGAAAGAGGGGCACGCCATATGGGTTTTGGAAGGCAGATTTGGCAGGACTGGTTTTGTTTATACCATGTCCCATTTCAAGCCCCCTGTTGCACCCCTAGAATAGAAATTTCAAAAAAGTGACTCCATCTAAGAAAGTACACCCCTCAAGGTATTCAAAACTGGGTTTACAAACTTTGTTAACCCTTTAGGTGTTCCACAAGAGTTAATGGCAGATGGAGAAACAATTTTGAAATTTCTATTTTTTGGAAAGTTTTCCATTTTAACCCATTTTTTCCAGCAATAAAGTAAGGGTTAACAGCCAAACAAAACTCAATATGGGTTGCCCTGATTCTGTAGTTTGCAAAAACACCCCATATGTGGTCATAAACTACTGTTTGGCCAAACGGGAGCACGTAGAAAGAGGGGAACGCCATATGGGTTTTGGAAGGCAGATTTTGCAGGACTGGTTTTGTTTATACCATGTCCCATTTGAAGCCCCCTGTTGCACCCCTAGAATAGAAATTTCAAAAAAGTGACTCCATCTAAGAAAGTACACCCCTCAAGGTATTCAAAACTGGGTTTACAAACTTTGTTAACCCTTTAGGTGTTCCACAAGAGTTATTGGCAGATGGAGAAACAATTTAGAAATTCCTATTTTTTGGAAAATTTTCCAATATAATCAATTTTTTACAGGAGTAAAACAAGGGTTAACTGCCAAACAAAACTCAAAATGGGTTGCCCTGATTCTGTAGTTTGCAAAAACACCCCATATGTGGTCGTAAACTGCTGTTTGGCCAAACGGGAGCACGTAGAAAGAGGGGAACGCCATATGGGTTTTGGAAGGCAGATTTTGCAGGACTGGTTTTGTTTATACCATGTCCCATTTCAAGCCCCCTGTTGCACCCCTAGAATAGAAATTTCAAAAAAGTGACTCCATCTAAGAAAGTACACCCCTCAAGGTATTCAAAACTGGCTTTACAAACTTTGTTAACCCTTTAGGTGTTCCACAAGAGTTAATGGCAGATGGAGAAACAATTTAGAAATTTCTATTTTTTGGAAAATTTTCCATTTTAACCCTTACTTTATTACTGAAAAAAATGGATTAACAGCCAAGCAAAACTCAAAATGGGTTGCCCTGATTCTGTAGTTTGCAGAAACACCCCAAATGTGGTCGTAAACTACTATTTGGCTAAACGGCAGGACATAGAAGAAGGGGAACGCCATACAGTTTTTGGAAGGCAGATTTTGCTGGACTGGTTTATTTACACCATGTACCCTTTCAAGCCCCCTGATCCACCCATAGAGTAGAAACTCCATAAAAGTGACCCCATCTAGGAAACTATGGGATAAGGTGGTTGTTGTTTTGGGACTATTTTAGGGGTAAATATGATTTTTGGTTGCTCTATATTACACTTTTTTGAGGCAAGGTAACAAAAAAATAAAATTCTAAAAATTTTCTACATTTGCTATTTAGTTTTGTGGAACACCTAAAGGGTTAACAAAGTTTATAAAGTAACTTTTGAATACCTTGAGGGGTGTAGTTTCTTAGATGGGGTCACTTTTTTGGAGTTTCTAGTCTAGGCTACATCAGGGGGGGCTTCTAATGGGACATGGTGTCAAAAAAAAAACTGTCCATCAAAATCTGCCTTCCAGAAACCATATGGAGTTCCCTTCGTTCTATGCCCTGCCGTGCGGCTATATAGCCATTTACGACCACATATGGGGTGTTTCTGCAAACTACAGAATCAGGGCCATAAATATTGAGTTTTTTTTGGCTGTTAACCCTTGCTTTATTACTGGAAAGCTGGTGCTGGTGGTGGGGGGGATGCAGGGGGGCAAGTGGCAGGGGGGGTCTGGGGTCTGAAAGCTGAAACAAAAAAGTTTAGAATAAATGTGCTTTTTTTTTTTTTCTAACTTTTCCCTTCTATCCCTGCCTAAAGGTGCCTCTCCCTTACTGACCCTAACCTACCTGGGTGGCGATGGGTGCAGGAGGGTGATGGATGGCGATTAGGGGGACACAGGAGCTGGTGCTGGACGATGCTGCACGGTCAGGATGCTGGAAAGGAAGAGGAGGGGAGAGAGGAGCGCAGGAAGTTTGAATCTCGCGCCTCTCTCCCCTGCACCAATCAGCACCCTGGACAGCGGCATTCAGCACCAGAGCCAGCACCGCCTCTCCAAATCCTCGGACTGCGATAGGTGGTGTATAATTACGCCACCGATCGCAGTCTTTTTCCGGTTCATCGGGTCACAGGACACCCGAATGGACCGGAAACGCAGAAAACCGCAGGTCTGAATTGACCTGCGGTTTTCTGCGATCGTCGATGCGGGGGGGTCAAATGACCCCCCCCTGCATTGTTACAGGATGCCGGCTGAATGATTTCAGCCGGCATCCCGTTCCGATTAACCCCTGCGGCGCCGGCATCGCTATTTAAAGCCATGACGTACCGGTACGTCATGTGTCCTTAAGGACTCGGGAAACATGCCGAACCGGTACGTCATGTGTCCTTAAGGGGTTAAAGGGCGCACCAGAGTTGGTTGAGTGGCTCAATCACCCTTCCGCTTCTGCACCCTCCGCATCCTCTGTATCTGCACAGTCCTCACTCTCTGCTGTGTGCACCCCCAAAGACACTACCACCACCACCACCATAACCCCTCTACTCGAGTCAGAGGAATTATTTTGCCATCCATTCCAAGGCCTTACCAATGCGCAGCCATTCTTGGCATCGGATGAGGAAGAGGAGGTAGCAACGGCTGCCACCCAGCGGTCTGATGACCGTACCCAGATCAGCCCAAGGAGGGAGGTCCACGCTGTTGCTGCCTACTCCGAGATCTCTAATGTCAGTGGTGGTGAAGGTGACAAAAGTTCTTTTCTGTCCGGTGAATGCCTAATTGTTGGGGCCTGTACTCCTGTGGCCTAAAATATTTTTTTTCTAGGCTCCAGCAGGGCACATTTTTGAGAGTTTCCTTTTAAGACGCATAAAAATTACCCCTAATTAAAATTCATATTTTTTGAGGGAATTTTTGCCAATGATCCCCCTCTGGTTTATCACTGTCCATGTTGTGGGACTATTTGTGCACTTCTAGTAAGTATTTGGTGGCTGCAAATATGACCTGAAGGTTTTTAAGGTTCACCTGCCATTAAAGTCAATGGGGCCCACCGAGAATGTGCGGTTCGCAAACGTTTGATCGTGAACGCGCATTCACGATCGCGAAACGTCCCGGCCGATGTTTGTCCATCACTAGTGCAGGTGTCCTAATTGGAGGAGCAGCAGCTATTTACAGGGTTTATCCTGCACTGGAAGCTCGGCCGAGAGTTGGGTTTTACTTCTCTTCACTGTCTTCATACATCTATGTGTAATTATTATATCTATATTATATCTATAAAAGATTTTATAGTATTTTATACAATATTACCAAAGATGACAGCATCATATACACAAACCATGTTTATTAGTAATACTACTACTATTACTACTACCAGCAATAATACACAAATGTACACTGATTCTGTACTTACAGCAGATGTTTCCTTGGAAATACTTTTCATCTTCCCATTATTAATACATTGATAAATAAAGAAATACAGACCCTTCATAATGCAGAGATCTTGTGTGAGGAGATCAGGCACATGGTCATATATATACACACACATACAGTAAAGGGAATGGAGCGTGGAAAGTTTTCACCATGACTTCATGTGTCTCCTGGGCTCCAGGAATCCTCTGATAATTAGTTGTCAAGAGATTAAACAAAGTTTCTTCAGGTAAAAAGTTGAACTTTGTCAAATAATTAAATAAAAAAGTTAAAGAAGTAAAATCTGCTGTAACTGTCTAATAGGTAGAATCTGGTAGATGGACATAGAGAGCAGGCCATACACATAATGACTAGTGATGAGCGGAACAATGCTTGTTCGGGTTCAACGGGTTCTAAACTTGACCCTAAACACCGAACCCCATTGAAGTCAATGGGGACTCGAACTTTGAGGCTGAAAAATGGCTGTAAAAAAGTCATAGAAAGCGCTACAGGGCTGCAAAAGGATCGCTGAATTTTCCCAAAAGATTCAATTTGATCTGAATTTATTCAGACAAATCACATTAAAAATCACCTCTTCTGGCTGCAGAGAGCCTGTATAGTGGTGTAGAACACTGGGCCTTGCAGAAACACACATAGGGAGTCCGCTGTGGTAGTGAAACAATACTGTGAGTCAGTATGACATGCAGATGACAGGCGTCGCTCTTAGAATCGCTTCATACTTCACTTTTTTAGTCACTTATGGGGCCAAAACGGACTAAATAAGTGTGAACTCAGCCTATCAGGTCAATGTTAGCATCAGGTATAAAGAACCGTGCAGTGGCCCAAGATTAGAGTTGAGCGGACACCTGGATGTTCGGGTTTGACGGGTTCGGCCGAACTTCACAAAAAAGTTTGCGTTCGGTACCCGAACTTTACCCCGTACCCAAACTCCATTGAAGTCAATGGAGACCCGAACTTTTGAGCACTAAAATGGCTCTAAAAAAGTCATGGAAAGGGCTAGAGGGTTGCAAAAGGCAGCAAAATGTGGTTAAGAGCATGGCAAGTGCTCTGCAAACAAATGTGGGTAGGGAAAATAACATAAAATACGTAAAATGAAAACATAATCTAGGAGGAGGAGGTCCATATGGAGTAGGAGGTTGAGGAGGCGGTGGATGTGGCGGTGTGGGTGGAAGTGGCGGTGGAGAAGGAGGAGATAGCCAACACTGTTTTTTGGTTTTGTTTTTAAATGTATTTTATTATTTTATTTTTTTTGTTCCAATTTGGGTAGACCCCAAAACATTGGGAAATATAACCTGTGATAACCCCCTCCTGCCGTGCTAAACAAACATTCAGACAATACACTGGCTGCAGGGCAGGCCAGCCCCTCCAAGGCGTAAAGGGCAAGCTCAGGCCATGTGCCCAATTTGGAGACTCAGAAGTTGAAGGAGGCAGACCCATCAGTCAGTACGTGTAGGCGTGTGCACACTTACTGCCCCACCATGTCACACGTCCCCGTGATGTAGACGATCCAATTGGATATCTTCTCTATCAACTTTCGATGTTCTTTTCTGCGCCTACCATGGTGATCACGGGTAGCGGGGAATCAGGGTTCCAGGCCGGAGAGGGACTCTGAGAAAGGGATAGCACATCCAAGGGAGGTCAATGGATGAAATTAAATGTGATCGAGCGGAAATGTGGGACAAATTATTGACGCCGAAGCTTCCAAGTAAAGGAGGGCGCGCACGGCAATTACCCACTCCCGACTCTGGGAGATAGTGACTAGGGATGAGCGAACCCGAACTGTATTTTCGTAAAAGTCCGGGTTCGGGTTCGGTGTTCGGCGCTTTCTTGGAGCTTTTTGAAAGGCTGCAAAGCAGCCAATCAACAAGCGTCATACTACTTGCCCCAAGAGGCCATCACAGCCTTGCCTACTATTGGCATGGCTGTGATTGGCCAGTGCAGCATGTGACCCAGCCTCTATATAAGCTTGGGTCACGTAGCGCTGCACGTCACTCTGCTGATACAAGTGTAGGGAGAGGTTGCAGCTGCGACGTTAGGGCGAGATTAGGCAGATTAACTCCTCCAAAAGACTTCATTCAGTGATCGATCTCCAGCTGTGGATCATTGAAGTGCTAATATCGACTTGCTCACTTTTTTGAGGCTGCCCAGAGCGTTTTTCGATCACTTTTTTCTGGGGTGATCGGCGGCCATTTTGTGTCTTGTGGTGCGCCAGCACAAGCTATCACCAAGTGTATTTAACCATCAATAGTGTGGTTATTTTGTGCTATATCCTACATCAGCTGCAGGCTGAGCCTGTGTCACCGAAGTGCATTTAACCATCAACAGTCTGGTTATTTTTTGGCCATATACTACATCTGGTGCAGGCTGAGCCTGTGTCATCCAAGTGCATTTAACCATCAATAGTGTGGTTATTTTTTGGCCATATACTACATCAGGGGCAAGTTGAGCCTGTCACCCAGCGCATAAAAAATAGACCTGACATTTCTATTCAACCAAATTTGTACTGTTTTAGCTGGTCAAGTTATTTGTAGTGACCGTAAAAGCACATTTTTTGTTCTGGGTTGAAAAACTATTCCCAAATTTGCCATTCTCAAAATAACTAGTTTCTGCTATATGAGGCCTACTTGAAATCTATCCCAAAAAGGATATCTTACATTGAAGGTGCTGATAGTGTCATTCATAAAATCCTAAGACACACGCTACCGTGCAGATAGAAGTCTGATTCTGTGATTAAACCTTAACCTGTCACACAGTGCAAAAAAAAACAGGTCTCACATTTCTATTCAACCAAATCTGTACTGTTTTAGCTGGTCAAGTTATTTGTGGTGACCGTAAAAGCACACTTTTTGTTCTGGGTTGAAAAACTATTCCCAAATTTGCCATTCTCAAAATTGTGGTGAACGGGAACAATGAGGAAAACATCTAATAAGGGACGCGGACGCGGACGTGGACATGGTCGTGGTGTTGTTAGTGGACCCTCTGGTGCTGGGAGAGGACGTGGCCGTTCTGCCACAGCCACACGTCCTAGTGAACCAACTACCTCAGGTCCCAGTAGCCAGCAGAATTTACAGCGATATTTGGTGGGGCCCAATGCCGTTCTAAGGATGGTAAGGCCTGAGCAGGTACAGGCATTAGTCAATTGGGTGGCCGACAGTGGATCCAGCACGTTCACATTATCTCCCACCCAGTCTTCTGCAGAAAGCGCACATATGGCGCATGAAAACCAAGCCCTTCGGTCTGTCACATCACCCCCATGCATATCAGGGAAACTGTCTGAGCCTCAAGTTATGCAGCAGTCTCTTATGCTGTTTGAAGACTCTGCTGCCAGGGTTTCCCAAGGGCATCCACCTAGCCCTTCCCCAGGGGTGGAAGAAATAGAACGCACAACCACTTATTTTTCCTGATGATGAGGACATAGGAATACCACCTCAGCACGTCTCTGATGATGACGAAACACAGGTGCCAACTGCTGCGTCTTTCTGCAGTGTGCAGACTGAACAGGAGGTCAGGGATCAAGACTGGGTGGAAGACGATGCAGGGGACGATGAGGTCCTAGACCCCACATGGAATGAATGTCGTGCCACTGACTTTCACAGTTCGGAGGAAGAGGCAATGGTGAGACCGAGCCAACAGCGTAGCAAAAGAGGGAGCAGTGGGCAAAATCAGAACACCCGCCGCCAAGAGACTCCGCCTGCTACTGACCGCCGCCATCTGGGACCGAGCACCCCAAAGGCAGCTTCAAGGAGTTCCCTGGCATGGCACTTCTTCAAACAATGTGCTGACGACAAGACCCGAGTGGTTTGCACGCTGTGCCATCAGAGCCTGAAGCGAGGCATTAACGTTCTGAACCTTAGCACAACCTGCATGACCAGGCACCTGCATGCAAAGCATGAACTGCAGTGGAGTAAACACCTTAAAAACAAGGAAGTCACTCAGGCTCCCCATGCTACCTCTTCTGCTGCTGCCGCCTCGGCCTCTTCTGCTGCTGCCGCCGCCTCGGCCTCTTCTGCTGCTGCTGCCGCCGCCTCGGCCTCTTCCTCCACCTCTGGAGGAACGTTGGCACCTGCCGCCCAGCAAACATGGGATGTACCACCAACACCACCACCTGCGTCACCAAGCATCTCAACCATGTCACACTGCAGCGTTCAGCTCTCCATCTCACAAACATTTGAGAGAAAGCGTAAATTCCCACCTAGCCACCCTCGATCCCTGGCCCTGAATGCCAGCATTTCTAAACTACTGGCCTATGAAATGCTGTCATTTAGGCTGGTAGACACAGACAGCTTCAAACAGCTCATGTCGCTTGCTGTCCCACAGTATGTTGTTCCCAGCCGCCACTACTTCTCCAAGAGAGCCGTGCCTTCCCTGCACAAACAAGTGTCCGATAAAATCAAGTGTGCACTGCGCAACGCCATCTGTGGCAAGTTCCACCTAACCACAAATACGTGGACCAGTAAGCACAGCCAGGGACGCTATATCTCCCTAACTGCACACTGGGTAAATGTAGTGGCGGCTGGGCCCCAGGCGGAGAGCTGTTTGGCGCACGTCCTTCCGCCGCCAAGGATCGCAGGGCAACATTCTTTGCCTCCTGTCTCCTCCTCCTCCTACTCAGCTTCCTCCTCCTCTTCTTCCACCTGCTCATCCAGTCAGCCACACACCTTCACCACCAACTTCAGCATAGCCCGGGGTAAACGTCAGCAGGCCGTTCTGAAACTCATATGTTTGGGGGACAGGCCCCACACTGCACAGGAGTTGTGGGGGGGTATAGAACAACAGACCGACGAGTGGTTGCTGCCGGTGAGCCTCAAGCCCGGCCTGGTGGTGTGCGATAATGGGCGAAATCTCGTTGCAGCTCTGGGACTAGCCGGTTTGACGCACATTCATTGCCTGGCGCATGTGCTGAATTTGGTGGTGCAGAAGTTCATTCGCAACTACCCCGACATGTCAGAGCTGCTGCATAAAGTGGGGGCCGTCTGTTCGCGCTTCCGGCGTTCACACCCTGCCGCTGCTCGCCTGTCTGCACTACAGCGTAACTTCGGCCTTCCCGCTCACCGCCTCATATGCGACGTACCCACCAGGTGGAACTCCACCTTGCATATGCTGGACAGACTGTGCGAGCAGCAGCAGGCCATAGTGGAGTTTCAGCTGCAGCGCGCAGGGGTCAGTCGCACTGCGGATCAGACCCACTTCACCACCAATGACTGGGCCTCCATGCGAGACCTGTGTGCCCTGTTGCGTTGTTTCGAGTACTCCACCAACATGGCCAGTGGCAATGACGCCGTTATCAGCGTTACAATACCACTTCAATGTCTCCTTGAGAAAACACTTAGGACGATGATGGAAGAGGAGGTGGCCCAGGAGGAAGAGGAGGAAGAGGGGTCATGTTTTGCACTTTCAGGCCAGTCTCTTCGAAGTGACTCAGAGGGAGGTTTTTTGCAACACCAGAGGCCAGGTACAAATGTGGCCAGACAGGGCCCACTACTGGAGGACGAGGAGGACGAGGATGAGGAGGAGGTGGAGGAGGATGAGGATGAAGCATGTTCACAGCGGGGTGGCACCCAAAGCAGATCAGGCCCATCACTGGTGCGTGGCTGGGGGGAAACACAGGACGATGACGATACGCCTCCCACAGAGGACAGCTTGTCCTTACCTCTGGGCAGCCTGGCACACATGAGTGACTACATGCTGCAGTGCCTGCGCAACGACAGCAGAGTTGCCCACATTTTAACGTGTGCGGACTACTGGGTTGCCACCCTGCTGGATCCCCGGTACAAAGACAATGTGCCCACCTTACTTCCTACACTGGAGCGTGATAGTAAGATGCGCAAGTACAAGCGCACGTTGGTAGACGCGCTACTGAGAGCATTCCCAAATGTCACAGGGGAACCAGTGGAAGCCAAAAATGCGAAGGCAGAGGAGGAGCAAGAGGTCGCCAATGCAGCTGTGTCACGGCCAGCTCCTCTGAGGGCAGGGTTAGCATGGCAGAGATGTGGAAAAGTTTTGTCAACACGCCACAGCTAACTGCACCACCACCTGATACGGAACGTGTTAGCAGGAGGCAACATTTCACTAACATGGTGGAACAGTACCTGTGCACACCCCTCCACGTACTGACTGATGGTTCGGCCCCATTCAACTTCTGGGTCTCCAAATTGTCCACGTGGCCAGAGCTAGCCTTTTATGCCTTGGAGGTGCTGGCCTGCCCGGCGGCCAGCGTTTTGTCTGAATGTGTATTCAGCACGGCAGGGGGCGTCATTACAGACAAACGCAGCCGCCTGTCTACAGCCAATGTGGACAAGCTGACGTTCATAAAAATGAACCAGGCATGGATCCCACAGGACCTGTCCATCCCTTGTGCAGATTAGATATTAACTACCTCCCCTTAACAATATATTATTCTACTCCAGGGCACTTCCTCATTCAATACTATTTTTATTTTCATTTTACCATTATATTGCGGGGCAACCCAAAGTTGAATGAACCTCTCCTCTGTCTGGGTGTCGGGGCCTAAATGTGTGACAGTGGCCTGTTCCAGTGGTGGGTGACCTGAAGCCTGATTCTCTGCTATGACATGAAGACTTATTCTGTGCTGACATGAAGCCAGATTCTCTGTTACGCGACCTCTCTCCTCTGCCTGGGTGCCTGGGCCTAAATATGTGACAGTGGCCTGTTCCAGTGGTGGGTGACGTGAAGCCTGATTCTCTGCTATGACATGAAGACTGATTCTGTGCTGACATAAGGCCAGATTCTCTGTTACGGGACCTCTCTCCTCTGCCTGGGTGCCTGGGCCTAAATATGTGACAGTGGCCTGTTCCAGTGGTGGGTGACGTGAAGCCTGATTCTCTGCTATGACATGAAGACTGATTCTGTGCTGACATAAGGCCAGATTCTCTGTTACGGGACCTCTCTCCTCTGTCTGGGAGCCGGGGCCTAAATATGTGACAGTGGCCTGTTCCAGTGGTGGGTGACATGAAGCCTGATTCTCTGCTATGACATGAAGACAGATTCTGCGCTGGCATAAGGCCAGATTCTCTGTTACGGGACCTCTCTCCTCTGTCTTGGTGCCGGGGCCTAAATATGTGACAGTGGCCTGTTCCAGTGGTGGGTGAAGTGAAGCCTGATTCTCTGCTATGACATGAAGACAGATTCTGTGCTGACATAAGGCCAGATTCTCTGTTACGGGACCTCTCTCCTCTGTCTGGGTGCCGGGGCCTAAATATGTGACAGTGGCCTGTTCCAGTGGTGGGTGACGTGAAGCCTGATTCTCTGCTATGACATGAAGACTGATTCTGTGCTGACATAAGGCCAGATTCTCTGTTACGGGACCTCTCTCCTCTGTCTGGGTGCCGGGGCCTAAATATGTGACAGTGGCCTGTTCCAGTGGTGGGTGACGTGAAGCCTGATTCTCTGCTATGACATGAAGACAGATTCTGTGCTGACATAAGGCCAGATTCTCTGTTACGGGACCTCTCTCCTCTGCCTGGGTGCCTGGGCCTAAATATGTGACAGTGGCCTGTTCCAGTGGTGGGTGACGTGAAGCCTGATTCTCTGCTATGACATGAAGACTGATTCTGCGCTGACATAAGGCCAGATTCTCTGTTACGGGACCTCTCTCCTCTGTCTGGGTGCCGGGGCCTAAATATGTGACAGTGGCCTGTTCCAGTGGTGGGTGACGTGAAGCCTGATTCTCTGCTATGACATGAAGACTGATTCTGCGCTGACATGAAGCCAGATTCTCTGCTATGGCATGAAGAGACTGATTCTCTGCTGACATGAAGCCAGATTCTTTGCTATGGCATGAAGAGACTGATTCTCTGCTGATGTGAAGCCAGATTCTCTGCTATGGGACCTCTGTCCAATTGATATTGGTTCATTTTTATTTTTTTTATTTTAATTTTAATTCATTTCCCTATCCACATTTGTTTGCAGGGATTTACCTACATGTTGCTGCCTTTTGCAGCCCTCTAGCTCTTTCCTGGGCTGTTTTACAGCCTTTTTAGTGCCCAAAAGTTCGGGTCCCCATTGACTTCAATGGGGTTCGGGACGAAGTTCGGGTCGGGTTCGGATCCCGAACCCGAACATTTCCGGGAAGTTCGGCCGAACTTCTCGAACCCGAACATCCAGGTGTTCGCTCAACTATAATAGTGACGATAAATAACAATACAGGACTCTTAAGATGCCCTGTTATTGGAATAATTAATAAAAAATTACAGGGAATGTCACTGTGGTATTTTGGATTAGGAAACGTTAGACAGGAGAGGCCCTGCTGCAGCTTTGTTGACTCTAGATAACTTCTGTATAATTTCAATATGGTGGCTCACTCCGAACGGATTATAGAGACAGGTGCTGCTAACCCAAAATAGAGGGACACCCACCCTCTGGTCAGGTATAAGCAATAATATTAAAGTAATGGGTGAGCACACTAACCTGGACTTATGCAATATAACATTTTATTAAATCAATAGTAGATTTGACACGTGTACAAATTATATAAAATGGATTAAAACATTAAAATATTAATGTATAACCAATAGAGATACAATATATTATATTGTGGCACTTGTAATGTATAACACAAAGTCCGGGCAGTGTAGTATAATAGATACTGCCCACGTGGTAGCTGTTGAACACAATACTCAAACTGGCTTGATGATAGCAGATTTCTAATGAATATAAATGTAGATTCCTGACCCATATATAACGATCCGCATAAGGAACAGGTGAATATCCGGAGTATAGCTATGTCAGTATTTGCATCCTTCGGCGTATCAAATATTGCAGAGTGTAAGTCTCTAGTAAGGTTCTAGTAAGGTCAAAGTCTTGGTGGCCGTTGATGGTGTTTTAAAACCTCTTAGATGATCAATATATTGTTAGGAGGAATGACTCTTACCTTCCTTAGTGTCCGAACGAGGGTCGGGCGGCGCGAGATGATGCCGGCGTCACGCTCCGTACTCCTCTAGCCGGCTGTCCCGAACTATCGCGGGAGTTGGGACGGGACTTGATTCGTCCGTACCTGTTACTCTTCCGGCATAAAACAAAGGAAAACGCCTTTTGGTCTGTGAATTCTTATTCCAGTGATGTTTCCTTTATCTTTGCAATTCCACGTGGCCACGCTTATGATTGCGGAGGTGCTCTTTACAGGTATCCGATCCGGCCCAGACGCATTTCGGGAATTAGCCTTCCCTTCATCAGTGGTATCGTGACACCTGTATGCCTCCGCCTTTTATATCCAAGGGAGCACCCAAAATATGGAAAGCTGGATTTCTTTTCAGAAATGCGATTTTTCTGCATGCGTTTTCCATGCGATTTTTCATGCGGTTTTTTTGGGACATATGCGTTTTTTGTACTATATGTTGCTTTTTGCTCTTATAAACTTATGGTATAAGCAGATTTGTTATACATGATTGCTTTGCAAAGATATATAATTTTGTAGTTTCTCATCACGGATAAATACATTCTCTAATATCTATATATGGCTAGAATTTGACATTTTTTATTCAGGCCATTATAGAGTATACTATTTCGTGTCTCCTTGGAAATATCATACACATATTTTTAAATAAATAAAATATAATATAACATGATAAAAATGTAAAAGTTATAAAAAAATATATAAAATGATTGATGCATCCTACCTCCATAGACATTTTGAGAAAATCTTTCATGGACCCCAGAAATATGGTCGATCTTCATATCATATTGTGACTAATTTTCTTGTCCTATTATACCCCATTTTTGATGCCTATGACTAATCTGCGGTCAGATGAATGTATAGTGAATATATGGTTGGTTGAGATGTTGATTGAATGTTAAAAGAATGTTTAACATTTACCAAAGCTCCCAATTTGGGAGTCCAAGTCCACGACGCAGTGTCGATAACCGACCAAACTGCGGCGTGTGAGTCGGATCTGGGGCACCCAGCCTAAAAGAACCCGAAGATTTCAAGTTCAGCATTTAGACCCGCTGTAGCATTGATCCGAACTCATATATGCGTCTTGATTCTATCCTGGACATCTGTTTGATATAGTTGCCTCCATGCCAATGGATATCTACCTTCTCCAGTGCCATAAAAACCAGATTGGAAGGATCCTTATTATGAACATCTCTATAATGTTTTGAAAGGCAATGTCCCTTTCGTATATTTGAGATATGTTCTGCCAATCTGGTTTTCAAAGGTCGTTTGGTGCGTCCTATATACTCATGCCCTCCTTGTTGGTCTGCAGACTGCAGAAAGCCACAGCAGTTGGCACCTGTGTTTCGTCATCATCAGAGATGTGCTGCGATGGTCTTCCCATGTCTTCACCCCTGAAACATAAGTGGTTGGGCATCGGTGCACTCAATCTCTTCCACTTCTGGGGCAGGGCTATGTGGATGGCCCTCGGAAATCCTGCCAGCAGAGTCATCAAAAAGCAGAAGAGACTGCTGCAGGACTTGGGGCTCAGACTGCTTGCCTGATTTGCAAGGGGGTGAGGTGAAAGAGAGATGGCCATGGGCTGTAGGTGCAAACTCTGATCTTTCAGCAGGAGACTGGGTGGGAGACAATGTGAAGGAACTGGATCCACTGTCAGCAACCCAATCTATTATAGTCTGTACTTGTTCTGGCCTCACCATTCGTACTGTCCTAAATGCAGTGTAGGCCGCAAATGTTCTTTCTAGCACAAAAGATGAGCATTTGTCACCCAACAATGCAACAGACGAATTAGTGAAATGTATTTTCTTGTCCACTAGGTAGAGCAGGGGTATATCACAGCCAAATATTGGTGAATGTCGAGAAGAAAAGATGCTGCAATGGTGCAAATCCACTGGTGGAAACAGACATGAAACTTCGATCTGGATATTCTTTTTTTTTTTTTTATTATTTAAAGAAAGTGCATAGTCATGTAAACAACACGTTTCGGGGACTAATAGTTCCCCTTCATCAGGTTAGGTGATAATACATAAAGGTGGGTATTTATAGTGGGAAAAGACACGAAAAAAAAAAATGCACCCATGTACCGCCCACAATGTTAGGGGCTAGCTCTAGGTGTCATCCTAAAGCCAGTTTACAAAGGACACATAAAATGGTGAAGTCAATTGTTAGCATATGATAAAAGACATTTAGAAAAATAAAGACAATAATAATGAATAATTTGAGAGCTTTAACATGGTGACAGAGCAAGTGGAGAGGTCATGTGACTGCTAGTAGGGTCACATGACGTATTACGTCACTGGGAAGGGCGGGGATATGCCGATCTATTCATTTCATTACTACTGGGTCACATGACGTATTACATCACTGGGAAGGGCGGGGATATGCCGATCTATTCATTTCATTACTACTGGGTCACATGACGCATTACATCACTGGGAAGGGCGGGGATATGCCGGCCTATTCAATTCATTAATGCTGGGTCACATGACGTATTACGTCACTGGGATGGGCGGGGATAAGCCGGCCTATTCATTTCATTACTGCTGTGTCACATGACGTGTTACATCACTGGGAAGGGCGGGGATATGGGCGGTAATATGCCGGCCTATTAATTTCATTAATGCTGGGTCACATAACTTACTACGTCACTGGGAAGGGCGGGGATAAGCCGGCCTATTCATTTCATTACTGCTGGGTCACATGCCAAAATAGCCCTGGCATAATCTAGCTGCATAAAATCATCAAAATTCATAGATCAATAAAACAACAGGTAATAAATAGTAAAACACCACAATAGATGAATTAGAATGAAAAAAAAAAATATATATAGATAATTAAATAGGTAAATAGGACATGTTGCCCTGAGTAAATAAAAGACAATAAGAGTTCACATGGCAATAATAAACTGAAAAAACATTTTATAAATATTTTGAATATATGAAAATAAAAGATGTAAATAGAAATGAGAATGACACAGAAAGTGGCATTAAATTTAGTAGTGGGGCGATTAGCCCCAAATGGACGGACGGCATGTGACCCGAAAATGTAACAGACAATTTACAGGGAGTGCAGAATTATTAGGCAAGTTGTATTTTTGAGGATTAATTTTATTATTGAACAACAACCATGTTCTCAATGAACCCAAAATATTTTTGGAAGTAGTTTTTAGTTTGTTTTTAGTTTTAGCTATTTTAGGGGGATATCTGTGTGTGCAGGTGACTATTACTGTGCATAATTATTAGGCAACTTAACAAAAAACAAATATATACCCATTTCAATTATTTATTTTTACCAGTGAAACCAATATAACATCTCAACATTCACAAATATACATTTCTGACATTCAAAAACAAAACAAAAACAAATCAGTGACCAATATGGCCACCTTTCTTTGCAAGGACACTCAAAAGCCTGCCATCCATGGATTCTGTCAGTGTTTTGATCTGTTCACCATCAACATTGCGTGCAGCAGCAACCACAGCCTCCCAGACACTGTTCAGAGAGGTGTACTGTTTTCCCTCCTTGTAAATCTCACATTTGATGATGGACCACAGGTTCTCAATGGGGTTCAGATCAGGTGAACAAGGAGGCCATGTCATTAGATTTTCTTCTTTTATACCCTTTCTTGCCAGCCACGCTGTGGAGTACTTGGACACGTGTGATGGAGCATTGTCCTGCATGAAAATCATGTTTTTCTTGAAGGATGCAGACTTCTTCCTGTACCACTGCTTGAAGAAGGTGTCTTCCAGAAACTGGCAGTAGGACTGGGAGTTGAGCTTGACTCCATCCTCAACCCGAAAAGGCCCCACAAGCTCATCTTTGATGATACCAGCCCAAACCAGTACTCCACCTCCACCTTGCTGGCGTCTGAGTCGGACTGGAGCTCTCTGCCCTTTACCAATCCAGCCACGGGCCCATCCATCTGGCCCATCAAGACTCACTCTCATTTCATCAGTCCATAAAACCTTAGAAAAATCAGTCTTGAGATATTTCTTGGCCCAGTCTTGACGTTTCAGCTTGTGTGTCTTGTTCAGTGGTGGTCGTCTTTCAGCCTTTCTTACCTTGGCCATGTCTCTGAGTATTGCACACCTTGTGCTTTTGGGCACTCCAGTGATGTTGCAGCTCTGAAATATGGCCAAACTGGTGGCAAGTGGCATCTTGGCAGCTGCACGCTTGACTTTTCTAAGTTCATGGGCAGTTATTTTGCGCCTTGGTTTTTCCACACGCTTCTTGCGACCCTGTTGACTATTTCATTTCATTACTACTGGGTCACATGACGTATTACATCACTGGGAAGGGCGGGGATATGCCGATCTATTCATTTCATTACTACTGGGTCACATGACGCATTACATCACTGGGAAGGGCGGGGATATGCCGGCCTATTCAATTCATTAATGCTGGGTCACATGACGTATTACGTCACTGGGATGGGCGGGGATAAGCCGGCCTATTCATTTCATTACTGCTGTGTCACATGACGTGTTACATCACTGGGAAGGGCGGGGATATGGGCGGTAATATGCCGGCCTATTAATTTCATTAATGCTGGGTCACATAACTTACTACGTCACTGGGAAGGGCGGGGATAAGCCGGCCTATTCATTTCATTACTGCTGGGTCACATGCCAAAATAGCCCTGGCATAATCTAGCTGCATAAAATCATCAAAATTCATAGATCAATAAAACAACAGGTAATAAATAGTAAAACACCACAATAGATGAATTAGAATGAAAAAAAAAAATATATATAGATAATTAAATAGGTAAATAGGACATGTTGCCCTGAGTAAATAAAAGACAATAAGAGTTCACATGGCAATAATAAACTGAAAAAACATTTTATAAATATTTTGAATATATGAAAATAAAAGATGTAAATAGAAATGAGAATGACACAGAAAGTGGCATTAAATTTAGTAGTGGGGCGATTAGCCCCAAATGGACGGACGGCATGTGACCCGAAAATGTAACAGACAATTTACAGGGAGTGCAGAATTATTAGGCAAGTTGTATTTTTGAGGATTAATTTTATTATTGAACAACAACCATGTTCTCAATGAACCCAAAATATTTTTGGAAGTAGTTTTTAGTTTGTTTTTAGTTTTAGCTATTTTAGGGGGATATCTGTGTGTGCAGGTGACTATTACTGTGCATAATTATTAGGCAACTTAACAAAAAACAAATATATACCCATTTCAATTATTTATTTTTACCAGTGAAACCAATATAACATCTCAACATTCACAAATATACATTTCTGACATTCAAAAACAAAACAAAAACAAATCAGTGACCAATATGGCCACCTTTCTTTGCAAGGACACTCAAAAGCCTGCCATCCATGGATTCTGTCAGTGTTTTGATCTGTTCACCATCAACATTGCGTGCAGCAGCAACCACAGCCTCCCAGACACTGTTCAGAGAGGTGTACTGTTTTCCCTCCTTGTAAATCTCACATTTGATGATGGACCACAGGTTCTCAATGGGGTTCAGATCAGGTGAACAAGGAGGCCATGTCATTAGATTTTCTTCTTTTATACCCTTTCTTGCCAGCCACGCTGTGGAGTACTTGGACACGTGTGATGGAGCATTGTCCTGCATGAAAATCATGTTTTTCTTGAAGGATGCAGACTTCTTCCTGTACCACTGCTTGAAGAAGGTGTCTTCCAGAAACTGGCAGTAGGACTGGGAGTTGAGCTTGACTCCATCCTCAACCCGAAAAGGCCCCACAAGCTCATCTTTGATGATACCAGCCCAAACCAGTACTCCACCTCCACCTTGCTGGCGTCTGAGTCGGACTGGAGCTCTCTGCCCTTTACCAATCCAGCCACGGGCCCATCCATCTGGCCCATCAAGACTCACTCTCATTTCATCAGTCCATAAAACCTTAGAAAAATCAGTCTTGAGATATTTCTTGGCCCAGTCTTGACGTTTCAGCTTGTGTGTCTTGTTCAGTGGTGGTCGTCTTTCAGCCTTTCTTACCTTGGCCATGTCTCTGAGTATTGCACACCTTGTGCTTTTGGGCACTCCAGTGATGTTGCAGCTCTGAAATATGGCCAAACTGGTGGCAAGTGGCATCTTGGCAGCTGCACGCTTGACTTTTCTAAGTTCATGGGCAGTTATTTTGCGCCTTGGTTTTTCCACACGCTTCTTGCGACCCTGTTGACTATTTTGAATGAAACGCTTGATTGTTCGATGATCACGCTTCAGAAGCTTTGCAATTTTAAGAGTGCTTCATCCCTCTGCAAGATATCTCACTATTTTTGACTTTTCTGAGCCTGCCAAGTCCTTCTTTTGACCCATTTAGCCAAAGGAAAGGAAGTTGCCTAATAATTATGCACACCTGATGCACATCACCTAATATGCTTAATTGGTAGTAGGCTTTCGAGCCTATACAGCTTGGAGTAAGACAACATGCATAAAGAGGATGATGTGGTCAAAATACTCATTTGCCTAATAATTCTGCACGCAGTGTAGTGAAATGTATTTCCTTGTCCACAATGTAGAGCAGGGGTATATCACAGCCAAAAATTTGGGATATGTAACCCAACAATGAATCAGACAAATTAGTGAAATGACTTAAAATAAAATAAAATATGTAAAAATTAAAAATAATAATTTTGATCTATGAGGTGGAGGTCCATATAGAGTAGCAGATTGAGGAAACGGTGGACATAGCGATGTAGGTGGAAGCAGCAATGGAGGAGGAGGAGGTAGCCAACACTGGTTTTTGGTTTAATTATTTTTTTTTTTTTTTTTTATTAGAGTACACCCCAAAAGAGTGGGAAATATCCAAAATACAATAATGAGCAATTGCGCTTTAGTATAACAATGGTTGGTTAAGGCTGGAATACATGTCTATTCTGCACAAGGTACGGACAAGTCCTGAGGGATCAATGCCTGGTTCATTTTAATGAACGTGAGCTTGTCCACATTGGCTATGGACAGGCGGCTGCGCCTGCCATGCTAAACACACGTTCAGATAATACACTGGCTGCAGGGCAGGCCAGCACCTCCAAGGCGTAAAGGGCAAGCTCAGGCCATGTGCCCAATTTGGAGACCCAAAAGTTGAAGGGGGCAGACCCATCATTCAGTACGTGTAGGCGTGTGCACACATACTGCTCCACCATGTTGGTGAAATGCTGTCTCCTGCTAAGACGTTCCATATCAGCTGGTGGTGCTGGTTGTTGTGGCGTGCTGACAAAGCTTTTCCACATTTCATCCATGCTAACCCTGTCTTCTGAGGTGCTGGCGGTGCCCCAGATGCGTTGGCGACCTCTTCCTCGGCCTTCGCCTTGTGCTTCCACTGTGACCCCGCTGTCAGGTGGGAATGCCACCATCAGTGCGTCTACCAGCGTGCGCTTGTACTCGCAAATCTTACGATCACACTCCAGTGACGGAATTAAGGACGGTACGTTGTCCTTGTAACGGGGATCCAGCATCGTGGCCACCCAGTAATCAGCACAAGTTAGAATGTGGGCAACTCGGCGGTCGTTGCGGAGACACTGCAGCATGTAATCGCTCATGTGTGCCAGGCTGGCCAGAGGCGACGACGAGCTGTCCTTTGTGGGAGGTGTATCGTCTGTGTCCTCTGTATCCCCCCAGCCACACACCAGTGATGGCCATGAGCTGGTTTGGGTGACACCCTGCTGTGAACACTGTTCCTCCTCCTCCAACTCCTCCTCCTCATCCTCCACCTCGTCATCCTCCAGAACTGTGCCCTGGTTGGACAATTGTGTACAGGAATTGGTGCAGGAAACCATCCTCAGAGCCACTTGTGAATGACTGGACTGAAACCCTTGGAAATGATCCCTCTTCCTCCTCCTCCTCCTGTGCCACATCCTCTTCCATCATCGCCAGCAGCGTTTTTTCAAGGAGGCATAGAAGTGGGATAGTAACGGTGAGAACGGCGTTATCGGCACTGGCCATGTTGGTGGAGTACTCGAAAGAGCGCAACAAGGAACACAGGTCTCGCATGGAGGCCCAGTCATTGGTGGTGAAGTGGTGCTGTTCCGCCGAGCGACTCACCCGTGCATATGAGGCGGTGAGCAGGATGGCCAAAGTTACGCTGCAGCGCTGACAGACGAGCAGCAGCAGGGTGATAACGCCGAAAGCGCGCACAGACGGCCCGCACTTTATGCAGCAACTCTGAAATATCGGGGTAAGTTTTAAGGAATCTCTGCACCACCAAATTCAGCACATGCGCCAGGCAAGGGATGTGCGTCAAACCGGCTAGTCCCAGAGCTGCTACGAGATTTCGCCCATTATCGCACACCACCAGGCCGGGCTTGAGGCTGACTGGCACAAACCACTCATCAGTCTGTTGTTCAAGGCCCGTCCACAGCTCCTGCGCGGTGTGGGGTTTGTCCCCCAAACAGATACATTTTAAAACTGCCTGCTGTCATTTACCCCTGGCTGTGCTGAAGTTGGTGGTGAAGGTGTTACGCTAACCGGATGAGGAGCTGGTAGAGCATGAGGAAGCAGAGTAGGAGGAGGAAGCAACAGGAGGCAAACTGAAGCGCCCTGCAATCCTTGGTGGTGGAAGGACATGCACCAATCTGCTATCCGCCTCAGGCCCAGCCGCCACTGCATTTACCCAGTGTGCTGTTATGGAGATATAACGGCCCTGACCGTGCATACTGGTCCACGTATCCATAGTCAGGTGCACCTTGCAACAGATGGCGTTGAGCAGTGCACACCTGATTTTGTCCCCTACTTGGTTGTGCATGGAAGGGATGGCTCGCCTTGAAAAGTAGTGGCGGCTGGGCACGACATACTGTGGGACAGCCACTGCCATAAGGCCTTTAAAACTATCCGTCTCCACCAGATGGAATGACAGCATTTCAAAGGCCAGTAATTTAGAAATGCTGGCATTCAGGGTTAGGGATCGCGGGTGGGTAGGGGGGTACTTCCTCTTCCTCTCCAGCGTTTGGGATATGGAGAGCTGAATGCTTCCGTGGGACATTGTGGAGATGCTTGGTGACCCAGGTATTGGTGTTGCTGGTAGATCCTCTGATTGCGGGGTGCCAGGTGGCACTGTCACTCCAGAGGTGGATGAAGAGGCCGCGACTGCAGCAGAAGAGGAAGCAGGAGGAGCCAGAGACCTTTCTTGGTTTTTGAGGTGTCTACTCCACTGCAGCTCGTGCTTTGCACTTAAATGCCTGGTCATGCTGGTTGTGCTCAGGTTGAGAACGTTTATGCCTCGCTTTAGGCTCTGATTGCACAGCGTGCAACCACTCATGTCTTGTCGTCAGAACATTGTCTGAAGAACTGCCACACCAGGGAACTCCTTGGAGCTGGCTTTGGTGTGCTCGGTCCCTTGCTGCGGTGGGCAGTAGGAGGCGTACTGTCTAGAGGACGGCCGCTCCGCTTTTGCACCCTGCTCCCTCTTCTGCTGTGCTGGTGGCTCTGTGCGATAACTGCCTCTTTCTCCGAACTACATCGGTCACTCGCATGACCTTGATTCCATGTGGGGTCGAGGACCTCATTGTCCTCCACATCATCTTCCACCCAGTCTTCACCCCTGACTTCCTTGTCGGTCTGCTCACTTTCGAAAGCCCCAGCAGTTGGCACCTGTGTTTCGTCATCATCCAAGACGTGCTGTGATGGTCCTCCCATGTACTCATCTTGAAAGATAAGTGGTTGGGCATCGGTGACACTTCTGGGGCAGGGCTAGGTGGATAGCCCTGGGAAACCCTGCTAACAGAGTCATAAAAAAGCAGAAGAGACTGCTGCATGACTTGGGGCTCAGACTGCTTGGCTGATTTGCAAGGGGGTGAGGTGAAAGATTGATGGACATTGGCTGCAGGTGCCAACTGTGGTCTTTCAGCAGGAGACTGGGTGGGAGACAATGTGAAGGAACTGGATCCATTGTCAGCAACTCAATCTACTATCGCCTGTAATTGTTCAGGCCTCACCATTCGTAGAGCAGCATTAGGCTCGATCAAATACCGTTGCAGGTTTTGTCGCTTATTCGCACCTGAGGAAGGGGTTTCACTTGTGCGTGTAGCTGGCACAGATCGACCACATCCTCACCCTGCAACATGAGCTCCACCAGCAGCACCACGACCTGGGCCATGTCCCTTATTTGACGCTCTCCTCATATTTTTCAAATTTTGGATCTTGCCCTAAATGGGTGTTTAATTAATAGTAGAATAGAACGACAGTATGTAAAGGGTGTATCTCACACGATCTGAACCAGTGTAGGCCTAAATTAAATATTTCTTCCCAGATTCAAACTCCTGTATATAGAGGGGTTATCTCACAGGGCCTGAACCAGTGTAGGCCTGAAGTAAATATTTCTTTGCACAAAATGGCTGTATTTCAAATGCCTGTATTTCAAATGCCTGATTCAAACCCCTGTATGTAGAGGGGGTATCTCACAGGGCCTGAACCAGTGTAGGCCTGAAGTAAATATATCTTTGCACAAAATGGCTGTATTTCAAATCCCTGATTCAAACCCCTGTATGTAGAGGGTGTATCTCACACAGTCTGAACCAGTGTAGGCCTGAAGTCAATATTTATTTGCCTAAAATGGCTGTATTTCAAATGGCTGTATTTCAAATCCCTGATTCAAACCCCTGCATATAGAGGGGTTATCTCACAGGGCCTGAACCAGTGTAGGCCTGAAGTAAATATTTCTTTGCCCAAAATGGCTGTATTTCAAATGGCTGTATTTCAAATGTCTGATTCAAACCCCTGTATGTAGAGAGGGTATCTCACAGGGCCTGAACCAGTGTAGGCCTGAAGTAATTATATCTTTGCACAAAATGGCTTTATTTCAAATGCCTGTATTTCAAATGCCTGATTCAAACCCCTGTATGTAGAGAGGGTATCTCATAGGGCCTGAACCAGTGTAGGCCTGAAGTAAATATATCTTTGCACAAAATGGCTGAATTTCAAATCCCTGAATCAAACCCCTGTATGTAGAGGGGGTATCTCACAGGGCCTGAACCAGTGTAGGCCTGAATTAAATATTTATTTGCCCTAAATGGCTGTATTTCAGATCCCATATTCAAACCCTTGTATGTAGAGGGGTTATCTCACAGGGTCTGAACCAGTGTAGGCCTGAAGTAAATATTTCTTTGCCCAAAATGGCTGTATTTCAAATGGCTGCATTTCAAATGCCTGATTCAAACCCCTGTATGAAGAGGGGGTATCTCACACGGCCTGAACCAGTGTAGGCCTGAAGTAAATATATCTTTGCACAAAATGGCTGTATTTCAAATGGCTGTATTTCAAATCCCTGGATCAAAGCCCTGTATGTAGAGGGAGTATCTCACACGGCCTGAACCAGTGTAGGCCTGATGTAAATATTTCTTTGCCCTAAATGGCTGTATTTTGAATCCTTGATTCAAACCCTTTTATGTAGAGGGGGTATCTCACACGGCTTGAACCAGTGTAGGCCTGAAGTAAATATTTATTTGCCCTAACTGGCTGTATTTTAAAAGGCTGTATTTCAAATCCCTGATTCAAACTACTGTATGTAGAGGGAGTATCTCACAGGGCCTGAACGAGTGTAGGCCTGAAGTAAATATTTATTTGCCCTAACTGGCTGTATTTCAAATGGCTGTATTTTAAATGCCTGATTCAAACCCTTGTATGTAGAGGGGGTATCTCACAGGGCCTGAACCAGTGTAGGCCTGAAGTAAATATTTCTCTGCCTAAAATGGCTGTATTTCAAATGGCTGTATTTTAAATGCTTGATTCAAACCCCTGTATGTAGAGGTGTTATCTCACACGGCCTGAACAGGTGTAGGCCTGAAGTAAATATATCTTTGCACAAAATGGCTGTATTTCAAATGACTGTATTTCAAATGCCTGATTCAAACCCCTGTATAGAGGGGGTATCTCACAGGGCCTAAACCAGTGTAGGGCTGAAGTAAATATATCTTAGCCCAAAATGGCTGTATTTCAAATGGCTGTATTTCAAATGCCTGATTCAAACCCCTGTATGTAGAGGGAGTATCTCACACGGTCTGAACCAGTGTAGGCCTGAAGTAAATGTATCTTTGCCCAAAATGGCTGTATTTCAAATGGCTGTATTCCAAATCCCTGATTTAAACCCCTGTATGTAGAGGGAGTATCTCACTCGGTCTTAACCACTGTAGGCCTGAATTCAATATTTCTTTGCCCAAAATGTCTGTATTTCAAATGGCTGTATTTCTAAAGCCTGATTCAAACCCCTGTATGTAAAGGGAGTATCTCACACGGCCTGAACTACAGAATATGAAAGCTGTATATGAGCATGAGCACCTATCATGTTTCCTGAGGTTCTACAATGCCCAGACAGTAGAAACACTCCACAAATGACCCCATTTCGGAAAGTAGACACCCAAAGGTATTCGCTGATGGGCATAGTGAGTTCATGGAAGTTTTTATTTTTTGTCACAAGTTAGCGGAAAATGATTATTTTTTATTAATTATTTTTTTTCTTACAAAGTCACATATTCCACTAACTTGTAACAAATTATTTTTTTTTACATGAACTTACCATACCCCTCACAGAATACTTTGGGGTGTCTTCTTTCCAAAATGGGGTCACTTGTGGGGTATGTATACTGCCCTGGCATTTTAGGGGACCTAAAGCGTGAGAAGTAGTTTGTAATCCAAATGCGTAAAAAATGCCCTGTGAAATCGTAAAGATACTCTTTGGAATTTGGGCCCCTTTGCGCACCTAGGCTGCAAAAAAGTGTCACACATGTGGTTTCACCATACTCAGGAGAAGTAGGGCAATGTGTTTTGGGGTGTCTTTTTACATATACCCATGCTGGGTGAGATAAATATCTCTGTAAAATACAACTTTTCCCATTTTTTTATACAAAGTTGTCATTTTACAGAGATATTTCTCTCACCCAGCATGGGTATATGTAAAAACACACCCCAAAACGCATTGGCCTACTTCTCCTGAGTACGGCGATACCACATGTGTGACACTTTTTTGCAGCCTAGGTGCGCAAAGGGTAGAGAAGTGAGGAACCGCACTCTGTTCAAGTTTTATCACCGGTGCCGATCCCAAGTGATAAAATATTGAGGCACTCGGTCTGAAAGCTTTGCAATTCAAATGAATTTTTTTATTTTTTCCTTTTTCTGCATCATCCATTTGCCCGTGGTATATTAAGGAATGACAGACCAGACGTTTCGGTCACGGTGGACCTTCATCAGTAGTCATGTTATCTGGAACAGTATTAAATACATATTTAAAGTGTTTTTTTTTATATAGATGGCAGAACATGAAGTCACATAAATATTAATATAACATAACAAGACAATAAATAATTTACAAGCAAAATTTGATAAAGTTATAGCAGCAAAGTGGATAGGCGTGTAGCGGTTGGTAGAGACATATACGTATAAGTATAAATTCATGGAAAAATTCATATATTCATAGTAGTCGAATGTAATAACATGATTATTTGGGTATAAACCAGAAGAATTACTATGGAGGGCAAATGATGAAAAAAGGGAAGAACATGATTCTATGGGAATTTGATATGAAACATGATTGTACAGATCGTGGTCGTATCGTCTATGTCAATTGCGCTAAAATGCATCTCATCTATGTCAGATGTGGCAATGTTCGTGGAGATTTGCTTGCTCAATCTGCGTATATTTAGCTCCAAGCCCTTGGATGCTTGTGCAATTTGCATAGACGGTTGATCACATGAACACAGTATTTATATCCAATATGAAAAAGCATGTTGAGAGGACGTCCTGAAAAAACATACTGAAAACAGGCTATAAATCCCATGGGGGATGTCATATAGACATGTGGACATTCACAGGTATAACGTACTGAAAGAACAGGCTATAAATCCCATGGGGGATGTCATATAGACATGTGGACATTCACAGGTATAACGTACTGAAAGAACAGGCTATAAATCCCATGGGGGATGTCATATAGACATGTGGACATTCACAGGTATAACGTACTGAAAGAACAGGCTATAAATCCCATGGGGGATGTCATATAGACATGTGGACATTCACAGGTATAACGTACTGAAAGAACAGGCTATAAATCCCATGGGGGATGTCATATAGACATGTGGACATTCACAGGTATAGAGGTAAGCATGACAACACAGTGGCAGCATAATAGGTCAATGTAGTTTGAAGATGGAACTTCATAGATGCTACCTGTGGAAAGAAGATTAGAAGCAGTTAGCTACCTGTATATCGGATAGAGGTTTGCCTGGGCGCTGGATGCAGGAGTGTTGGTAATCTAAAACGCTGTTTAAATAGCGTGCTTTCTGGTGATTACGGTCATCTGACCGGAAGTCATGCACTGCGTGGAACGCACGTGTGCGTTCCATAGGGCGGAAGTCTCGGCTAATGCTGTGGGGCACGATGATTCCGGTCACATGACCGGATGTAGCATAATGTGGAGCTATTCATGCGTTCCATACGGTGTCATATGGGCGGAGTTAGTATAGTTATGCGTTCCACTGCGGATAGAGCTAGATCTACATCCATATAAACGTTATACCCCACTGTATGTAATTTCATCTATATCATACAGTCTAGTATGGGGTATTTAGTCTTTGGTGAAGTAGTGGAATATAATGGGAGGGGAATGGGATTAGATCTGGAAGGGGAATGACGTTAGTCTGGAATAAAGATTGTTGGGGAAAAGTAGAGTTTAATCTGAGGGCATTGATATAGAATGAAGATGGATTAATTGGGAGGTCGTTAGGAAATGTGACACTGGCCTTTACCAGGGATATTAGATAGGGAGGGGAGGTAGGGTGGTGGGTGGCCTCGTGGGTGTGGGGCTAGGTTACATGCGTGGCATATTAATGTCAGAGTATTCTGTTAGAGAAAGAGAGCACGACTACCTAGATATGTAATATGATATGGGAATAAATGTAGGCGAAATCGGCCCTGTTGAGATCTATATATAACAGGTGGTGGTGTCCTAATGGGCTATATTATGGTGTCCTCTACACGTATGTGTATATATGTGATTATTAGGTCCCAGGGGTATATAGGAGACAACATCTTCGTTAGTCAAAAAGGCATTTTATAGTCTAGGTAGGGGAAGGTGAAGAAGGGGGGGGGGGGGGGAGGTAGCATCTATGAAGTTCCATCTTCAAACTACATTGACCTATTATGCTGCCACTGTGTTGTCATGCTTACCTCTATACCTAACAATATCCACATGTCTATATGACATTCCCCATGGGATTTATAGCTAGAGTTGAGCGAACACCTGGATGTTCGGGTTAGAGAAGTTCGGCCGAACTTCCCGGAAATGTTCGGGTTCGGGATCCGAACCCGATCCGAACTTCGTCCCGAACCCGAACCCCATTGAAGTCAATGGGGACCCGAACTTTTGGGCACTAAAAAGGCTGTAAAACAGCCCAGGAAAGAGCTAGAGGGCTGCAAAAGGCAGCAACATGTAGGTAAATCCCATGCAAACAAATGTGGATAGGAAAATGAATTAAAATAAAAATTAAAAAAATAAAAAAGAAACAATATCAATTGGACAGAGGTCCCATAGCAGAGAATCTGGCTTCACGTCAGCAGAGAATCAGTCTCTTCATGCCATAGCAAAGAATCTGGCTTCATGTCAGCAGAGAATCAGTCTCTTCATGCCATAGCAGAGAATCTGGCTTCATGTCAGCGCAGAATCAGTCTTCATGTCATAGCAGAGAATCAGGCTTCACGTTACCCACCACTGGAACAGGCCACTGTCACACATTTAGGCCCCGGCACCCAGGCAGAGGAGAGAGGTCCCGTAACAGAGAATCTGGCCTTATGTCAGCACAGAATCTGTTTCATGTCATAGCAGAGAATCAGGCTTCACGTCACCCACCACTGGAACAGGCCACTGTCAAACATTTAGGCCCAGGCACCCAGGCAGAGGAGAGAGGTCCCGTAACAGAGAATCTGGCCTTATGTCAGCGCAGAATCCGTCTTCATGTCATAGCAGAGAATCAGGCATCATGTCACCCACCACTGGAACAGGCCACTGTCACACATTTAGGCCCAGGCACCCAGGCAGAGGAGAGAGGTCCCGTAACAGCAAATCTGGCCTTATGTCAGCGCAGAATCAGTCTTCATGTCATAGCAGAGAATCAGGCTTTACGTCACCCACCACTGGAACAGGCCACTGTCACACATTTAGGCCCCGGCACCCAGGCAGAGGAGAGAGGTCCCGTAACAGAGAATCTGGCCTGATGTCAGCACAGAATCTGTTTCATGTCATAGCAGAGAATCAGGCTTCACGTCACCCACCACTGGAACAGGCCACTGTCAAACATTTAGGCCCATGCACCCAGGCAGAGGAGAGAGGTCCCGTAACAGAGAATCTGGCCTTATGTCAGCGCAGAATCAGTCTTCATGTCATAGCAGAGAATCAGGCATCACGTCACCCACCACTGGAACAGGCCACTGTCACACATTCAGGCCCAGGCACCCAGGCAGAGGAGAGAGGTCCCGTAACAGCAAATCTGGCCTTATGTCAGCGCAGAATCAGTCTTCATGTCATAGCAGAGAATCAGGCTTCACGTCACCCACCACTGGAACAGGCCACTGTCACACATTTAGGCCCAGGCACCCAGACAGAGGAGAGAGGTCCTGTAACAGAGAATCTGGCCTTATGTCAGCACAGAATCTGTCTTCATGTCATAGCAGAGAATCAGGCATCACGTCACCCACCACTGGAACAGGCCACTGTCACACATTTAGGCCCAGGCACCCAGGCAGAGGAGAGAGGTCCCGTAACAGCAAATCTTGCCTTATGTCAGCGCAGAATCAGTCTTCATGTCATAGCAGAGAATGAGGCTTCACGTCACCCACCACTGGAACAGGCCACTGTCACACATTTAGGCCCAGGCACCCAGGCAGAGGAGAGAGGTCCCGTAACAGAGAATCTGGCCTTATGTCAGCGCAGAATCTGTATTCATGTCATAGCATAGAATCAGGCTTTACGTCACCCACCACTGGAACAGGCCACTGTCACACATTTAGGCCCAGGCACCCAGGCAGAGGAGAGAGGTCCCGTAACAGAGAATCTGGCCTTATGTCAGCGTAGAATCTGTCTTCATGTCATAGCAGAGAATCAGGCTTCACGTCACCCACCACTGGAACAGGCCACTGTCACACATTTAGGCCCAGGCACCCAGGCAGAGGAGAGAGGTCCCGTAACAGAGAATCTGGCCTTATGTCAGCGCAGAATCTGTCTTCATGTCATAGCAGAGAATCAGGCATCACATCACCCACCACTGGAACAGGCCACTGTCACACATTTAGGCCCAGGCGCCCAGGCACACAGGCAGAGGAGAGAGGTCCTGTAACAGAGAATCTGGCCTTATGTCAGCGCAGAATCAGTCTTCATGTCATAGCAGAGAATCAGGCTTCACATCACCCACCACTGGAACAGGCCACTGTCACACATTTAGGCCCAGGCACCCAGGCAGAAGAGAGAGGTCCCGTAACAGCAAATCTGGCCTTATGTCAGCGTAGAATCAGTCTTCATGTCATAGCAGAGAATCAGGCTTCACGTCACCCACCACTGGAACAGGCCACTGTCACACATTTAGGCCCCGGCACCCAGACAGAGGAGAGAGGTCCTGTTACAGAGAATCTGGCCTTATGTCAGCACAGAATCTGTCTTCATGTCATAGCAGAGAATCAGGCATCACGTCACCCACCACTGGAACAGGCCACTGTCACACATTTAGGCCCAGGCACCCAGGCAGAGGAGAGGGGTCCCGTAACAGAGAATCTGGCCTTATGTCAGCGCAGAATCTGTATTCATGTCATAGCATAGAATCAGGCTTCACGTCACCCACCACTGGAACAGGCCACTGTCGCACATTTAGGCCCAGGCACCCAGGCAGAGGAGAGAGGTCCCGTAACAGAGAATCTGGCCTAATGTCAGCGCAGAATCTGTCTTCATGTCATAGCAGAGAATCAGGCTTCACGTCACCCACCACTGGAACAGGCCACTGTCACACATTTAGGCCCCGCACCCAGAGAGAGGAGAGCGGTCCCGTAACAGAGAATCTGGCCTTATGTCAGCGCAGAATCTGTCTTCGTGTCATAGCAGAGAATCAGGCTTCACGTCACCCACCACTGGAACAGGCCACTGTCACACATTTAGGCCCAGGCACCCAGGCAGAGGAGAGGTCCCGTAACAGAGAATCTGGCCTTATGTCAGCGCAGAATCTGTCTTCATGTCATAGCAGAGAATCAGGCTTCACGTCACCCACCACTGAAACAGGCCACTGTCACACATTTAGGCCCAGGCACCCAGGCAGAGGAGAGAGGTCCCGTAACATAGAATCTGGCCTTATGTCAGCGCAGAATCTGTCTTCATGTCATAGCAGAGAATCAGGCTTCACGTCACCCACCACTGGAACAGGCCAATGTACCACATTTAGGCCCCGGCACCCAGACAGAGGAGAGGTTCATTCAACTTTGGGTTGCCCCGCAATATAATGGTAAAATGAAATTAAAAATAGTATTGAATGAGGAAGTGCCCTGGAGTAGAATAATATATTGTTAAGGGGAGGTAGTTAATATCTAATCTGAACAAGGGATGGACAGGTCCTGTGGGATCCATGCCTGGTTCATTTTTATGAACGTCAGCTTGTCCACATTGGCTGTAGACAGGCGGCTGCGTTTGTCTGTAATGACGCCCCCTGCCGTGCTGAATACACGTTCAGACAAAACGCTGGCCACCGGGCAGGCCAGCACCTCCAAGGCATAAAAGGCTAGCTCCGGCCACGTGGACAATTTGGAGACCCAGAAGTTGAATGGGGCCGAACCATCAGTCAGTACGTGAAGGGGTGTGCACAGGTACTGTTCCACCATGTTAGTGAAATGTTGCCTCCTGCTTACACGTTCCGTATCAGGTGGCAGTGCAGTTAGCTGTGGCGTGGTGACAAAACTTTTCCACATCTCTGCCATGCTAACCCTGCCCTCAGAGGAGCTGGCCGTGACACAGCTGCGTTGGCGACCTCTTGCTCCTCCTCTGCCTTCACCTTGGGCTTCCACTGGTTCCCCTGTGACATTTGGGAATGCTCTCAGTAGCGCGTCTACCAACGTGCGTTTGTACTCGCGCATCTTCCTATCACGCTCCAGTGTAGGAAGTAAGGTGGGCACATTGTCTTTGTACCGGGGATCCAGCAGGGTGGCAACCCAGTATTCCGCACACGTTAAAATGTGGGCAACTCTGCTGTCGTTGCGCAGGCACTGCAGCATGTAGTCGCTCATGTGTGCCAGGCTGCCCAGAGGTAAGGACAAGCTGTCCTCTGTGGGAGGCGTATCGTCATCGTCCTGTGTTTCCCCCCAGCCACGCACCAGTGATGGGCCCGAGCTGCTTTGGGTGCCACCCCGCTGTGAACATGCTTCATCCTCATCCTCCTCCACCTCCTCCTCGTCCTCCTCGTCCTCCAGTAGTGGGCCCTGTCTGGCCACATTTGTACCTGGCCTCTGGTGTTGCAAAAAACCTCCCTCTGAGTCACTTTGAAGAGACTGGCCTGAAAGTGCTAAAAATGACCCCTCTTCCTCCTCTTCCTCCTGGGCCACCTCCTCTCCCATCATCGCCCTAAGTGTTTTCTCAAGGAGACATAGAAGTGTTATTGTAACGCTGATAACGGCGTCATCGCCACTGGCCATGTTGGTGGAGTACTCGAAACAGCGCAACAGGGCACACAGGTCTCGCATGGAGGCCCAGTCATTGGTGGTGAAGTGTGTCTGATCCGCAGTGCGACTGACCCGTGCGTGCTGCAGCTGAAACTCCACTATGGCCTGCTGCTGCTCGCACAGTCTGTCCAGCATATGCAAGGTGGAGTTCCACCTGGTGGGTACGTCGCATATGAGGCGGTGAGCGGGAAGGCCGAAGTTTCGCTGTAGCGCAGACAGGCGAGCAGCGGCAGGGTGTGAACGCCGGAAGCGCGAACAGACGGCCCGCACTTTATGCAGCAGCTCTGACATGTCGGGGTAGTTGCGAATGAACTTCTGCACCACCAAATTCAGCACATGCGCCAGGCAAGGGATGTGCGTCAAACCGGCTAGTCCCAGAGCTGCAACGAGATTTCGCCCATTATCGCACACCACCAGGCCGGGCTTGAGGCTCACCGGCAGCAACCACTCGTCGGTCTGTTGTTCTATACCCCGCCACAACTCCTGAGCGGTGTGGGGCCTGTCCCCCAAACATATGAGTTTCAGAATGGCCTGCTGACGTTTACCCCGGGCTGTACTGAAGTTGGTGGTGAAGGTGTGTGGCTGACTGGATGAGCAGGTGGAAGAAGAGGAGGAGGGAGCTGAGTAGGAGGAGGAGGAGACAGGAGGCAAAGAATGTTGCCCTGCGATCCTTGGCGGCGGAAGGACGTGCGCCAAACAGCTCTCCGCCTGGGGCCCAGCCGCCACTACATTTACCCAGTGTGCAGTTAGGGAGATATAGCGTCCCTGGCCGTGCTTACTGGCCCACGTATCTGTGGTTAGGTTGACCTTGCCACAGATGGCGTTGCGCAGTGCACACTTGATTTTATCGGACACTTGTTTGTACGTCTCTCTTGGAGAAGTAGTGGCGGCTGGGAACAACATACTGTGGGACAGCAAGTGACATGAGCTGTTTGAAGCTGTGTGTGTCCACCAGCCTAAATGACAGCATTTCATAGGCCAGTAGTTTAGAAATGCTGGCATTCAGGGCCAGGGATCGAGGGTGGCTAGGTGGGAATTTACGCTTTCTCTCAAATGTTTGTGAGATGGAGAGCTGAACGCTGCCGTGTGACATGGTTGGGATGCTTTGTGACGCAGGTGGTGGTGTTGGTGGTACATCCCATGTTTGCTGGGCGGCAGGTGCTAACGTTCCTCCAGAGGCGGAGGAAGAGGCCGAGGCAGCGGCGGCAGCAGCAGCAGAAGAGGCCGAGGCGGCGGCAGCAGCAGAAGAGGCCGAGGCGGCAGCAGCAGAAGAGGTAGCAGGGGGAGCCTGAGTGACTTCCTTGTTTTTAAGGTGTTTACTCCACTGCAGTTCATGCTTTGCATGCAGGTGCCTGGTCATGCAGGTTGTGCTAAGGTTCAGAACGTTAATGCCTCGCTTCAGGCTCTGATGGCACAGCGTGCAAACCACTCGGGTCTTGTCGTCAGCACATTGTTTGAAGTAGTGCCATGCCAGGGAACTCCTTGAAGCTGCCTTTGGGGTGCTCAGTCCCAGATGGCGGCGGTCAGTAGCAGACAGAGTCTCTTGGCGGCGGGTGTTCTGATTTTGCCCACTGCTCCCTCTTTTGCTACGCTGTTGGCTCGGTCTCACCACTGCCTCTTCCTCCGAACTCTGAAAGTCAGTGGCACGACCTTTATTCCATGTGGGGTCTAGGACCTCATCGTCCCCTGCATCGTCTTCCACCCAGTCTTGACCCCAGACCTCCTGTTCAGTCTGCACACTGCAGAAAGACGCAGCAGTTGGCACCTGTGTTTCGTCATCATCAGAGACGTGCTGAGGTGGTATTCCCATGTCCTCATCATCAGGAAAAATAAGGGCTAGGTGGATGCCCTTGGGAAACCCTGGCAGCAGAGTCTTCAAACAGCATAAGAGACTGCTGCATAACTTGAGACTCAGACAGTTTCCCTGATATGCATGGGGGTGATGTGACAGACCGAAGGGCTTGGTTTTCATGCGCCATCTGTGCGCTTTCTGCAGAAGACTGGGTGGGAGATAATGTGAACGTGCTGGATCCACTGTCGGCCACCCAATTGACTAATGCCTGCACCTGCTCAGGTCTTACCATCCTTAGAACGGCATTGGGCCCCACCAAATATCGCTGTAAATTCTGCTGGCTACTGGGACCTGAGGTAGTTGGTTCACTAGGACGTGTGGCTGTGGCAGAACGGCCACGTCCTCTCCCAGCACCAGAGGGTCCACTAACACCACCACGACCATGTCCACGTCCGCGTCCCTTATTAGATGTTTTCCTCATTGTTCCCGTTCACCACAATTTTGAGAATGGCAAATTTGGGAATAGTTTTTCAACCCAGAAAAAAAAAAGTGCTTTACGGTCACTACAAATAACTTGACCAGCTAAAACAGTACAGATTTGGTTGAATAGAAATGTGAGGCCTGTTTTTTTATGCGCTGTGTGACAGGTATAGGTTTAATCACAGAATTAGACTTCTATCTGCACGGTAGCGTGTGTCTTAGGTTTTTCTGAATGACACTATCAATACCTTCAATGTAAGATTTTCTTTTTGGGATAGATTTCAAGTAGGCCTCAAATACCACAAACTAGTTATTTTCAGAATGGCAAATTTGGGAATGCTTTTTCAACCCAGAACAAAAAGTGTGCTTTTACGGTCACTACAAATAACTTGACCAGCTAAAACAGTACAGATTTGGTTGAATATAAATGTCAGGTCTATTTTTTAGGCGCTGGGTGACAGGCTCAACTTGCCCCTGATGTAATATATGGCCAAAAAATAACCTCACTGTTGATGGTTAAATGCACTTCGGTGACACAGGCTCAGCCTGCAGATGATGTAGTATATGGCCAAAAAATAACCAGACTGTTGATGGTTAAATGCACTTGGGTGACACAGGCTCAGCCTGCAGCTGATGTAGGATATAGCACAAAATAACCACACTATCGATGGTTAAATACACTTGGTGATAGCTTGTGCTGGCGCACAACAAGTCACAAAATGGCCGCCGATCACCCCAGAAAAAAAGTGATCTAAAAACGCTCTGGGCAGCCTCAAAAAAGTGAGCAAGTCAATAATAGCATTTCAATGATCCACAGCTGCAGATCGATCACTTAATGAAGTCTTTTGGAGGAGTTAATCTGCCTAATCTCGCCCTAACGTCGCAGCTGCAACCTCTCCCTATACTGATCATAGCAGAGTGACGTGCAGCGCTACGTGACTCCAGCTTAAATAAAGGCTGGGTCACATGCTGCACTGGCCAATCACAGCCATGCCAATAGTAGGCATGGCTGTGATGGCCTCTTGGGCCAAGTAGTATGACGCCAAGAAAGCGCCGAACACCGAACCCGAACCCGGACTTTTACGAAAATGTTCGGGTTCGGGTCCGTGTCACGGACACCCCAAAATTCGGTACGAACCCGAACTATACAGTTCGGGTTCGCTCATCCCTATTTATAGCCTGTTTTCAGTATGTTTTTTCAGGACGTCCTCTCTACATGCTTTTCCATATTGGATATAAATACTGTGTTCATGTGATCAACCGTCTATGCAAATTGCACAAGAATCCATGGGCTTGGAGCTAAATATACGCAGATTGAGCAAGCAAATCTCCACGAACATTGCCACATCTGACATAGATGAGATGCATTTTAGCGCAATTGACATAGACGATACGACCACGATCTGTACAATCATGTTTCATGTCAAATTCCTATAGAATCATGTTCTTCCCTTTTTTCATAATTTGCCCTCCATAGTAATTCTTCTGGTTTATACCCAAATAATCATGTTTGACAAAACTACATTCATACTACTATGAATATATTAATTTTTCCATGAATTTATACTTATATGTATATGTCTCTACCAACCGCTGGACGCCTATTCACTTTGCTGCTATAACTTTATCAAATTTTGCTTGTAAATTATTTATTGTCTTATTATTATTGTCTTGTTATGTTATATTAATATTTATGTGACTTCATGTTCTGCCATTTATAAAAAAAAAACACTTTAAATATGTATTTACTGTTCCAGATAACATGACTAGAGTTGAGCGAACACCTGGATGTTCGGGTTCGAGAAGTTCGGCCGAACTTCCCGGAAATGTTCGGGTTCGGGATCCGTAACCCGACCCGAACTTCGTCCCGAACCCCATTGAAGTCAATGGGGACCCGAACTTTTGGGCACTAAAAAGGCTGTAAAACAGCCCAGGAAAGAGCTAGAGGGCTGCAAAAGGCAGCAAAATGTAGGTAAATCCCCTGCAAACAAATGTGGATAGGGAAATGAATTAAAATAAAAAAAATTAACCAATATCGATTGGACAGAGGTCCCATAGCAGAGAATCTGGCTTCACGTCAGCAGAGAATCAGTCTCTTCATGCCATAGCAGAGAATCTGGCTTCATGTCAGCAGAGAATCAGTCTCTTCATGCCATAGCAGAGAATCTGGCTTCATGTCAGCACAGAATCATTCTTCATGTCATAGCAGAGAATCAGGCTTCACGTCACCCACCACTGGAACAGGCCACTGTCACACATTTAGGCCCCGGCACCCAGACAGAGGAGAGAGGTCCCGTAACAGAGAATCTGGCTTCATGTCAGCACAGAATCAGTCTTCATGTCATAGCAGAGAATCAGGCTTCACGTCACCCACCACTGGAACAGGCCACTGTCACATATTTAGGCCCAGGCACCCAGGCAGAGGAGAGAGGTCCGGTAACAGAGAATCTGGCTTCATGTCAGCACAGAATCAGTCTTCATGTCATAGCAGAGAATCAGGCTTCACGTCACCCATAACTGGAACAGGCCACTGTCACACATTTAGGCCCTGGCACCCAGACAGAGGAGAGAGGTCCCGTAACAGAGAATCTGGCTTCATGTCAGCACAGAATCAGTCTTCATGTCATAGCAGAGAATCAGGCTTCACGTCACCCACCACTGGAACAGGCCACTGTCACACATTTAGGCCCCGGCACCCAGACAGAGGAGAGGTTCATTCAACTTTGGGTTGCCCCGCAATATAATGGTAAAATGAAAATAAAAATAGGATTGAATGAGGAAGTGCCCTGGAGTAGAATAATATATTGTTAAGGGGAGGTAGTTAATGTCTATTCTGCACAAGGGATGGACAGGTCCTGTGGGATCCATGCCTGGTTCATTTTTATGAACGTCAGCTTGTCCACATTGGCTGTAGACAGGCGGCTGCGTTTGTCTGTAATGACGCCCCCTGCCGTGCTGAATACACGTTCAGACAAAACGCTGGCCGCCGGGCAGGCCAGCACCTCCAAGGCATAAAAGGCTAGCTCCGGCCACGTGGACAATTTGGAGACCCAGAAGTTGAATGGGGCCGAACCATCAGTCAGTACGTGGAGGGGTGTGCACAGGTACTGTTCCACCATGTTAGTGAAATGTTGCCTCCTGCTAACACGTTCCGTATCAGGTGGTGGTGCAGTTAGCTGTGGCGTGGTGACAAAACTTTTCCACATCTCTGCCATGCTAACCCTGCCCTCAGAGGAGCTGGCCGTGACACAGCTGCGTTGGCGACCTCTTGCTCGTCCTCTGCCTTCGCCTTGGGCTTCCACTTGTTCCCCTGTGACATTTGGGAATGCTCTCAGTAGCGCGTCTACCAACGTGCGCTTGTACTCGCGCATCTTCCTATCACGCTCCAGTGTAGGAAGTAAGGTGGGCACATTGTCTTTGTACCGGGGATCCAGCAGGGTGGCAACCCAGTAGTCCGCACACGTTAAAATGTGGGCAACTCTGCTGTCGTTGCGCAGGCACTGCAGCATGTAGTCGCTCATGTGTGCCAGGCTGCCCAGAGGTAAGGACAAGCTGTCCTCTGTGGGAGGCGTATCATCATCGTCCTGTGTTTCCCCCCAGCCACGCACCAGTGATGGGCCCGAGCTGCTTTGGGTGCCACCCCGCTGTGAACATGCTTCATCCTCATCCTCCTCCACCTCCTCCTCATCCTCGTCCTCCTCGTCCTCCAGTAGTGGGCCCTTTCTGGCCACATTTCTACCTGGCCTCTGCTGTTGCAAAAAACTTCCCTCTGAGTCACTTCGAAGAGACTGGCCTGAAAGTGCTAAAAAGTGACCCCTCTTCCTCCTCTTCCTCCTGGGCCACCTCCTCTTCCATCATCGCCCTAGGTGTTTTCTCAAGGAGACATAGAAGCGGTATTGTAACGCTGATAACGGAGTCATCGCCACTGGCCATGTTGGTGGAGTACTCGAAACAGCGCAATAGGGCACACAGGTCTCGCATGGAGGCCCAGTCATTGGTGGTGAAGTGGTGCTGTTCCGCAGTGCGACTGACCCGTGCGTGCTGCAGCTGAAACTCCACTATGGCCTGCTGCTGCTCGCACAGTCTGTCCAGCATGTGCAAGGTGGAGTTCCACCTGGTGGGCACGTCGCATATGAGGCGGTGAGCGGGAAGGCCGAAGTTACGCTGTAGCGCAGACAGGCGAGCAGCGGCAGGGTGTGAACGCCTGAAGCGCGAACAGACGGCCCGCACTTTATGCAGCAGCTCTGACATGTCAAGTAGTTGCGAATGAACTTCTGCACCACCAAATTCAGCACATGCGCCAGGCAAGGGATGTGCGTCAAGCCGGCTAGTCCCAGAGCTGCAACGAGATTTCGCAGATTATCGCACACCACCAGGCCGGGCTTGAGGCTCAAGGGCAGCAACCACTCGTCGGTCTGTTGTTCTATACCCCCCACAACTCCTGTGAGGTGTGGGGCCTGTCCCCCAAACATATGAGTTTCAGAACGGCCTGCTGACGTTTACCCCGGGCTGTGCTGAAGTTGGTAGTGAAGGTGTGTGGCTGACTGGATGAGCAGATGGAAGAAGAGGAGGAGGAAGCTGAGTAGGAGGAGGAGGAAACAGGAGGCAAAGAATGTTTCCCTGCGATCCTTGGCGGCGGAAGGACGTGCGCCAAACAGCTCTCCGCCTGGGGCCCAGCCGCCACTACATTTACCCAGTGTGCAGTTAGGGATATATAGCGTCCCTGGCCGTGCTTACTCGTCCACGTATCTGTGGTTAGGTGGACCTTGCCACAGATGGCGTTGCGCAGTGCACACTTGATTTTATCGGATACTTGGTTGTGCAGGGAAGGCACGGCTCTCTTGGAGAAGTAGTGGCGGCTGGGAACAACATACTGTGGAACAGCAAGCGACATGAGCTGTTTGAAGCTGTCAGTGTCCACCAGCCTAAATCACAGCATTTCATAGGCCAGTAGTTTAGAAATGCTGGCTTTCAGGGCCAGGGATCGAGGGTGGCCAGATGGGAATTTACGCTTTCTCTCAAATGTTTGTGAGATGGAGAGCTGAACACTGCCGTGTGACATGGTTGAGATGCTTGGTGACGCAGGTGGTGGTGTTGGTGGTACATCCCATGTTTGCTGGGCGGCAAGTGCCAACGTCCCTCCAGAGGTGGAGGAAGAGTCCGAGGTGGCGGCAGCAGCAGAAGAGGCCGAGGCGGCAGCAGCAGAAGAGGTAGCAGGGGGAGCCTGAGTGACTTCCTTGTTTTTAAGGTGTTTACTCCACTGCAGTTCATGCTTTGCATGCAGGTGCCTGGTCATGCAGGTTGTGCTAAGGTTCAGAACGTTAATGCCTCGCTTCGGGCTCTGATAGCACAGCGTGCAAACCAACTCGGGTCTTGTCGTCAGCACATTGTTTGAAGAAGTGCCATGCCAGGGAACTCCTTGAAGCTGCCTTTGGGGTGCTCGGTCCCAGATGGCGGCGGTCAGTAGCAGGCGGAGTCTCTTGGCGGCGGGTGTTCTGCTTTTGCCCACTGCTCCCTCTTTTGCTACGCTCTTGGCTCGGTCTCACCACTGCCTCTTCCTCTGAACTGTGAAAGTCAGTGGCACGACCTTCATTCCATGTGGGGTCTAGGACCTCATCGTCCCCTGCATCGTCTTCCACCCAGTCTTGATCCCTGACCTCCTGTTCAGTCTGCACACTGCAGAAAGACGCAGCAGTTGGCACCTGTGTTTCGTCATCATCAGAGACGTGCTGAGGTGGTATTCCCATGTCCTCATCATCAGGAAACATAAGTGGTTGTGCGTTAGTGCATTCTATCTCTTCCACCCCTGGGGAAGGGCTAGGTGGATGCCCTTTGGAAACCCTGGCAGCAGAGTCTTCAAACAGCATAAGAGACTGCTGCATAACTTGAGGCTCAGACAGTTTCCCTGATATGCATGGGGGTGATGTGACAAACTGATGGGCTTGTTTTTCATGCACCATCTGTGCGCTTTCTGCAGAAGACTGGGTGGGAGATAATGTGAACGTGCTGGATGCACTGTCGGCAACCCAATTGACTAATGCCTGTACCTGCTCAGGCCTTACCATCCTTAGAACGGCATTGGGCCCCACCAAATATCCCTGTAAATTCTGGCGGCTACTGGGACCTGAGGTAGTTGGAACTCTAGGACGTGAGGCTGTGGCAGAATGGCCACGTCCTCTCGCAGCACCAGAGGGTCCACTAACACCACCACGACCATGTCCACGTCCGCGTCCCTTACTAGATGTTTTCCTCATTGTTACCGTTCACCACAATAAGAAAAATATTATTCGGGCCAATGTATTGAATTAAAATTCTGGCCTTTTTTTACAGACACCTAACACTGTCTGGCTATCTATTTAGGTACCGTATTACACTAATACAGGCACACAAGTAATGACAGATTTAGCGGAATATAAATGTCAGGCCTGTTTTTTTTTGCGCTGTGTGACAGGTATACGTTTAATCACAGAATTTGACCTGTATCTGCACTGTAGCGTGTGTGTTAAGTTTTTCAGAATGACCCTATCAGCACCTTGAATCTAATATACCCTTTTAGGGATAGATTTAAAGTAGGCCTGATACAGCAGAAACCACTAATTTTGAGAATGGCAAATTTGGGAATTGTTTTTCAACCCAGAACAAAAACTGTACTTTTACGGTCACTAAAAATAACTTGACCAGCTAAAACAGTACAGATTTGGTTGAATAGAAATGTCAGACCTATTTTTTAGGCGCTGGGTGACAGGCTCAACTTGCCCCTAATGTAGTATATGGCCAAAAAATAACCACACTATTGATGGTTAAATGCACTTGATAAAAACTTGACCCTGATGTAGGATATAGCAAAAAATAACCAGACTGTTGATGGTTAATTGCACTTGGTGGTAGCTTGTGCTGGCGCACCACAAGCCGCAAAATGGCTGCCGATCACCCCAGAAAAAAGTGATCTAAAAACGCTCTGGGCAGCCTAAAAAAAGTGAGCAATTCAATATCAGCACTACAATGATCCACAGCTGGAGATCGATCACAGAATGAAGTCTTTTGGAGGAGTTAATCACTGCCTAATCTCGCCCTAACGTCGCAGCTGCAACCTCTCCCTACGCTTGTATCAGCAGAGTGACGTGCAGCGCTACGTGACCCAAGCTTATATAGAGGCTGGGTCACATTCTGCACTGGCCAATCACAGCCATGCCAATAGTAGGCAAGGCTGTGATGGCCTCTTGGGGCAAGTAGTATGACGCTTGTTGATTCGCTGCTTTGCAGCCTTTCAAAAAGCGCCAAGAAAGCGCCGAACACCGAACCCAAACCCGGACTTTTACGAAAATGTTCGGGTTCGGGTCCGTGTCACGGACACCCCAAAATTCGGTACGAACCCGAACTATACAGTTCGGGTTCGCTCATCCCTAAACATGACCACTGATGAAGGTCCACCGTGACCGAAACGTCTGGTCAGAAATAGTCTGTCATTCCTTAATATACCACGGGCAAATGGATGATGCAGAAAAATGAAAAAATAAAAAAATACATTTGAATTGCAAAACTTTCAGACTGAGTGCCTCAATATTTTATCACCTAGGTGTGCAAAGGGGCCCAAATTCCAATGAGAATCTTTACGAGGGCATTTTTTACGCATTTAGATTTCAAACTACTTCTCACTCTTTAGGGCCCCTAAAATGCCAGGGCAGTATAAATACCCCACAAGTGACCCCATTTTGGAAAGAAGACACCCCAAGGTATTCTGTGAGGGGCATGGCGAGTTCCTAGAATATTTAGTTTTTTGGCACAAGTTAGCGGAAAATGATGTGTGTGTCTACGGATCCACGGATCCGCAAAACACATATGGACGTCTGAATGGAGCCTTACAGGGGGGTGATCAATGACAGGGGGGTGATCAGGGAGTCTATATGGGGTGATCAGGGGTTAATAAGGGGTTAATAAGTGACAGGGGGGGGTGTAGTGTAGTGGTGTTTGGTGCTACTTACAGAGCTGCCTGTGGCCTCTGGTGGTCGATCCAAGCAAAAGGGACCACCAGAGGACCAGGTAGCAGGTATATTAGACGCTGTTAACAAAACAGCGTCTAATATACCTTTTTGGGGTTAAAAAAATCGCATATTCAGCCTGCCAGCGAATGATCGCCGCTGGCAGGCTGTAGATGTACTCGTTTACCTTCCGATCCTGTGAACGCGCGCTCCTGTGTGCGCGCGTTCACAGGAAATCTCGCGTCTCGCGAGATGACGTGCCAAAGCGTGAAGGAGGAATGAATTGACCGCCTCCGGAACGCAATCCTGCGTTAGGCGGTCCGGAGGCGGTTAAACTTGAATTTAACACTTGCAGATCTGGAAAATACTGTTTTTTGAAATTTTTTTAGTGTTTTTAAAACCCCAGAAACTGATGGGTGTATTTCTACCTTAAATTGCACACTGACTAATCCAGATGTTGTAGATTGCAAAAAAAAGTCATTTTTTGGTAACAGAATATAAAAGCTGTATATATTAAACTTGAATTTAACACTTGCAGATCTGGAAAATACAGTTTTTTTTTAAAAAAATAGTATGTTTTTAAAACCCCAGAAAATGATGGGTATATTTCTACCTTAAATTGCACACTGACTAATCCAGATGCTGGAAAATACTGTTTTTTTTTAAAAAAAATAGTATGTTTTTAAAACCCCAGAAAATGATGGGTATATTTCTACCTTAAATTGCACACTGACTAATACAGATGTTGTAGTTTGCCAAAAAAAAAAAAATAATTTGCAATGTCCCAAAAGCTCAGATGCAGTACTGGTGCACTGAGCTTGCATAAAATGGCAGGGTAAAACGATTGTGTCCTGCACCCACACAACTATTTCTATGTAGATCGCTGAGTTAGATTCTCTCCTATTATCTCTCTGAAATCACAAGTCCAGCAGCATCCTCTCCCTACACTTGTAACAGCAGAGTGACGTGCAGCGCTAACTGACTCAAGCTTATATAGAGGCTGGGTCACATGCTGCTCTGGCCAATCACAGCCATGCCATTAGTAGGCATGGCTGTGATGGCCTCTTGGGGCAAATAGTATAACGCTTGTTGATTGGCTGCTGTTGAGCCTTTCAAAAAGCGGCAAGAAAGCGCCGAACACCGAACCCGAACTTTTACGGAAATGTCCGGGTTCGGGACCGGGGTCCAAAAAACCTAAAGTTCGGTACGAATCCGAACATTATAGTTCGTTTTTCGCTCAACCCTACTGGCTAGCTGTAAAATTGATATAATCCAATGACCGTGTAATCTACCTTCAGCCACATACTTACTTGTTATTATCTGTTCACTGAATGCCTAATTTTTGGGGCCTGTAGTCCACTGGCCTGCTATAAAATTGATATCCAATGACTGTGTAATCTACCTCTAGCCACATACTTACTTGTTCTTTTCTGTATGGTGAATGAATAATTGTTGGGACCTCGGAGGAATTCAACACCAGTGACGACCACATGTTATCGAATTATCAATAGGGTTTTTTTTTCAAGAGGGGGGATTTCGTTAGCCATGTTTTTAATCCAATTTTATATTTTTAGTTCTTTTAAACATATGTATTTGACCTGTATTTGTACTGGCCTGCAGTAAAATTGATATCCATTGACCGTGTAATATATCTCGAGCCACATAATCAGAATTTATTTTCTGTCAGGTGAATGCCTAATTTTTAAGGCCTGTACTCCCGTGGTCTAAAATAAAAATTTTCTAGGCTCCAACAGAGTACATTTCAGAGAATTTCCCTTTAAGATGCATAAAAATGTCCCCTGATTAAGATACATATTTTTTGTTAGAATTTTTGTCATTGATCCCCCTCTAGTATGTCACTGTCCATGTTGTGCGACTATTTGTGCACTTCTACTAAGTATCTGGGCTGTATTTACTCCATTTTTTAAATTGTATTTACTCCATAGAAAGTAAAGTCCAGTCGACAGGACGCACGGGATTTCGTGCAAGATCTTCAAGCAAGATGGTGGTCGTCGCAATATTTTTTTTACACTATTTCAGGTTAAATCAATTTGCTACCATAAAGCAGGAGGAAATTCAGCTTGGGGGCGAATCAAATGAATCCTGAAATCCAGATCCGCTGATCACTAGAGAGATAGCAAATCAATTCTAATTGAATCAAATTCCACCCTTATTTTGTAAGATTTCAAGTTGCGTCTGAATCTGAGAGGGAGAGAAACAAAACTAAAAAAGAGAGAATACGGGTCCTATCAGACTAGTGTTATACAAACATTTTCAGGCCAGTTAGAGTACTTTTGATTTGGGTAGAGTCAATTTGCACTCAAATCAAATCGGTTGAACAATTAAAATTATTAGTGATTTGCTTGTCTCTACACTGCGTGCAGAATTATTAGGCAAATGAGTATTTTGACCACATCATCCTCTTTATGCATGTTGTCTTACTCCAAGCTGTATAGGCTCGAAAGCCTACTACCAATTAAGCATATTAGGTGATGTGCATCTCTGTAATGAGAAGGGGTGTGGTCTAATGACATCAACACCCTATATCAGGTGTGCATAATTATTAGGCAACTTCCTTTCCTTTGGCAAAATGGGTCAAAAGAAGGACTTGACAGGCTCAGAAAAGTCAAAAATAGTGAGATATCTTGCAGAGGGATGCAGCACTCTTAAAATTGCAAAGCTTCTGAAGCGTAATCATCGAACAATCAAGCGTTTCATTCAAAATAGTCAACAGGGTCGCAAGAAGCGTGTGGAAAAACCAAGGCGCAAAATAACTGCCCATGAACTGAGAAAAGTCAAGCGTGCAGCTGCCAAGATGCCACTTGCCACCAGTTTGGCCATATTTCAGAGCTGAAAGCACTGGAGTGTCCAAAAGCACAAGGTGTGCAATACTCAGAGACATGGCCAAGGTAAGAAAGGCTGAAAGACGACCACCACTGAACAAGACACACAAGCTGAAACGTCAAGACTGGGCCAAGAAATATCTCAAGACTGATTTTTCTAAGGTTTTATGGACTGATGAAATGAGAGTGAGTCTTGATGGGCCAGATGGATGGGCCCGTGGCTGGATTGGTAAAGGGCAGAGAGCTCCAGTCCGACTCAGACGCCAGCAAGGTGGAGGTGGAGTACTGGTTTGGGCTGGTATCATCAAAGATGAGCTTGTGGGGCCTTTTCGGGTTGAGGGTCAAGCTCAACTCCCAGTCCTACTGCCAGTTTCTGGAAGACACCTTCTTCAAGCAGTGGTACAGGAAGAAGTCTGCATCCTTCAAGAAAAACATGATTTTCATGCAGGACAATGCTCCATCACACGCGTCCAAGTACTCCACAGCGTGGCTGGCAAGAAAGGGTATAAAAGAAGAAAATCTAATGACATGGCCTCCTTGTTCACCTGATCTGAACCCCATTGAGAACCTGTGGTCCATCATCAAATGTGAGATTTACAAGGAGGGAAAACAGTACACCTCTCTGAACAGTGTCTGGGAGGCTGTGGTTGCTGCTGCACGCAATGTTGATGGTGAACAGATCAAAACACTGACAGAATCCATGGATGGCAGGCTTTTGAGTGTCCTTGCAAAGAAAGGTGGCTATATTGGTCACTGATTTGTTTTTGTTTTGTTTTTGAATGTCAGAAATGTATATTTGTGAATGTTGAGATGTTATATTGGTTTCACTGGTAAAAATAAATAATTGAAATGGGTATATATTTGTTTTTTGTTAAGTTGCCTAATAATTATGCACAGTAATAGTCACCTGCACACACAGATATCCCCCTAAAATAGCTAAAACTAAAAACAAACTAAAAACTACTTCCAAAAATATTCAGCTTTGATATTAATGAGTTTTTTGGGTTCATTGAGAACATGGTTGTTGTTCAATAATAAAATTAATCCTCAAAAATACAACTTGCCTAATAATTCTGCACTCCCTGTATATGTGTATTAATGTTTATTACGGGATATGTGTTTATGTAATGTTTGCTGTATGGCTTTCTTAATGTCTTTATTCCTCAGACTGTATATAATGGGGTTAATAAATGGAGTAAATATAGTATACAGCAGAGAGATGATTTTACTACTGACCCAAGTTTTTTCACTCTTAGGGAAAACATAAACACTAAATATAGTCCAGTAAAAAATGGAGACCACAATGAGGTGGGAGCTACAGGTGGAGAAGGCTTTCTGTCTACCAATACTGGATGGGATCCTTAAGACTGATATCACAATGTAAATATAAGACACTACAATGATTGAGGTTGGGACCATTACAGTTGGAACTCCCAAAACAAAAATCTCCAAGTGAACAGAGAAGGTGTCAGAACAGGACAGGTCTAGTAAGGGGACAAGGTCACAGAATAAATGGTCGATGATATTTGACCCACAAAAGTTTAGTTTTGATGATGTTATTGTAAGAATGAATGAAATAACATTACCTATCAACCAAATAATAATGATTGATGTAACACAAAATCTATTTGTCATGACAGAGGAGTAACGGAGGGGATTACAGATGGCCACATATCTGTCATAAGACATCACGGCGAGAAGAAAACACTCTAATCCTTCAGTGCAATCAAAAAAATAAAACTGAGTCATACAACCAATAAAACTGACCGTTCCTCCATTATTCAGTAGGATGTGGAGCAGGTTGGGGACAATATCTGTGGATAATAAGACGTCACTGATGGACAGTTGTGAGATGAAGAAATACATTGGGGTGTGGAGGTTCTTTGTGGCGGACACCAGGATGATGATCAGGAGATTCCCACATATTGTGGCAACAAAAACAACAAGGAACAGAAGAAATAGAAGATTTCTCAAAAGTTGGCTGCCTTGAAATCCTAAGAGGAGAAACTCTGTGACCACAGTCAGATTTGTCTGCAAGTACAATAAGAAATTAAAGGAAACATCTAATAACATTAAGCCAGGCTGTGATTTGTTTTTTAATTTTTAAGATAAGGCCTCTTTCACACTTGCGTTGTAGGGATCCGGCATGCACTTCCGTTACCGGAGGTGCCTGCCGGATCCGTAACAACGCAAGTGTACTGAAAGCATTTGAAGACCGAACCGTCTTCCAAATGCTTTCAGTGTTACTATGGCACCCAGGACACTATTAAAGTCCTGGTTGCCATAGTAGGAGCGGGGAGCGGGGGAGCGGTATACTTACCGTCCGTGCGGCTCCCCGGGCGCTCCAGAATGACGTCAGAGCGCCCCATGCACATGGATGACGTGATCCATGTGATCACGTGATCCATGCGCTTGGGGCGCCCTGACGTCACTCTGGAGCGCCCGGGGAGCCGCACGGACGGTAAGTATGCTGCTCCCCCGCTCCCCGCTACACTTACCATGGCTGTCAGGACTTTAGCGTCCCGGCAGCCATGGTAACCACTCTGAAAAAGCTAAATGTCGGCTCCGGCAATACGCCGAAACGACGTTTAGCTTAAGGCCGGGTCTGGATCAATGCCTTTCAATGGGCATTGATCCCGGATCCGGCCTTGCGGCAAGTCTTTAGGATTTTTGGCCGGAGCAAAAAGCGCAGCATGCTGCGGTATTTTCTCCGGCCAAAAAACGTTCCGTACCGGAACTGAAGACATCCTGATGCATCCTGAACGGATTACTCTCCATTCAGAATGCATTAGGATAATCCTGATTAGTATTCTTCCGGCATAGAGTCCCGACGACGGAACTCTATGCCGGAAGACAATAACGCAGGTGTGAAAGAGCCCTAAGATTAGTAGACATAAGACTATGGCATCCACTAGATATGGGGCATAAACCATATGTTGGTAGCCTAAATCTCTCAGCCTTAGGCCTTTTTTTTGTGGTTCGCTGCTTGCAGCTTTTTGGTGTCCGTCTGATAAAACTGAGCGAAATGGATCCGTCCTGGCACACAATGTAAGTCAATGGGGACGGATCTGTTTTCACTGATACAATCTGGCAAAATAGAAAACGGATCCGTCCTTTATTCACTTTCAATGGTGTTCAATACGGATCCGTCTTGGCTATGTTAAAGATAATACAAACGGATCCATTCTGAACGGATGCAGACGGATGTATTATCTGAACAGATCCATCCATGACGGATCCGCACAAAACGCGACTGTGAAAGTAGCCTAAGAGTGGCTGAAGTGCATGGAAAGTTTCCTGGCCATTTTCAGAATGTCTTGCAGTTGAGTGAAAGACTTGATGAACCACTTTATAACCAGAATAAAGTAGTGTGCCATGCAGGGAGCATGGGTCAGCTCTCCTCAATGCACCACCAACACGATGTTCTTTACGTTGTCGGTGACCATGGTTCCGATTTACAGTTGGCGAGGAGAGAGACAGGATTTGATTTCACCCTAATTACACAACGAAGGATGAGCAGATTGAATTATGTATAAAACACTGTGGACACCCCAAATTCTGTAGAATCTGACAGCAGTTTCACCCCAAAACCAGAAGAAAAGATTAATGGAATTACTGATGTATAAATGAATGCAAATAGGGGGGCGGAGCTAGCGCCGAAGCAGAGCAGACATGTGAAGCGCTGCTCTCCTGCAGATTTACCCTAAAAGCTTGGATTTTCAGCTCCACTGGTCATCAAAATGGTCAAGATAGGTGGCCAAAAACCTACTGACCAAGCAAGTCAAGCCCGTTCCTCCAGTCAGCCCGGCGATATGGATCGTTTCATTAAAAAGGCAGCGGCTGCTGCTGTGAACAGAGATCCCAAGATGGCGCCCGGCACCCCTAGGAGCGGCAACAGCAGATCAGCCAGAGAGGCGGCCGAATCGGATGGAGTAAGGGATGATTCTCCCGACCCTGATAGCCTTCCCATATCCCGCTCTTACCTTAAAGAGGCTTTATTAGACGCCCTGGGTCCCATCAGCCTTGATTTAGCCTCTATCAAGGAGGATGTCACATAGGCAGAAGAGTGGAGGGCCTAGAAGAAAATCAGTCGACCATCATCAATCACCAATCGGAGGCAGCTAACAGCCTCATGACATGTCAGATGTCAAGATGATGACGGACGTTCACCTGATTTTCTACAATGTTAAGGGTCTGAGATCTCCCTCCAAGAGGTGTAGAATTTTTTCACAATTGAAAAAAGCAAATGGCTCTATTATTTTCCTCCAAGAGACCCACTTCAAGCATGGCCATTACCCCAATCTTTCATATGCCAACTATCCCACTTGGTTCCATTGCAGGGCCAGTGGTGCTGCCTCTAGGGGGGTGAGCATAGGATTTCGCAAAAACTTCCCTTTCACCCTTCTTACACAAATCCTAGACCCAGAGGGCAGATACCTTATTCTAAAGGGCACAATTGGCCAACAAACTTTCACTCTAGTAAATATCTACGCCCCCAACTCAGGTCAAGTAGATTGGCTCCTCTCCCTCCTAAGTCTATTAGAGGACCATGTAGAAGGCTCCCTTATCCTAGGGGGGGGGATCTTAACCTAACCCTTAATCCACTATTGGACTCCTCCTCGAAAAAATCTTAAATTTCCCACAGAAGTCTCAAATCTCTACAAGTTAAATTATTTAACTTAGGCCTGGTAGATGTGTGGAGGTCTTTACACCCAGATGAGTTAGACTTTTCCTATTACTCTGTAGCAAATGACACATATACTAGGATTGACTATATTTTCCTTCCCAAAGAAAAACTACAATTATGCAAACTAGCTAAGATTGGTGATATCACATTATCTGACCATGCCCCAATCTCATGTGAATTGCATCTACTACCGTTCCCCCCTAGAACCCCAAACTGGCAATTTAATGAATCACTGCTAAACAATAATACCCACAAAGCCCAGATAGCCTCTCACCTTGAGGAATACTTCTCTATTAATAATACCCCAGAATTTTCCTCCCAAACGTTATGGGATGCTCACAAGCCCTATATCAGGGGCAAGCTTATAAGTCTCTGCTCATTCCTCAAAAAAGAAGCTGAGAAAAAACTAAACCATCTCCTGACGCAGATCCATACTATTGAGAAGAAACACAAACAATCACACCTTGCTTTGCACCTGTCGGAGCTTCTTTCTCTTAGATCGGAACTTAAGAATCTCCTGAACGAACGCTCTGCTAAATACTTTCTATCTTCCCAACAGAAGTTTTACGCCCATGGTGACAAAGCTTCTAAATACATGATGAGGAGGATTAAACAGAGAAGGGAGTCCCGATTTGTCCAATGCATTAAAACCCCTGAAGGCTTGTCCCTGTTTAAATCGGAGGAAATCGCCGATCAATTTAAACTCTTCTATGAGTCATTATACAATCTCCCCTCCCAGGAGCTAAATCTCTCCAGGCCTTTTTCGTCCCAAGAATTGGAGTCAGCTATAAAATCTACCCCAAGAGGGAAATGCCCAGGCCCGGACGGCCTCCCAATTCCCTATTACTCCTCTTTTAAAAGCATTCTTATCCCCTACCTTCTCCCAATCTATAATTCCTCTTTGGAGGGAAATCCAGTATCCCCTGACATGACTAGAGCCACCATCACTATAATCCCTAAAGACGGGAAGGATCCCTCCTCCTGTTCTAACTATCGCCCCATTTCTCTACTCAATGTAGATTTAAAGCTTTTAGCCAAAATGCTCGCCCTTCCCCTGAATAACTTCCTTCCTTCACTGATCCATCCGGACCAGGTGGGTTTTGTTAAGGGCCGGGAAGGCAAGGATAATACTGCCAAAGTCCTGACTCCCTTTTCTATGCCACCCATAAATCCTCACCCCTGACTTTTATTGGCACGGACGCTGAGAAAGCTTTTGATAGGGTTGACTGGTCATATATTCGTCTCACACTACAAAAATTCCAAATCCCAGACTCTTTCATTAACTCAGTCTTCTCGATGTATACCTACTCCTCAGCGTCCGTGTCGGTTAACGGAATCCTTTCATCTAACTTCCCAATCAAAAACGGGACCAGACAGGGATGCCCCCTTTCCCCTCTTATCTTTGTCCTTATTATGGAAACACTTCTGCAGTCTTTGAGGCAGGAGAGAGACATCCGAGGCCTTCAGGTTGGGGGACTAGAATTCAAATTGGCTGCTTTTGCAGATGATCTTTTAATAATTTTAACCAACCCTTTGAAATCCATGCCCATAATTCTCTCACTTTTGAGCCAGTTTGGATCCATATCCAACTTCAAAGTTAATCCTACTAAATCCCAGGTTATACACATGGGTTTGTCTCGCGCGGCTCTCTCCTCCCTCAAAGCTTCCACCCCCTTTAACTGGGATACCCAGCAATTAACATACTTAGGCGTTAAACTTACCCCCTTTTTATCTGACCTTTATGCTTTAAACTTTAAACCCTTATTATCATCCATCATTGCCCAACTAGACTCACTCAATTTCCCCTTTTTATCTTGGTTTGGGAGGAAAAACCTTCTTATGTCCCTGATAATGCCAAGACTTACAGATTTAATGCAGACTCTCCGAATAGAATTGCCCAGTTCATTCTTTAAGCTTTTGAACAAGCACATACGGAAATTTATATCGCAAGGCAAGGCTCCTCGTATCTCCTTCTCTACTCTTTCCAAAACAAAAAAAGCTAGAGGGATAGGGTTACCTGATCCTGAAATATACATGAGATCTATTCTTCTGTCTAGGATTATAGACTGGATTAGATCTCCCCCCACCAAACCATGGATTACGCTGGAAAACTCTTTCCTAAACACTCCCTTAAGGGCCCTTTTATTATCAGGAAAACCTCTCCCTAGTCTACGCCTTAGTCCTAACACTGTGATTAGGAATACCTTAAAAACTTGGAACTGGTTTTCAGCTAAAAAAGGCTCCATGTCCCTTCCTTCCCCTTTGCTACGTATTAGGGATATAGTCTCTCTTGCTCCAAAAGAGCTCAGGGACAGCTTTCCCCCTTCTCTACGCTCTTCTGACTCTCCCATAGAGACGTTAGTAGACTCTGAAGGGACTTTGCTACCCGACCAAAATATATGTGACCTCCTTAAAACTAAGCTCTGTAACCCTATCCCACTGAGTTTCCTGAACACAGAAGTTCTTTCTTCCCTCAAAAACAATTCGACCCATGTTGAACTCTCCTGGTTTGAAAAACTTTTAAACATCAAACTTTACCCCCCCCCCCAAGCCTATCTCCACAATATACAGGAATCTAAAATCCTCAGTTTCTGATCCCAAACCAGCTATGGTAGGTTTGTGGGAGAGAGATCTACAACGCTCCTTATCAGAAGCATAGATTTCCTCCATACTGATTGCCCCACATAGAATATCTAGATGCACCCGAACACAAGAAAATAGCTACAAGATCCTATCCCGCTGGTACAAAACCCCAGACAAAACCTGCCTCTACAGCAGGGACTCTTCTGATCTCTGTTGGAGATGTCAAACATAAAAGGGTTCCTATTTTCATATCTGGTGGTCTTGTGGTGTGATCAAAATGTGGTGGGAGGAGATACTGAAAATCATTAACAAAATATGCCAAACCAATATTTCTTGTACTCCGGAATTAGCCCTTCTCTCCCTGGGGATCCAGAAAATTCCCAAATACAAGGCCTCTCTCTTTTTACTTATGCTAGGTGCCGCTAGGTTACTCCTTCCGAAATTATGGCTTACTCAAAATACTCCCAGTATTGAAAGTTGGTACGCTAAGATAGATCAGATATATAGAATAGAGGAAATCTCTCATTGGGAACTGAGAACAAGATCTGTTTTTCTCAATATCAGGAATCCATGGAAAGAATTCAGACATTTCTCATAATGTTTATAAGCAAATTGATGATACACTGAGATTATATAGATACTATCCTATGTTTATCCTTATTCCCTCCCCCCTTCCCTCCCCTTCTTTCTTTCTTCCCCCCCCCCTCCTCGATTATTAAGATGCTTAACTTATACGTCTCGTGCTGTCTTCTCAACATTTTGCTTTCAAATACTACTTGTGTAGTGTACCGATGTTAACGCCTTTACTTTATCGTGTATTCTTATGCCAACTTGATGCAAGTGGCATATGTACCTGTATTGTTACGTGTTTTTTCACATGTATGTTTTTTATGAAAATAAAAATCATTAATTAAAAAAAAAAAAAATGAATGCAAATAACCTAAAATATGTAGTAATAGATCACTTTTTAACCCCAATTAGTGCATCAAGTTGTAATAGATTCGCTCCTATTACCCAGGCTTTACACTCTCCTGTTGGTCCCTGCTCTCTCCCAGCACTGTGTATAATGCCCCCCTATCCTTTCCCTACACTATGAATAATCTTTCCCTGAACGTCTCAATAGTAATTTCCGGTGAATAAAGTCTTTCCTAATCACTGTCCCTAGTGCCTGTAACGTCTCTCCCTGCACTAAGTTCACTGTAAAGTGGCGGAGACCGGTCATGAGGAGACTTTTCATAGGGCTGTGACATCACGGGGGCTGGCTAGCTGCTGACTGGCTATCTGCATGGCTTTATGGTGATCAATCATTCCTGGACTTCTTTCTTCTTATTATTACCATGTGCAGCACCCATTTTATAAAAAATATGATTCATTACCACAAAACACGAGGAAATTCGACTTCCAGGCAAATCAAAATTTTCCTGAAATTCAGATTGAATTCCACTTTGTCAACTTTGATTCACTCATCTCTAATAGTATAGCCAGCAATGTGCTGATATATGAGATATGAGGTATAATAGATGCAGTGTGTACAGATATATAATATATCCAGCAGTGTACGGTTATGTGAGGTGCAAGGTATAATATAAGCAGAGTGTACCGATTAGAAATGGCCTTGCAGTTCGCCCGGCGGTCGTTTTGCGGCGAACTTTGCGCGTTCGCGATTCGCCGAACATGCGAACATTTGGCGATGTCCGCCGGCGCCATATTTTTTTGCATTGCGCCGGAATTTTACCCGTGACACATCTATCAGATGGGACTGGACAGCCAATTGAGAGGTTTCAGCACATGGACAGACCCCCACCCTATAAAAGAACCTGATCTGGAAGCCATTTTACATTCTGTCTTTTGCCAGTGTAGGGAGAGGTTGCTTTGTGGAGCAGGGACAGGCTGTTAGGGACACCAAATGCTAGCTAATAGGGCCACAAAAGTCCTTTTAAGGACTGGTATAGGTGTGCTATCGATAGGTGTGATATACTGAGGAGTGTAATATACTTATAATATACTTTCTAATATAAAAAGTATATTATAGGGCATTTGTATTGTGCAGCAGTTGTGTGCGGTTCTGCTGCGATACCGCAGGTATATGGAGGGACAAAAGCTATTGGAACAACTAATTTCAACGGGTGTGATATACCTGTTTCCACCAAATATTGATTGAGGTGTGTGATATACCGGCTTCCACAAAATACTGATTGAGGGCTGCGACTTTACTGCTTCCACAAAAATACTGATTGAGGGGTGCGAGATACCTGCTTCAACAAAATACTGATTGAGGGCTGTGATATACCTGCTTCCACAAATACTGCTCTTCTATGGGGACTTTGTCACAGGGTCATTTTGAAAATTACAGGCAGAGGAAGAGACAGGCCGTTCCGAAGGGGTGGTAGGGGTCGGGCAGGTGAACCAGGCCGGAGCCTAAGTGGGAAGTTGGAGAAGGCGCGTGCGATTACTTTAAAGGGCGCAACAGAGTTGGTTGAGTGGCTCACTCACCCTTCCGCTTCTGCACCCTCCGCATCATCTGTATCTGCACCCTCCTTACTCTCTGCTGTGTGCGTCCCCAAAGACACCACCACCACCACCATAGCCCCTCCACTCGAGTCAGAGGAATTATTTTGCCATCCATTCAAAGGCCTTACCGATGCGCAGCCATTCTTGGCATCGGATGAGGAAGAGGAGGTAGCAACGGCTGCCACCCAGCGGTCTGATGACAGTACCCAGATCAGCCCAAGGAGGGTGGTCCCCGCAGTTGCTGCCTACTCCGAGATCTCTAATGTCAGTTGTGGTGAAGGTGACAAAAGTTATTTTCTGTCCGGTGAATGCCTAATTTTTGGGGCCTGTACTCCAGTGGACTACAGTAAAATTTTTGACAATGACCCCCCTCTGGTTTATCACTGTCCATGTTGTGGGGCTATTTCTGCACTTCTAGAAAGTATTTGGTGGCTGCAAATATTACCTGAAGGTTTTTACAGTTCGCCTGCTATTAAATGAAAATGGGGTTCGCCGCAAACTCGCATTTCACGAACGTTTGATCGTGAACGCACGTTCGCGATCGCGAAACGTCCCGGCCGATGTTTGGCCATCACTAGTGCAGGTGTCCTAATAGGAGGAGCAGCAGACATTTTACAGGCTTTATCCTGCACTGGAAGCTCGGTTGAGGGTTAGGTTTTACTTCTCTTCACTGTCTTCATACATCTATGTGTAATTATTATATCTATATTATATCTATAAAAGATTTTATAGTACTTTATACAATGTTACTGAAGATGACAGCATCATATACACAAACCATGTTTATTAGTAATACTACTACTATTACTACTACCAGCAATAAGACACAAATGTACACTGATTCTGTACTTACAGCAGATGTTTCCTTGGAAATACTTTTCATCTTCCCATTATTAATACATCGATAAATAAAGAAATCCAGACCCTTCATAATGCAGAGATCTTGTGTGAGGAGATCAGGCACATGGTCATATATATACACACATACAGTAAAGGGAATAGAGCGTGGAAGGTTTTCACCATGACTTCATGTGTCTCCTGGGCTCCAGGAATCCTCTGATAATTAGTTGTCAAGAGATTAAACAAAGTTTCTTCAGGTAAAAAGTTGAACTTTATCAAATAATGAAATAAAAAAGTTAAAGAAAGTAAAAGCTGCTGTAACTGTCTAATAGGTAGAATCTGGTAGATGGAAATAGAGAGCAGGCCATACACATAATGACTAGTGATGAGCGGACCAATGCTTGTTCGGGTTCAACGGGTTCTGAACTTGACACTAAACACCGAGCCCCATTGAAGTCAATGGAGACCTGAACTTTGGGGTTGAAAAATGGCTGTAAAAAAGTCATAAAAAGCGCTACAGGGCTGCAAAAAGATCTCAGAATTTTCCCAAAATATTCAATTTGATCTGAATTTATTTAGACGAATCACAATAAAAATCAGTTATTCCGGCTGCAGTGAGCCTGTATAGTGGTGTAGAACACTGTGCCTTGCAGAAACACACATAGGGAGTCCGCTGTGGTAGTGAAACATAAAAGTATGACATGCAGATGACAGGCGTAGCTCTTAGAATCGCTTCATACTTCACTTTTTTAGTCAGTTACGGGGCCAAAACGGACTAAATAACTCAAGTGTGAACTCAGCCTCACAGGTCAATGTTAGCATCAGGTATAAAGAACCGTGCAGTGGCCCAAGATTAGAGTTGAGTTGACACCTGGATGTTAGGGTTCGACGGGTTCGGCCGAACTTCACAAAAAAGTTTGAGTTTGGTACCCGAACTTGACCCCGTACCCAAACCACATTGAAGTCAATGGGGACCCAAACTTTTGAGCACTAAAATGGCTCTAAAAAAGTCATGGAAAGGTCTAGAGGGCTGCAAAAGGCAAATGGCGAATGCTCTGCAAACAAATGTGGATAGGGAAATGACTTAAAATAACATAAAATACGTATAAATGAATAATTATCTAGGAGGAGAAGGTCCATATGGAGTAGGAGGTTGAGGAGGCGGTGGATGTGGCGGTGTAGGTGGAAGCAGCGGTGGAGGAGGAGGAGGTAGCCAACACTGGTTTTTGGTTTAGTTTTTTAATTTATTTTATTATTATTTTTTTTTGTTTAAATTAGGGTACACCCCAAAACATTGGGAAATATAACCTGTGATAACCCCCTCCTGCCGTGCTAAACACACGTTCAGACAATACACTGGCTGCAGGGCAGGACAGGACCTCCAAGGCGTAAAGAGCAAGTTCAGGCCATGTGCCCAATTTGGTGACCCAGAAGTTGAAGGGGGCAGACCCATCAGTCAGTACGTGTAGGCGTGTGCACACATACTGCTCAACCATGTCGCACGTCCCCGTGATGTCCACGATGCAATTTGATATCTTCTCTATCAACTTTCGATGTTCTTTAATGTGCCTAGCATGGTGATCACGGATAGCGGGGAATCAGGGTTGCAGGCCGGAGAGGGAGTCTGAGAAAGGGATAGCACATCCAAGGGAGGTGAATGGATGAAATTAAATGTGATCGAGCGGAAATGTGGGACAAATTACTAAAGCCGAAGCTTCCAAGTAAAGGAGGGGGCACGCGGCAATTACCCACTCCCGACTCGGGAGGTAGTGACTAGAGTTGAGCGAACACCTGGATGTTCGGGTTCGAGAAGTTCGGCCGAACTTCCCGGAAATGTTCGGGTTCGGGATCCGAACCCGACCAGAACTTCGTCCCGAACCCGAACCCCATTGAAGTCAATGGGGACCCGAACTTTTCGGCACTAAAAAGGCTGTAAAACAGCCCAGGAAAGAGCTAGAGGGCTGCAAAAGGCAGCAACATGTAGGTAAATCCCCTGCAAACAAATGTGGATAGGGAAATGAATTAAAATAAAAATAAAATATATATAAATAAACCAATATGAATTGGAGAGAGGTCCCATAGCAGAGAATCTGGCTTCACGTCAGCAGAGAATCTGGCTTCATGCCATAGCAGAGAATCTGGCTTCACGTCACCCACCACTGTAACAGTCCATTGTCATATATTTAGGCCCCGGCACCCAGGCAGAGGAGAGAGGTCCCGTAACAGAGAATCTGGCTTCATGTCAGCAGAGAATCAGTCTGCATGTCATAGCTGAGAATCAGGCTTTACGTCACCCAACACTGGAACAGTCCATTGTCAGATATTTAGGCCCAGGCACCCAGGCAGAGGAGAGAGGTCCCGTAACAGAGAATCTGGCTTCATGTCAGCAGAGAATCAGTCTGCATGTCATAGCAGAGAATCAGGCTTCACGTCACCCACCACTGGAACAGGCCACTGTCACATATTTAGGCCCAGGCACCCAGGCAGAGGAGAGAGGTCCCATAACAGAGATTCAGGCTTCATGTCAGCAGAGAATCAGTCTTCATGTCATAGCAGAGAATCAGGCTTCACGTCACCCACCACTGGAACAGGCCACTGTCACATATTTAGGCCCAGGCAGAGGAGAGAGGTCCCGTAACAGAGAATCTGGCCTTATGTCAGCACAGAATCTGTCTTCATGTCATAGCAGAGAATCAGGCTTCACATCACCCACCACTGGAACAGGCCACTGTCAAATATTTAGGCCCAGGCACCCAGACAGAGGAGAGAGGTCCCGTAACAGAGAATCTGGCTTCATGTCAGCACAGAATCAGTCTTCATGTCATAGCAGAGAATCAGGCTTCACGTCACCCACCACTGGAACAGGCCACTGTCACATATTTAGGCCCAGGCACCCAGGCAGAGGAGAGAGGTCCCATAACAGAGATTCAGGCTTCATGTCAGCAGAGAATCAGTCTTCATGTCATAGCAGAGAATCAGGCTTCACGTCACCCACCACTGGAACAGGCCACTGTCACATATTTAGGCCCCGGCACCCAGACAGAGGAGAGAGGTCCCGTAACAGAGAATCTGGCTTCATGTCAGCACAGAATCAGTCTTCATGTCATAGCAGAGAATCAGGCTTCATGTCACCCACCACTGGAACAGGCCACTGTCACATATTTAGGCCCAGGCACCCAGGCAGAGGAGAGAGGTCGCGTAACAGAGAATCTGGCTTCATGTCAGCACAGAATTAGTCTTCATGTCATAGCAGAGAATCAGGCTTCACGTCACCCACCACTGGAACAGGCCACTGTCACACATTTAGGCCCCGGCACCCAGACAGAGGAGAGGTTCATTCAACTTTGGGTTGCCCCACAATATAATGGTAAAATGAAAATAAAAATAGGATTAAATGAGGAAGTGCCCTGGAGTAAAATAATATATTGTTAAGGGGAGGTAGTTAATGTCTTATCTGCACAAGGGATGGACAGGTCCTGTGGGATCCATGCCTGGTTCTTTTTTTTGAACGTCAGCTTGTCCACATTGGCTGTAGACAGGCGGCTGCGTTTGTCTGTAATGACGCCCCCTGCCGTGCTGAATACACGTTCAGACAAAACGCTGGCCGCCGGGCAGGCCAGCACCTCCAAGACATAAAAGGCTAGCTCTGGCCACGTGGACAATTTGGAGACCCAGAAGTTGAATGGGGCCGAACCATCAGTCAGTACGTGGAGGGGTGTGCACAGGTACTGTTCCACCATGTTAGTGAAATGTTGCCTCCTGCTAACACGTTCCGTATCAGGTGGTGGTGAAGTTTGCTGTGGCGTGGTGACAAAACTTTTCCACATCTCTGCCATGCTAACCCTGCCCTCAGAGGAGCTGGCCGTGACACAGCTGCGTTGGCGACCTCTTGCTCCTCCTCTGCCTTCGCCTTGGGCTTCCACTGGTTCCCCTGTGACATTTGGGAATGCTCTCAGTAGCGCGTCTACCAACGTGCGTTTGTACTCGCGCATCTTCCTATCACGCTCCAGTGTAGGAAGTAAGGTGGGCACATTGTCTTTGTACCGGGGATCCAGCAGGGTGGCAACCCAGTCGTCCGCACACGTTAAAATGTGGGCAACTCTGCTGTCGTTGCGCAGGCACTGCAGCATGTAGTCGCTCATGTGTGCCAGGCTACCCAGAGGTAAGGACAAGCTGTCCTCTGTGGGAGGCGTATCGTCATCGTCCTGTGTTTCCCCCCAGCCACGCACCAGTGATGGGCCCGAACTGCTTTGGGTGCCACCCCTCTGAGTCACTTCGAAGAGACTGGCCTGAAAGTGCTAAAAATGACCCCTCTTCCTCCTCTTCCTCCTGGGCCACCTCCTCTTCCATCATCGCCCTAAGTGTTTTCTTAAGGAGACATAGAAGTGGTATTGTAACGCTGATAACGGCGTCATCGCCACTGGCCATGTTGGTGGAGTACTCGAAACAGCGCAACAGGGCACACAGGTCTCGCATGGAGGCCCAGTCATTGTTGGTGAAGTGGTGCTGTTCCGCAGTGCGACTGACCCATGCGTGCTGCAGCTTAAACTCCACTATGGCCTTCTGCTGCTCGCACAGTCTGTCCAGCATGTGCAAGGTGGAGTTCCACCTGGTGGGCACATCGCATATGAGGCGGTGAGCGGGAAGGCCGAAGTTACGCTGTAGCGCAGACAGGCGTGCAGCAGCAGGGTGTGAACGACGGAAGCGCAAACAGACGGCCCGCACTTTATGCAGCAGCTCTGACATGTCGGGGTAGTTGCGAATGAACTTCTGCACCACCAAATTCAGCACATGCGCCAGGCAAGGGATGTGCGTCAAACCGGCTAGTCCCAGAGCTGCAACGAGATTTCGCCCATTATCGCACACCACCAGGCCGGGCTTGAGGCTCACCGGCAGCAACCACTCGTCGGTCTGTTGTTCTATACCCCGCCACAACTCCTGTGCGGTGTGGGGCCTGTCCTCCAAACATATGAGTTTCAGAACGGCCTGCTGACGTTTACCCCGAGCTGTGCTGAAGTTGGTGGTGAAGGTGTGTGGCTGACTGGATGTGCAGGTGGAAGAAGAGGAGGAGGAAGCTGAGTAGGAGGAGACAGGAGACAGGAGGCAAAGAATGTTGCCCTGCGATCCTTGGCGTCGGAAGGACGTGCGCCAAACAGCTCTCCGCCTGGGGCCCAGCCTCCACTACATTTACCCAGTGTGCAGTTAGGGAGATATAGCGTCCCTGGCCGTGCTTACTGGTCCACGTATCTGTGGTTAGGTGGACCTTGCCACAGATGGCGTTGCGCAGTGCACACTTGATTTTATCGGACACTTGGTTGTGCAGGGAAGGCACGGCTCTCTTGGAGGAGTAGTCCCGGCTGGGAACAGCATACTGTGGGACAGCAAGCGACATGAGCTGTTTGAAGCTGTCTGTGTCCACCAGCCTAAATGACAGCATTTCATAGGCCAGTAGTTTAGAAATGCTGGCATTCAGGGCCAGGGATCGAGGGTGGCTAGGTGGGAATTTACGCTTTCTCTCAAATGTTTGTGAGATGGAGAGCTGAACGCTGCCGTGTGACATGGTTGAGATGCTTGGTGACGCAGGTGGTGGTGTTGGTGGTTCATCACATGTTTGCTGGGCGGCAGGTGCCAACGTTCCTCCAGAGGCGGAGGAAGAGGCCGAGGGGGCGGCAGCAGCAGAAGAGGCCGAGGCGGCAGCAGCAGAAGAGGTAGCAGGGGGAGCCTGAGTGACTTCTTTGTTTTTAAGGTGTTTACTCCACTGCAGTTCATGCTTTGCATGCAGGTGCCTGGTCATGCAGGTTGTGCTAAGGTTCAGAACGTTAATGCCTCGCTTCAGGCTCTGATGGCACAGCGTGCAAACCACTCGGGTCTTGTCGTCAGCACATTGTTTAAAGAAGTGCCATGCCAGGGAACTCCTTGAAGCTGCCTTTGGGGTGCTCGGTCCCAGATGGCGGCGGTCAGTAGCAGGCGGAGTCTCTTGGCGGCGGGTGTTCTAATTTTGCCCACTGCTCCCTCTTTGTCTTTTGCTACGCTGTTGGCTCGGTCTCACCACTGCCTCTTCCTCCGAACTGTGAAAGTCAGTGGCACGACCTTCATTGTGGGGTCTAGGACCTCATCGTCCCCTACATCGTCTTCCACCCAGTCTTGATCCCTGACCTCCTGTTCAGTCTGCACACTGCAGAAGGACGCAGCAGTTGGCACCTGTGTTTCGTCATCATCAGAGACGTGCTGAGGTGGTATTCCCATGTCCTCATCATCAGGAAACATAAGTGGTTGTGCGTTAGTGCATTCTATCTCTTCCACCCCTGGGGAAGGGCTAGGTGGATGCCCTTGGGAAACCCTGGCAGCAGAGTCTTCAAACAGCATAAAAGACAGTTTCCCTGATATGCATGGGGGTGATGTGACAGACTAATGGGCTTGGTTTTCATGCGCCATCTGTGCGCTTTCTGCAGAAGACTGGGTGGGAGATAATGTGAACGTGCTGGATGCACTGTCGGCAACCCAATTGACTAATGCCTGTACCTGCTCAGGCCTTACCATCCTTAGAACGGCATTGGGCCCCACCAAATATCCCTGTAAATTCTGGCGGCTACTGGGACCTGAGGTAGTTGGTACACTAGGACGTGTGGCTGTGGCAGAACGGCCACGTCCTCTCCCAGCACCAGAGGGTCCACTAACACCACCACGACCATGTCCACGTCTGCGTCCCTTACTAGTTGTTTTCCTCATTGTTACCGTTCACCACAATAAGAAAAATATTATTCGGGCCAATTTATTGAATTAAAATTCAGGGCTTTTTTTACAGACACCTAACACTGTCTGGCTATCTATTTAGGTACCGTATTACACTAATACAGGCACACAAGTAATGACAGATTTGGTTGAATATAAATGTGAGGCCTATTTTTTACGCGCTGTGTGACAGATATACCTTTTATCACAGAATTAGACTTGTATCTGCACTGTAGCGTGTGTGTTAAGCTTTTCAGAATGACACTATCAGCACCTTGAATCTAAGATATCCTTTTTGGGATAGATTTAATGTAGGCCTGATAAAGCAGAAACTACTAATTTTGAGAATGGCAAATTTGGGAATAGTTTTTTTTTATTTTTATTTTTTTATTTATATTTTTATTGTAAATTTTCATAATATAACAGGGGATAACAATATTTCAAGGCATAGGCTCGCAGGCCACATCAGAGTACAAGCAGGCATAGAGTGAGTACAAATTAGATACCATTATAATGCACAGTACACAAACTGGGATACCAGTCAATTCCTATTATCTTTGGAAAGGTTTCGATATATAAGGCAATTGTGAGATTTGGAAATCAGGCCTAAGTAGGATGTTGAGACCATGTGGAGAGGTATTATTATCTAATGCTTGAGGTGTAATGTTATCAGAGCGAGGATTATGACGTGTTGCCTATTTGTGCAGAGTAGTTACAGTAATCACAGTAATCACAGAGATGTCCCAATTGAGTTGGATTCCAACTGATGGGCTAGGATTTAGGGGTTCTATATTCAGACCACAGAGACCATTTTTTAAGGAAGGTCAAATGTGTACGAGATTCCCAGGAGGACAATTCCTCGAACCTATGGATCTGGTCAATTTTTTGAATCCATTGGTCTATAGGTGGGACAGTAGTCAGGAGCCAAAATTTAGGGAGTATAAGGCGAGCCGCCAAAACCATCTGTGTAAATATAAATGGAGGTTTGGCATTTGCCTTACCCTGAGAAAATGAAAGAAGAGCAATATGCGGAGAGGGTTGGATCGTTGTACCACACACTCCATTAGCAATAGAGAAGATTTCACTCCACCATCTTTGGATAAGAGGGCAAGCCCACCAAATATGGAAAAAAGTTCCTCTCTCCCCAAGGCACCTCCAGCACACGTCAGAAACGGAACCAGCAAATCTTGATATCTGGCGTGTTGTACCATCTTGTAAGAATTTTGTAGCTATTTTCCTGTATTCTGACGCAGCGAGAGGCACCATGGGGGGACTCGAGTAATTTAGGCAAAATTTCAAGAGGAAATGTGATGTTTAGATCTGACTCCCATTGCATAACAAAAGATGGTTTGACCATAGCAGAGGGCAGACGCAGTTTGCTGTATATCCGTGAGATGAGTTTCTTGGGAAGTGTCTGTAAAGAAATCATAACTTCTAGCCAAACTAAGGGGCGAAGGAGATCTCCTACTTTAATGTGTTGTTTTAGGTAAGCCCTGAGCTAAGCAACTGAAATAAAATCTCGTGGATGGGGGTTGAGCAGCGTGTTTGTATCTCTTGAGTCCATCCATACTCCGGTGGGAAGAGCTAGAGAGATTATTGGAGTTGAAGAGGACATCAGTTCTACTGAGGTAGATTCTCTTAATGTGGGAGGGCCTGTGTTTAGCACATCTGTTACCGACAGCATGGGCGAGGGAAAAGGGATAGAGCAATGTGTGGAAGATAACCATTTCCATGCCTCCAATGTGGCCCGGACAATCGGGTAGTGAGACATATGTCCAGAAAGGACCGTCTCTTGGCCCAGTAGAAGCGCTCTAGCTGGTCGCTTCAATATTTCTAGTTCTATCCGGACCACAGCGGAGGGCGGGGAGATGCTCAGCCAGGCTAATAAGCGTGATATAAGAATAGCCTTCCTATATAACTCAGGGTTCGGCAAACCAATTCCTCCAGCATGTCTAGGCCTAATGAGGAGGTTAGAAGAAAGTCGCGCCTTCTTCCCGCTCCAGATGAAGAACCTGAACTTTTTCATAATCGAGTCATAGTAGTGTTTGGGAACGGGAATGGGGAGAACCTGCTGTAGATATGTAAGTCTGGGGAGTATTAGGGAAGAGAGAAGATTTTTTCGACCAAACCAGGACAATATTGGGTTAGATCTAGCCAAATTGTCGATAGATTCAAAGATAGACTTTTTCAAGGGGACATAGTTAAGAGAAAAAAGCTCCGTTATTTCTGGGCTAATTTTGACCCCTAAGTAAGTGATATTAGGGGAAGACCAATTAAATGGGGAGTCCACCATTAAAAGGCATTTGGTTGCCTGGGGGATACCTATGCATAGGACAAGTGATTTATTAGCATTAATTTTAAAATCTGATATTGTGCTGTATGTTTCCAGGTGAGACTGGATTCGGGGTAGGGACGTTTTTTGGTTAGTCGTCATTATTAGTACATCGTCCGCAAATGCGGCAATTTTCTGTTCCCTGCCTCCCAAACATAGACCCATTACCCCCTGGTCCAATCTTATGTTTGCCAAAAGAGGCTCAAGAGCCAGGATAAATAAAAGGGGTGACAGGGGGCAGCCCAGTCGAGTCCCGTTTCTAATAGGAAAGGGGGCGGATATATTACCATTAACTAGCACTGAAGCTGTTGCTTGTTCATACATTGAGAAAACTGCTTTAATATAGGAGTCAGGTAGGCCCAGTACTGATAGCACTTGTTTCAAGTATGACCAATTAACTCTATCAAATGCTTTTTCAGCATCTGTGCTGAGTAAAAGCAAGGGAGAGGAAACTCGTTTAGCATGACAAAGAATATTAATCACCCTCGTGGTATTATCTTTACCTTCTCTGCTACGGACAAAGCCTACCTGATCACCATGTACAATTTGGGGGAGGAGAATAGCTAATCTATTAGCTAACATCTTGGCCAGGAGTTTGAGGTCTATGTTTAGGAGGGAGATGGGTCTGTAATTGGAACATAGGCTGGCGTCTTTCCCTTCTTTGGGAATGAGAGTAATATGAGCCGCCGTCATATCTCTTGAAAGGGGGATTCCCTCAAGAGTCTGGTTGCAAACTTCTAAGAGATAAGGAAGTAGTAGTTCCTGGAACTTTTTGTAATATGCTAACGGAAGGCCATCGGGGCCTGGGCTCTTTCCTGACGGCATTTGGTTCATTGCTTTTTTTAACTCATTCAGGGAAAAGGGAGCTGTAAGGCCCGACTTCTGATCCAGATCTATGCTAGGAAGTTTAGCAGCTTCCAGAAAGGAGGATATCACGGAAGCTCGAGTTTTTGGCTCGGTTGTTGAGGGGAGATTGTATAAATCGTTATAGAATGATCTAAATTGGGCGGCAATTTGGTTAACTGAGAAAATAGGAGTCCCGTTTTGTGAGGATAACTGGTGGACAAAAATTGTAGACCTCCTCCCTTTGATCCTATTCATTGCGAATTTGGTGGCCTTGTCCCCGTGGGCGAAGAATTTATGTTGAGAACTCATGTGGTATTTGGCTGCTCTAGTGGTTAAAAGAGATCTAAATTTAGCCCTGTATTCTGATAGTTTTTGGAATTGAGTATCTGAGGGTTTAGTCTTATGGTATGATTCTAACTTCTGAATGTTTTTAAGTGTATCATCTATTTCTCTGTCCCTCACTCTCTTGAGGTGCGTACCAATGTTAATAAATTGCCCTCTAACAACAGGCTTGTGAGCATCCCAGAGAGTGTTTGCTGTTATATCAGGACTTTTATTTAGGGAGAAATATTCTGTAATATGTTTGGAAATTCGCTCAACCGAATCCTGATATCCTAGTAGGGTTTCATTTAACCTCCAATTGAAGCATGAGGGTGTTTCATTAGGGGCCGAAACTGAAATATATATTGGGGAGTGGTCTGATATATGGATGGCACCAATAGATGCCTCTCTGCACAAGTGTATGTGCTCTTTAGAAATAAACAGATAGTCCAATCTGTGATAGGTTTTATGTGTTGGGGAATAGAAAGTGAAATCTAGAGTACTCGGGTGAAAAGATCTCCAGACATCAATTAATTGTAGATCCCAGAGGGTATTTCTGACACTTTTTAGAAATCTTCTGGAATGGGTCGATTTTTGAGAAGAGATATCTAGTTGGGGATATAAAGCTACATTTAAATCTCCCCCGGCAATTACTATGCCTTCCTTAAAGGCTTCTATGATAGGAAAAACATCAGCTAACCAGCTGGATTGATTGGAGTTAGGGGCATACAAGTTAATAAAAGTGTATGTTTGTGGCCCTATAGTGCCTTTGAGTAGGATATACCTGCCTTCTGGGTCCAAGCTTTGGCTGACGAACTTGAAAGGGATTCTCCCCTGTAACCCTATGCTGACCCCACTAGAAGCTGATGAGTTACCTCCACAGTGGTACCAATTAGAGAAGTGAGAAAACCGCATATCTGGGTAGTGATTAAAGCGGAAATGTGTCTCTTGAAGAAATATGACCCCTGCCTTGGCCTTTCTTAGAATGGCAAAGATTTGGCTCCGTTTAGATGGGGAGTGAAAGCCTTTGACATTGTAAGAAGCCACAGACAAATCAGCCATTATTTGTGATGTGTGTGGGTTTACCTTGTAGCTGTTGTGGTCTCTTTTTAAAAGGTATGTCAGGTTTATTGCAGTCTCCGGTCTCATGTACCATGGAAGTTGTGCACATATAGGAATCGATCCAGTTCAATATGGTGAGCAAATACCTTGAGTTAGGTGTAGGGGAAAATAACATAACATAACTCATTAAACCAGTAGAAAATATGAACATAGACATAGTGTGGTATGTCATAAACGGTAGGGGGTTAATTGGTCAGTAGACCGTTTGTGAGATCGTATAACGCCCGGAAAGGGCCAAATAGTAAAGCAGAGATGTGAAGGTAAGATTCAAAGACATTTGCATAGGCTATTAAGGGACATAATAGCAATGAAATCTAAGACTCTAAGTGATTAGCAGATTAAGACCTCAAAGTTACAGCATTGCCTAAGGCTAACAAATTATAGACATATAAAATTTCTACTGTTCCTGAGACAGACTTCTTGGGGTGAGCTGGAGACCTCTCTTCTTGGAACGGGAAGACTTCGGCGTGCGTGGTATTTCAAAGGGAGCCACCTTAGGTATCTCGGGCAGGGTGCTGAGGTCTTGGAAAAGTTCCCAATTTTCAATCGGCATAGGCGGCACATTCAGAATTTCAAAAGCAGATATGAGGTCTGTATATGACGATATATTCACTTTCTTGCCCGCATATGCGAAAGATAAGCCAAATGGGTAGGACCATCGGTATAGAACTTTCTTTGAGCGTAGCCAATCTGTTAAGGGCTTGAGGGATCTACGCTTCTTCAGAGTTGAAGGGGCTAAGTCCTGAAATATTTCAATCTTGGCTTCTTCATAGGTTAAATCAGGATGATTACGTGCGGCTTCCAGGATGGCGGTTTTCACTTGAAAGTTCAGGAATCTGCATATTATGTCCCTGGGTGGTTCGGCCGGTTTGGGCTTGGGTCTGAGGGCTCTATGTGCCCGCTCTATGATTATTTCTTGAGGAAAGTTAGGGCCCAGCAATGTTTCGCATATTTCAATAATGGAAGTTGAGACATCCCCAGGGGAAATCACCTCCGGCACCCCTCTGAATCTCAGATTGTTTCGGCGCCCCCTGTTTTCTTGATCTTCTAATGAAGAATGAAGGTCGTTTAAATATAGGGCGCAACGGCGGAAAGAATCCGACACCGCAGACTGGTGGTTTAAGATTGCCGCTTGATGCTGCTCTAAGCCTTCCACACGGTCCCCAATGTGTCTCACCTCGCTCCTGCATGCTGACAATTCCGCCAGGATCGGCTCCATTATCCTGCCCAGAGCGCGGTCAAGGTATTTTCTTGTGACCGGGAGGTCAGAGCTGGCTTATGCGTCATCCAAGTCACTCTCCACGTCTGACTGTGTGGGAGCGCGCTTCGGTGCTTTAGCCTGTGCTGCCGGCGCCATCTTGGGTTCCCTGGCAGCAACTGTTGTGGCAGCTTTCTTTAAGAATTTCTCCATGTCTCCCCCAGAAATCTGTGTTTTGGAGGGAGCTGGAGAGTCACTGTGCTTGGCATTCCCGATCTTCACCATCTCTGCCTCTATTAGCTTGTTTTAGCTGGCGTTAGGGACGAGTCTCTTTACAGAGCACAGAGCTATGCGACCATCTTCATCCGGCGCAAGCTCCGCCCCCCTTGGGAATAGTTTTTCAACCCAGAACAAAAACTGTGCTTTTACGGTCACTACAAATAACTTGACCAGCTAAAACAGTACAGATTTGGAGGAATATAAATGTCAGGTCTATTTTTTAGGCGCTGGGTGACAGGCTCAACTTGCCCCTGATGTAGTATATGGCCAAAAAATAACCACACTATTGATGATTAAATGCACTTGGGTGACACAGGCTCAGCCTGCACCTGATGTAGTATATGGCCAAAAAATAACCACACTGTTGATGGTTAAATGCACTTGGGTGACACAGACTCAGCCTGCACCTGATGTAGGATATAGCAAAAAATAACCACACTATTGATGGTTAAATGCACTTGGTGGTAGCTTGTGCTGGCGCGCAAGCAAGCCACAAAATTGCTGCCGATCACCCCAGAAAAAACTGATATAAAAACGCTCTGGGCAGCCTAAAAAAAGTGAGCAATTCAATATCGGCACTTCAATGATCCACAGCTAGAGATCGATCACTGAATTAAGTCTTTTGGAGGAGTTAATCTGCCTAATCTCGCCCTAACGTCGCAGCTGCAACCTCTCCCTATGCTTGAATCAGCAGAGTGACGTGCAGCGCTACGTGACCCAAGCTTATATAGAGGCTGGGTCACATGCTGCACTGGCCAATCACAGCCATGCCAATAGTAGGCAAGGCTGTGATGGCCTCTTGGGGTAAGTAGTATGACGCTTGTTGATTGGCTGCTTTGCAGCCTTTCAAAAAGCGCCAAGAAAGCGCCGAACGCCGAACCCGAACCCGGACTTTTATGAAAATGTTCGGGTTCGGGTCCGTGTCACTGACACCCCAAAATTCGGTACGAACCCGAACTATACAGTTCGGGTTCGCTCATCCCTAGTAGTGACGATAAATAACAATACAGGAGTCTTAAGATGCCCTGTTATTGGAATGATTAATAAAAAATTACAGGGAATGTCACTGGGGTATTTTGGATTTGGAAACATTAGACAGGAGAGGCCCTGCTGCCGCTTTGTTGACTCTAGATAACTTCTGCCTGATCGCACGTCCCTGTGACATCCACGATCCAATTGGATATCTTATCTATCAATTTTCGATTTTCTTTTGCGCCTACCATGTTGATCATGGTTATCAGCGAATCAGGGTTCCACGCCGGAGAGGGAGCGTGAGAAAGGGATACCTCATCCAAGGGAGGTCAATGGCTGAAATGTGATCGAAATGTGGCTGAAATGTAGGACAAGTTGTTAAAGTGGAAGGATCGAATGAAGGGAGGTGGAGCGTGTCAATTAAAGACAAATTTTTGAAATTTAAGTCCCTGTCACCTATGCAGAGCAGGGTTTTTTTTTCACGGCAAAAATGGTAAAATGTCACCCAAGAATGTAACAGACGCTTTTTCACCCTGCTCCCTCTTTTGCTGTGCCTCTTCCCCCGAACTAGACAGATCACTCGCATGACCTTGATTCCATGTGGGGTCTATCTCATCATCCTCCACATCATCTTCCACCCACTCTTTACCCCTGCCCTCCTTGTCGGTCTGCACACTGCAGAAAGCCACAGCAGTTGGCACCTGTGTTTTGTCATCATCAGAGACGTGCTGCAGTAGTCTTCCAATGTCTTCATCCTGAAACATAAGTGGTTGGGCATCAGTGCACTCAATCTCTTCCACTTCTGGTGCAGGGCTATGTGGATGTCCCACAGAAACCCTGCAAGCAGAGTCATCAAAATGCATAACAGACTGCTGCATGACTTGGGGCTGAGACTGCTTGCCTGATTTGCAAGGGGGTAAGTTGAAAGACATATGGCCATGGGCTGCAGGTGCCAACTCTGATCTTTCAGCAGGGGACTGGGTTGGAGTCAATGCGAAGGAACTGTAGGCACTGTCAGCCCCCCAATCTACTATCGTCTGTACTTGTTCTGGCCTCACCATTCGTACTGTCCTAAATGCAGTGTAGGCTGCAAATGTACTTTCTAGCACAAAAGATGAGCATTTTTCACCCAACAATGCAACAGACAAATTAGTGAAATGTATTTCCTTGTCCACAATGTAGAGCAGGGGTATATCACAGCCAAACATTGGTGAATGTCTCCCAACAATGTAACAGACAAATTAGTGAAATGTATTTCCCTTTCCACTATGTAGAGCGGTGGAATATCACAGCCAAAAATTGGTGAATTTCACCTGACAATGTATCAGAAAAATTAGTTAAATGTATTTCCCTGTCTACTAGGTAGAGCAGGGGTATATCACAGCCAAAAATTTGGGATATGTAACCCAACAATGAATCAGACAAATTAGTGAAATGACTTAAAATTAAATAAAACATTGACGTTAATTTTTTTATTTTTTTTAAATTAGGGTACACCCCAAAAGAGTGTGAAATATCCAAAATACAACAATGAGCAATTGTGCTGTAGTATAACAATGGTTGGTTAAGGCCGGAATACATGTCTATTCTGCACAAGGTACGGACAAGTCCTGTGGGATCCATGCCTGGTTCATTTTAATGAACGTGAGCTTGTCCACATTGGCTGTAGATAGGCGGCTGTGCTTGTCTGTGATGACGCCCCCTGCCGTGCTAAACACACGTTCAGACAATACACTGGCTGCAGGGCAGGCCAGCACCTCCAAGGCGTAAAGGGCAAGCTCAGGCCATGTGCCCAATTTGGAGACCAAAAAGTTGATGGGGGCAGACCCATCATTCAGTAAGTGTAGGCGTGTGCACACATACTGCTCCACCATGTTGGTGAAATGCTGCCTCCTGCAAAGACGTTCCATATCAGCTGGTGGTGCTGGTTGTTGTGGCGTGCTGACAAAGCTTTTCCACATTTCGGCCATGCTAACCCTGTCTTCTGAGGTGCTGGCGGTGCCCCAGCTGCGTCGGCGACCTCTTCCTCCTCCTCTGCCTTCACCTAGTGCTTCCACTGTGCCCCCGCTGTCAGGTGGGAATGCCACCAGCAGCGCATCTACCAGTGTGCGCTTGTACTCGCAAATCTTACGATCACGCTCCAGTGACGGAATTAAGGACGGTACGTTGTGGGGGGGCGGAGCTAGCGCCAGACAGAGATGGACACATAGTTCTCTGCTCTGCTAGGAGATTCGTCCCTAACGCCAGCTTTATCCAGCTCACAGAGGCGAGAATGGTGAAAATTGGGAACCCCAGGCAAGGTGACCTCCCTGCTGCCTCCAAAAATCAGATCTTCAGTGGAGACATGGAGAAATTCCTTAAAAAAGCAGCCACGACGATCGCATCCAGGGAACCTAAGATGGCGCCGGCCCCGCACCCCAAAGCTTTGAAGCGCGCTCCTGCACATTCAGAGGGAGAAAGCAACTCAGAAGAAACTCAGGTCAGCTCCGACTTACCGATTACGAGGAAATATCTCGACCGCGCTCTTAGCAGAGTTATGGAGCCAATTCTTGCAGAACTTTCAGCCTGCAGGCAAGAGGTGAGGCATATCGGGGAGCGGGTGAAAACCCTGGAATCCCACCAAGCCGCAACCTTAAATCATCAGGCTGCAGTGTCGGCTTCTCTCCGCCGCTGTACTGCCCACCTGGAAGACCTCCATAGCGCACTGGAGGACCAGGAAAATAGGGGGCGCTGGAATAATCTGAGGTTCAGAGGGGTCCCAGAGTCGGTGCTACCTGGCGACATATCAGCAACCATACTTACCATATGTGGCTCGCTGCTGGGCCCTGATTTCCCGCAAGATGTCATTATAGAACGTGCTCACAGGGCCCTGCGACCCAAGCCCAAGCCGACTGAACCGCCTAGGGACATCATCTGTAAGTTCCTGAACTTTCAGGTGAAGACCGCCATTTTAGAGGCCGCACGCAATCACCCTGACCTAGCCTATGAAGACTCCAGGCTGGAAATTTATCAGGACTTAGCTCCCTCTACATTGAAAAAACGCAGGGCGCTTAAGCCTTTGACCGATAGGCTCCGGTCCAATAAGGTTCTGTACCGCTGGTCCTACCCTTTTGGACTTGCCTTTTCATTTTCAGGTAAAAGGGTCAATATATCATCATATTCGGATCTTGCTGCCGTCTTTGATCTTTTAAATGTATCCCCGATGCCTATTGAAATTGGGAACTTTTCTAAGATTTAAGCGACCTGCCAGACCTCCCTAAAGTGGTCCCCTTTGAGGTGCAGTGAACCCCAAAGTCTTCACGCTCCAAGAGAAGAGGCCACCAGCTCACCCCTAGAAGCCTTTCTCAAGACCAATAGATGGATCTGCGTCTTTCCTCTTCTACCTGTATAGGTTATATCTTTATTCAGAAGTTATGCCCTAACAATGGTCTGAATCTACGGTCTCATAATGTATACATGCTTATCATTAGGCTTGACCCATTCTTGCCTTTTATATAGCCCTCTCCAGGGTGTTATACGATCTCCCCCTTGGTCAATAGACCAACTACCCCCCACATGTTTATTGCATATTCAACTATGCTTGTTCTCCCATGTTTTGTTTATTTAATTTGTTTTGTGTTGTTTTTTCACCTCATCTCTCTTCCAAGGTATCTGTCTCTTTCCCTAGTACTATGTGAGTCTTACCACCTTATGATTCTTATACTACACCGATTGGCGGATCTTCATAACGTGATTGCACTCTCTTGGGGGACGCTCCATCAGCTACAAGGTAATTGCGCACATATCACATACAATGGCTGACCTACATGTAGCTTCTTACAATGTTAAAGGCTCTTACTCCCCCTCAAAACGGAGTCAAATCTTTACCATTCTAAGGAAAGCTGGAGCTGGAGTGGTATTCCTCCAAGAGACGCATTCCCATTTCAATCACTACCCTAACATGCAGTTCTCTCATTATTCTAATTGGTATCACTGTGATGGCAGTTCCTCTGCTTCTGGTGGGGTCAGCATAGGGTTTCAAAGAAGGATTCCCTTTAAACACATCAACCAAGTTTTAGACCCTGAAGGAAGGTATATTTTAATTAAGGGTACCATAGGTCCACAAACCTACACCTTTATTAATTTATATGCCCCCAATTCTAATCAATCCCACTGGATTTCTAACATCTTCCCTATCATAGATTCCTTCAAGGAAGGGTTAGTAATATTGGGTGGAGACTTAAATGTTGCCCTATTTCCGCAAGTAGACATATCGTCACGCAAATCGACCCACTCCGGCAAATCCCTTAAAACCATTAGGAACACCTTCTGGAACCTTCATCTGATAGATGTGTGGCGCTCCTACCACCCCAATACTCTAGATTTCACATTCTACTCCCCAATGCATGGCACATACCATCGTCTAGATCAGTGTTTCCCAACCAGTGTGCCTCCAGCTGTTGCAAAACTACAACTCCCAGCATGCCCGGACAGCCTTTGACTGTGCGTCCATGCTGGGAGTTGTAGTTTTGCAACAGCTGGAGGCACACTGGTTGGGAAACACTGGTCTAGATTACTTGTTCATATCTAAAGAACATTTGCACCTGTGTAGTGAGACATCTATTGGCTCCATACACATCTCGGATCACTCTCCCATTTTTATCTCAGTACTGGCCCCTAACAAAACTCCCTCATGCTTTAATTGGCGTCTAAATGAATCTCTCTTGGGCTACCAGGAGTCGGTGGATTTAATTTCGAAAAATATCACAGAATATTTTTCCTTGAATAAAAGCCCTGATCTTACCGTCAACACCCTTTGGGATGCACACAAACCTGTAATCAGGGGACAATTTATTAACATCGGCTCTTTCCAAAAGAGATTGAGAGAAAAAGAAATTGATGAAGTCCTAAAAAATATACAGAGACTTGAATCTCAACACAAAAAAAAAAACCTCTGACTCCCAACTTCAAGAGTTATCGGAATTTAGGGCGAAACTTAGGTCCCTCCTACTATCTAAAGCGGCCAAATTCTATATGAGCTCTCAGCATAAATTTTTTGCACACGGAGACAAGGCCATCAAATTTGTAATGAATAGGATCAAAGGGAGGAGATCTGCAAACTACGTTCACCAGTTGTCCTCACATGAAGGAAATCCTATCTTCTCTGTTAGTCAGATAGCTGCCCAATTCCGCTCCTTTTATAATGACCTTTATAATCTTCCCTCAACTGTAGCCCCAGAAACACATATATCCGCCATATTAGCTTTTTTAGAGGCGTCTAATATCCCTACCATTTCCTCCAAACAGAAATTAACCTTAGAAGCCCCCTTTACCTTAATAGAACTGAGGAAAGCAATCCACCAAATGCCATCCGGGAAGAGCCCAGGCCCTGACGGCCTTCCGATTTCTTATTACAAAACTTTTCATGAACTCCTTCTTCCTCACCTCCTAGAAGTCTGTAATCAGACGCTTCTCAGAATCCCTCTATCAAGAGATATGACTGCGGCCCACATCACACTTATTCCTAAAGAAGGGAAAGACACCACACAATGTTCCAATTATAGGCCCATGAACATAGACCTTAAGCTCCTGGCCAAAATGCTAGCTAACAGACTAGCTACCCTTCTCCCCCAACTTGTGCATGGAGATCAGGTCGGCTTTATCTGCAATAGAGAGGGCAAGGACAACACTACTAGAGTGATTAATACTTTATGTCATGCCAGGCGAACATCTTCTCCCTGGCTCTTACTCAGCACTGATGCTGAGAAAGCATTCGATAGGGTGAACTGGTCTAAAATACACACTGTTGAGGTTTGGCCTTCCTGACTCCTTTGTTCAAGCAACCTTTTCCATGTATGAACAAGCAACGGCCTCAGTCCTAGTGAATGGAAATCTATCCTCCCCATTCTCTATTAGGAATGGAACCCGCCAGGGCTGCCCCCTATCCCCTCTCCTATTTATTCTAGCACTGGAGCCACTCCTTTCATCCATAAGATTGGACTAGGAGATTGTAGGTCTATGTTTGGGAGGCAGGGAACAAAAAGTTGCTGCATTCGCTGACGACGTCCTCATGATGACGGTCAACCCGAAGGTTTCTCTACCACGCATACAGAATCATCTTAAGACTTACAGTGTTGTCTCAGATTTCAAAATCAACGCCAATAAATTGCTAGTCCTTTGCTTGGGCATTCCCCATGTAACTAAACGTCAATTAATGATAGACTCCCCTTTCAATTGGTCCTCCCCCTCTATCACATATTTAGGAGTCAAGATTAGCCCTGAAATATCTGACCTTTTTTCCCTCAATTATGCCCCTTTAAAAAACTCACTTTTTGAAGCTATTGACAACCTAGCCCAGTCCAACCCAACACTGTCTTGGTTTGGCCGCAAAAACCTCCTTTCATCCTTAATACTTCCCCGTCTCACCTACCTGCAACAAGTCCTTCCCATCCCCGTCCCTAAACACTATTACAATACAATTATAAAAAAGTTCAGATCCTTCATCTGGAGTGGAAGGAAAGCGAGACTTTCATTCGCTCTCCTCACCAAACCTAGACACGCAGGGGGAATAGGTCTCCCAAACCCCGACCTATATGGCAAAGCCATTCTTCTCTCCCGAGCAGCTGCATGGCTGCGCCCCCCCCCCCCCCCCCCCCAATCATCCTCAGCAGTGGAAATAGAACTAGACATCTTAAACAGTCCAGCCAGAGCACTCCTTTTAGGACATAAGTTGATCCTTCCTGGCTCGATGTCCCACTACCCAATTGTTAAAGCCACTCTTGAGGCATGGAAGTGGCTTTCCTCCTCGCATTGCTCCATTCCATTCCCCTCTCCTCTACTATCAGTAAAGGACGTACTTGACACGGCTCCCTCTTCCCTAAGAGACTCGACTTCCCAGGGGCTGATGTCCTCTTCAACCTCTATAATCTCACTGGCACTCCCTACTGGGGATTGGATGGACCTAGAAGCCACAAATGCCTTGCTTAACCCTCATCCACGCAACTTTCTCTCTATCGCATACCTCAGAGCTTACTTAAAACAACAGATCAAACTAAGCGACCTAAAGCGCCCTCTGGTCTGGTTCGAGGCATTAATCTCCCTCCACTCTGCCCCCAGAAAACTTATATCACAGATTTATAGTAAAGTGTGACTTCCACCATTGCTAGCCAAGCCATCCTTTGTGAAACAATGGGAATTGGATTTGAACATCATTGTCCCATTCGACTCCCTTTCCAAACTCCTAGAATCTCCCCATGGGGCCTCCCGCTGTGTCAGAATTCAGGAAAACTGCTACAAGATTCTCACTAGATGGTATAATATGCCAGATAAGACCTCAAGATACTCTGAGTCTGCTTCGGACATCTGCTGGAGGTGCCTTGGGGAGAAAGAGACTTTTTTTCACGTTTGGTGGACTTGCCCCATCATTTATAAATGGTGGAGTGAGATTTTCTCTGTTGCTAACAAAATTTGCGGCAACTCGTTACATCCGTCTCCGCAGATCGCCCTTCTATCCCTTCCCCAAGAAAAGACACACATAAAACCGCCTTTTGTTTTTACACAAATGCTGATAGCTTCCCGTCTTTACTCCCTAAATTTTGGCTGCAACCCCTAGTCCCAACTTTAGAACAATGGATCCAGAAAATGGACCAGCTTCATAGGTTTGAAGAGCTGTCCTCTTGGGAAACACGCACACATGTGGCCTTCCTCAAAAAATGGTCCCTTTGGTCCAAATATAGAGCTCCCAAAACCACGACGAACCCTATCAGTTCTTGAGCTGCTATGAGTTACTGCCTGCTGATACATGGAACTACTTCCTAATACAAACCACACTCTAATCATAAGGCTATTTCATCACCCACCGAATATTCAAACTCTGCTATCCTTAGTGGATTAGCCTATCTTCCGCTCTCAAGTTTATATGTCTTTTGAAAGTCTGTCAGTTATTGAATCATCTGTCAAGTCGTAAACTTTGCACCAATTTTGTACCTGCGCTATACTTACAATGTACTTATAAATACCTTAGCTTGGCCTGCGTGCCTATACCTTGGTATCCTGTTACCCCCTGTTCCTATCTGGAAATTTACAATAAAAATATTTTTTAAAAAAAAGGACGGTACGTTGTCCTTGTAACGGGGATCCAGCATAGTGGCCGCCCAGTAATCAGCAGAAGTTAGAATGTGGGCAACCCGGCGGTCGTTGCAGAGACACTTCAGCATGTAATCGCTCATGTGTGCCAGGCTGCCCAGAGGCAATGACAAGCGGTCCTCTGTGGGAGGTGTATCATCTGTGTCCTCTGTATCCCCCCAGCCACGCACCAGTGATAGCAATGAGCTGGTTTGGTGCCACCCTGCTGTGAACACGGTTCCTCCTCCTCCTCCTCCAGCTCCTCCTCCTCCATCTCCTCCTCCTCATCCTCAACCTCCTCATCCTCCAGAACTGTGCCCTGGCTGGACAATTGTGTACCTGGCGTATGTTGGTGCAGGAACCCACCTTCAAAGCCACTTGTGAATGACTGGCCTGAAACCTTTGGAAATAATCCCTTTTCCTCCTCCTCCTCCTGTGCCACATCCTCTTCCATCATTGCAGCAGAGGTTTTTCAAGGAGACATAGAAGTGGGATAGTAACGCTGAGAACGGCGTTATCGGCACTGGCCATGTTGGTGGAGTACTCGAAACAGCGCAACAAGGATGGTATCGCATGGAGGCCCACTCATTGGTGGTGAAGTGGTGCTGTTCCGCAGAGCGACTCATCCGTGCGTGCTGCAGCTGAAACTCCACTATCACCTGCTGCTGCTCGCACAGTCTGGCCAGCATGTGCAAGGTGGAGTTCCACCTTGTGGGCACGTCGCATATGAGGCGGTGAGCAAGAAGGCCTAAGTTACGCTGCAGTGCTGACAGGCGAGCAGCAGAAGGGTGAGAACGCCGAAAGTGCGCACAGACGGACCACACTTTATGCAGCAGCTTTGACATATCGGGGTAATTTTTAAGGAATCTCTGCACCACCAAATACAGCACATGCGCCAGGCAAGGGATGTGCGTCAAACCGGCTAGTCCCAGAGCTGCTACGAGATTTCGCCCACTATCGCACACCACCAGGCCGGGCTTGTGGCTCACTGGCACCAACCACTCATCGGTCTGGTGTTAAAGGCCCGTCCACAGCTCCTGCGCAGTGTGGGGTTTGTCCCCCAAACAGATACGTTTTAAAACTGCCTGCTGTCTTTTACCCTGGGTTTGCTGAAGTTGGTGGTGAAGGTGTTAGGCTGACCGGATGAGGAGGTGGTAGAGGATGAGGAAGCGGAGTAGTAGGAGGAAGCAACAGGAGGCAAACTGAAGCGCCCTGCAATCCTCGGTGGTGGAAGGACATGCGGCAAAATGCTATCTGCCTCAGGCCCAGCCGCCACTGCATTTACCCAGTGTGCTGTTATGGATATATAACGTCCCTGACCGTGCTTACTGGTCCACGTATCCGTAGTGAGGTGCACCTTGCCACAGATGGCGTTGCGCAGTGCACACCTGATTTTGTCCCCCCCTTGGTTGTGCAGGGAAGGGATAGCACGCCTGGAAAAGTAGTGGCGGCTGGGCACGACGTACTGTGGGACAGCCGCCGCCATAAAGCTTTTAAAACGCTCCGTCTCCACAGACGGAATGACAGCATTTCAAAGGCCAGTAATTTTAAAATGCTGGCATTCAGGGCCAGGGATCGCGGGTGGGTAGGGACATACTTCCTCTTCTGCTCCAGTGTTTGGGTGATGGAGAGCTGAACGCTTTCGTAGGACATTGTGGAGATGCTTGTTGACCCAGTTGGTGGTGTTGCTGGCAGATCCTCTGTTTGCGGGGTGGCAGGTGGCACTGTCACTCCAGAGGTGGATGAAGAGGCCGAGACTGCAGCAGAAGAGGAAGCAGGAGGAGCCAGAGACCTTTCTTGGTTTTTGAGGTGTCTACTCCACTGCAGCTCTTGCTTTGCACTTAGATGCCTGGTCATGCAGGTTATGCTCAGGTTGAGAACGTTTATGCCTCGCTTCAGGCTCTGATTGCACGGCGTGAAAACCACTCGTGTCTTGTCGTCAGCACATTGTCTGAAGAACTGCCACGCCAGGGAACTCCTTGGAGTTGGCTTTGGTGTACTCGGTCCCTTGCTGCGGTGGGCAGTAGCAGGCGTACTGTCTAGGGGATGGCCGCTCCGCTTTTGTACCCTGCTCCCTCTTCTGCTGTGGTGGTGTCTCCGTGCGACCACCGCATCTTCCTCCGAACTACACATGTCACTCGCATGACCTTGATTTCATGTGGGGTCAAGGACTTCTATGTCCTCCACATCATCTTCCATCCAGTCTTCACCCCTGCCCTGCTTGTTGGTCTGCACACTTTCGAAAGCCCTAGCAGTTGGCACCTGTGTTTTGTCATCACCCGAGATGTGCTGCGATGGTCCTCCCATGTAATCATCTTGAAACATAAGTGGTTGGGCATTGGTGCACTTAATATCTTCCACTTCTGGGGCACGGCTAGGTGGATGGCCCTGGGAAACTTTGCTAACAGAGTTATCAAAAAGCAGAAGAGACTGCTACATGACTTGGGGCTCAGACTGATTGGCTGATTTGCAAGGGGGTGAGGTGAAAGACTGATGGACATCGGCTGCAGGTGCGAACTCTGATCTTTTTAGCAGGAGACTGGGTGGGAGACAATGTGAAGGAACTGGAGGCACTGTCAGCAACCCAATCTACTATCACCTGTACTTGTTCTGACCTCACCATTTGTAGAGCCGCATTAGGCCCTTCCACATACCACTGCAGGTTCTGTCGCCTACTTGCACCTGCGGAAGGTGTTTCACTTTTGTGTGTAGCTGGTACAGATCGACCACATCTTCTCCCTGCAACACTAGCTCCACCAGCAGCACCACGACCTGGGCCACGTCCCTTATTTGACACTCTCCTCATATTTCTCAAATATAGGATCTTGCCCACAATGGGTGTTTTTCTAATAGCATAATAGAACCATAGTATCTAAAGCATGTATCTCACAATGATATATGCAGCAAAGGCTGCAAAATTTAGTTTTTTGCCCAAAATGGGTGTTTTTTTTTAATAGCAGAATAGAACCACAGTATGTAAAGGGTGTATCTCACAAGTACAGATGAAGACTAGGCCGCAATTAAAGATTTTTGCCCAAAATGTTTGTTTTTTTTTAATAGTAGAATAGAACCACAGTATCTAAAGGGTGTATCTCACAATGACATATGCAGCAAAGGCTGCAAAATTAAGTTTTTTGACCTAAATTGGTGTATTTTTAATAGCAGAATAGAACAACAGTATGTAAAGGGTGTATCTCACAATGACAGATGCAGCAAAGGCTGAAAATGTTAGTTTTTTGCCCTAAATGGGTGTTTTTTTTAATAGCAGAATAGAAAAACAGTATGTAAAGGGTGAATCTCACAATGACAGATGCAGAAAAGGCTGCAATATTAAGTATTTTTTCCAAAAAGGGTGTTTTTTTTTACTAACAGAATATGACAGCAGTATATAACGCTTGAATACGTCAAGATGCAGTAAGGGCTGTAAAATTGTGTATTTTGCCCAAATATGGTGTTTTTTAAAACCCAGAAAACTATGGCTGTATTTCTAGTTTAATTTGCACACTGACTAATCCTGCAAATGCACCAGATGTTGTACAAATGTCACAAAAGCACATAAGCATTGCTGGTGCACTGAGCTTGCATAAAATGGCCGCCGCCGCCCACCTAACTAACAGACGATAAAAGTTTTTTTTTCTCTGTCACTGGGCTCAGGGCAGGGTAAAAAGATTGTGCACTGCACCTAGACAACTAAATCTATGTAAATCGCTGAGTTCAATTGGAGTTCTGATTAAAGATTCTCTTCTATTCTCTCCCTCACAGCAGCAGCATCCTCTCCCTACACTAATCTGAGCAGAGTGACGTGCGGCGCTACATGACTCCAGCTTATATAGAGGCTGGATCACATGCTGCACTGGCCAATCACAGCCATGCCATTAGTAGGCATGGCTGTGATGGCTTCTAAGGGCACACTGCAGCCTTTCAAAAAGCGTTAAGAAATCGCCAAACACCGAACCCGAACTTTTACAGAAATGTTCGGGTTCAGGTCCGGGGTACAAAAATCCAAAAGTTCGGTACGAACCCGTACTTTACAGTTCGGGTTCGCTCAACCCTAAACAGCAGTATTTATACGGATGTAGTAGAGTTAGCACTCCTGCTTTCTGAGATTTCTGAGTTGTGTTATCTAATCTAAGCAAACACCTTAAATGGCTTTTGTCTCAAGATAACGTGATGAGTTAAGAGCTGGAGTGCTAACCCTGCTACATCTGTAGTTTTTATATGAGTGTCACAAAATATATTATCCGCAAATATATTATCTTGCCCAAAATGGATGTTTTTTTAATACCAGAATTTAACAGCAGTATCTAAAACTTGTATTTGACTGTGACAAATGCAGCAAAGGCCCCAGATGTAGGGTCTTGCAAAAAATAGGTGTTTTTTTAAACCCACAATATAACAGCAGTATCTAACGCTAGTATTTGACTGTGACAAATGCAGCAAATGCCCTATATGTAGTGTCTTGCACAAAATTGGTGTTTTTTTAAACCCAGAATATAACTGCAGTATTTAAAGTTTGTATTTGACTGTGACAAATGCAGCAAAGGCCTCAAATGTATTATCTTGCCCAAAATGGGTGTTTTTTAATACCAGAATATAAAAGCGGCATCTAATGCTTGTATTGGACTGTCAGAAATGCAGCAAAGGCCGCAAATGTATTATCTTTCCCAAAATTGGTGTTTTTTTAAAGCAAGAATATAACAGCAGGATCTTACGCTTGTATTGGACTGTGACAAATGCAGCAAAGGCCCCAAGATGTATGGTCTTGCAAAAAATGGGTGTTTTTTTAAACCTAGAATACAAATGCAGTATTTAAAGTTTGTATTGGACAGTCACAAATTCGCCCACCTAACTAACAGACGGATAAAAATTATGTTTCTGTGTCACTGGGCTCAGGGCAGGATAAAAAAAATGGTGCACTGCACCCACAAAACAAAATCGCTGTAGATCGCAGAGTTAACAAGCACTTCTGATAATAGATTCTTTCCTATTCTCTCCCTCACAGCAGCAGCATCCTATCCCTACACTAATAAGAGCAGAGTGACGTGCAGCGCTACGTGACTCCAGCTTATATAGAGGCTGGGTCACATGCTGCACTGGCATGCCATTAGTAGTCATGGTTGTGATGGCTTCTAAGGGCACACGAGTTAAACACTTCTTGATTGGCTGCTCTGCAGCCTTTCATAAAGCACCATTAAAGGGGTTGTCCGGGTTCATCTCTGAACCCGGACATACCCATATTTTCACCCAGACAGCCCCCCTGAGGCTAGCATCGGAGCATCTCATGCTCCGATGCGCTCCCGTGCCCTGCGCTAAATCGCGCAGGGCACGGGCTCTTTTGTTTTCAATAACACACTGCCGGGTGGTAACTTCTGCCCAGCAGTGTGTTCGGTGACATCACCGTATTACTGGCTAGGGAAGAGCTAAATCCCGCCCATCAGTGCCGGTGACGTCACCGGGGTTCCTGTCAGCCCCATGGAGAGCCCCGGTACGTCACCGGAACTCCTAAAAATGCCTTTTCTCTGCGCAATTTAGCGCAGGGCAAATGAGAGCATTGGAGCATGAACTGCTCCGATGCTCATGTCAGGGGGGCTGGTGGGGTGAAAATGGAGGGATGTCCGGGTTCAGCTTTGAACCCGGACAACCCCTTTAACTCACCGAACACCGAACTCAAATCCAAACTTTTACTGAAAAGTTTGGGTTCGGGTCCGTGGTCCAAAAATCCTAATGTTCGGTACGAATCCGAACTTTACAGTTTGGGTTCGCTCAACCCTAATCAGGATGACTCTTGAGAATGAGGGTGGTCCCTCGAAATGTTGCATAGCGGAGTGCTACTGCTCCCTGCTTTGAATGAATTTACCCAGAGATAGAGATACCGACTGAGTGCACGGGTGAATGCACGAAGGAGCCGGCACACTGAAAAAAAACCTTAGCAAGGGCGGTGCAAGCAAAATGCTAATAAAGGACACTAATTTAATATATTTCAGGTTATATACTGTATAGCAGTATACTGTACATGGACAGTGGAAGTCCAAATAATCAGGATAAAGACCAGCCACTAATGATCTGCTATTAAGAGGCTTTGGCCCAACAGGTGTTTCATAGATCTTAGAAACACTTTTAGGCCCAAATCTTTCATTTTAACTAGGGGTAAGATGAGAAATTGCATCCCAGAATTTGTTACCCATTTTCTCCTGAATATAGCAATACAACATATGTGGTCATAAAATTCAGCTTGGGCACATGGCATGGCTCAGAAGGGAAGGAGTACCTTAATGCTTTTGAGGGCAGATTTCACCTGAATAATTTTACAGCCATTTTAACATTTGAAGACCTTCTGGTGCACAGTGAAAACCCCCCAAAAGTGACCACATTTTGGAAATTGAATCCCACTTGGAATATTTCAATAAGGTGTAATTAGAACTTTGGCCCAACAGGCATTTCATCAAATTTAGAAACAGATAAGAAAATGAAAAATTACACATTTTAGGCCCACATTTTTCATTTTCACAAGGGGTAGGAAGATAAAACCCACTCCATAATTTGTTACTAATTTACTCCTGATTATGGCAATACCCCATGTGTGGTCATAAACTAATGTTTGGGCACACAGCAGGACTCAGAAGGGAAAGAGAACAATATCACTTTTGGAGCGCAGCTTTCACTAAAAACAATTTTCAGGCACAATGTTCATTGTTCATTTGTAGAAAGTCAGAGGTACTCTTACAGTGGAAACCCCAAAAAATTAAACTACAACTCCAAAGACATTTTTATAGGGGTGCGGTGAGCACATTGGCCCAATAGAATTTACTAAACCTTGGCTGTAAAATTTTAAAAAACCTTTAGGCCCAAGGGGTAACAGGAGAAAATCACCCCACACTTTGTTACTCATTTCCTCCTGAATATGGCAACACCCCATATGTGGTCAGAAAGTGCTGAATAGAGACAGAGCAGGGTTCAGAAGAGCACCATGTGCATGTGAGGCCTAGTTTGGTGATTCATACGGCACTGGCCGACAACTTCAGAAGCTCTGAAGTGAAATAAAAAAGTCCCACTATGAAGTCCCACTATGTGACTTCAACTTTTGGGCGTCTGAACCCTATTTCAATGCAGTACAATATATGCATTAAAATAGAGCGGTCATGATGGCAGCCATCAGCCCCCTGTCATCACAGCTCAACGGGGTGATGGAGAGACAGAGGGAACTCCCTCACCCTCTTTTCTAGTAGAAAGAAATATCTTTCCCCTAATAAATTATATTACAAAAATATTTCACATCCGTGCCCCTACACAATACTAAAACTAAACCAAAACAAAAGTCCTTCTTTAAGTCTTCAATATAGTACCCCTCTATGAAGTATCTTCAATGGAAGAAATGTCATAATGCACACAAGTGCCATGTGATTCCAAGAGCCAGAGACAGTAGTAGTGAAGAGTTCAGTAAGTTTCTGGGGGCCACTTTAAGACTTGAGCTGCAAGGAGGAGAGATGAGCTTGGCTATTATAACGTGACGATTACTTCTGCAGTGAGAGCGGAGCACAGAATTGAGTTTGTAGAATTTTTAACTATACACATGAAATAGCCTTTACATGTCAAAAAGAAATGTTTTTTCCTTATTGTTTTGCGTAAAGCTGTCTTAATATCTTTATTCTTCAGACTGTATATAACAGGGTTCATCAAAGGAGTACCCACTGTATAAAGTAAGGATAAGACTTTAATGACGCTCATTGATTGTGTTTTTACTAGGAACGAATGAACACCGAACATGGTTCCATAAAATATGGCCACGACCATTAGCTGGGAGCTACAAGTAGAGAAGGCTTTCTGCGAAGGCAGGGGAGGGGGGGGGGGGGGGGGGGGGTTGGTGCTGCCGGTATCTTCTCAGTCCTTGGAGTTGCCAGCACTCGAAAGGAGTGATATGGAGTACTGTACAAAGCTGTGTACTGGGGTCAAACACAATATGATACCTCTTGGCGCAAAACCACAACCGCTGATGGCGTCTTTTAAAAAGGTATTTATTTTTGATCAGGTGACAACGCGTTTCGGAGTAAGAGTACTCCTTTTTCAAGTCTAAAAGATATATTGTAGTATGACATATGCTGAAGGACAAAACATGAATAAATAAAATAAAACAAATAGACTTATAAAATTCACCAGCAAAGGTGCGAGGGCGATAGACAATACTGTATAATAATAACATGAATGTAAAGGACATTGTCAGAATGGTCCGATATAATCTAATCTAGTTAAACTGGGTATCCATATAATAGGAATTTTCTTTGCAATTAGGGAAATATCAATATTAATAATAATAATAATAATAATAATAATAATATCATAAATATTATAGATATAATGGTAATAATAATTATGTTAAAAATTATGTTAAAAGTGGTGGCCTTGATACAAACTGGACCCAAAACTCAAAGGGAAATGATAAAATTTGAGTACCAGGGGAATCATGATTAGGCTAATAGTATCACTGATTAAACAAGGTCAGGATCCAGTTTCAAACAGGATTATAAAAATACTAATAATAATAATAATAATGATGATAATGATAATAATAATGATAATAATTAAGATAATAATATTAGTAGCAATAATAAACAGAAATAATCATAATAACATAATGACGCTGACAAGATTAATTGAGATGATGTGAAAAAAAAAAATATATATATATACAGTATATATATATACACTCACCTAAAGAATTATTAGTGCCCCCATACTAATACGGTGTTGGACCCCCTTTTGCCTTCAGAACTGCCTTAATTCTACGTGGCATTGATTCCACAAGGTGCTGATAGCATTCTTTAGAAATGTTGGCCCTTTTTCAAAAAGTTTGGTTCTGGTCTGAAAATATTTGTTACTAACCAAAGTTGGCACAAAAATACTTTTTTGTGTTCGGTGTTCGGATTTTAAATAAAGCTTGTTGAAAGGCTGCAGCACAGCCAATCAACAAGCTTTTAAGCTGTGGGCACTTGGAAACTATCACTGTCATGCCTAGTAATGTGGATTTCAAGTCTATGGGTGACCTGTAGGCATTTTTGATCAGTGCAATACAGCACCTTGGCACCAGAGACACAGAAATACAATACTTAATCGTGCTGTTAATTCGGTGGGTGACCTATAGCCATTTTTTGGGATGCAATACACCTCCTTAGCACCCACGACACAGAAATACAATACTCCATATTTGGAGTTCCAAACTCCAAACTGTATTTGCATCCAACTTACTGTAATAGGAGAATTAATGAGCCTGTTAATTGTATTGTGACATAAAGCCATTTTTTGGGGTTCATAACACCACCTTTGCATCTGTCTGACTGTAATTAGGTTGACACCCTTCACCTACATAGTACATATCTACCTACACACATCTAATCAAATAGTAGATGCCTTTCACATTGTGCAAAGGTCTGATTCCACTTTAACCCCTAGAGGTCTGTACAAGTGGTTTTCTCTCAATCCGTACCAGAGGGAGAAACAAAACGCACAGTGTGAATGACATACCACAAAATAAAAACATATGGTGACATTTGCTAATATGACCTCCTTCTATACTATTAAATTTCCATAATATAGGGATCCATATGACCTATAAGGAGAAATAAAATGTACATATATTCTCTTGTTGAGCACATTACTGATAAATGTACATTAACTCCTTTTTTAAATTCAAACTAGCTGGGACAAGACTCCGATTTTGTCTATAACATACAGCAAGGAATTCAATAAAATATGTTCCATTATAAAGGGGTGCCTTCCGATTTTATATGATGACGAGATTTTATACAATGCAGTCTGGCTGTAAAATAGTGCCAAGGAGGGCTTCCACGCTGTCCTGCTCCCTGTCACCGTCCCTGTTCGAATCCAACACACGAGCTAACAATAGTGACAGAAGACTAAATTGGCTCGGCTATAGAGGGTTCACAAAATGCGGGGGTAATCCATGTAAAACTTGCAATTATGTGATTCCTATACAATCCTTTGATAATTCAGACCAATTTTTCCAATCAAAAACTACATCAATTGTAATACTACAGGCCTGATATATATTGTCTGCTGCACTGAGTGTGATTTGATATATATAAGTAGTACCATGCAGAAATTCAAAAGTAGGCTCTTGGAGCATTTGAACTATATTAGTAATCCCAATGCAATGAATATTTCCAATGCAGCGAGACATTTTGTGCAGGTGCATGCCCGTAGGGTCAGAAGTTTCACTGCCTTTGAGATAGAGAGGGTCTTTGCCCCCTCAAGAGGAGGTGACCACCGAAAAAAACTCCTCTTACGGGAGGCGTTTTGGATTTTCAGACTGAACAGTAGGGTCCCAGCTGGTTTGAATTTAAAAAAGGAGTTAATGTACATTTATCAGTAATGTGCTCAACAAGAGAATATATGTACATTTTATTTCTCCTTATAGGTCATATGGATCCCTATATTATAGAAATTCAATAGTATAGAAGGAGGTCATATTAGCAAATGTCACCATATGTTTTTATTTTGTGGTATGTCATTCACACTATGCGTTTTGTTTCTCCCTCTTGTACGGATTCAGAGCAAACCACTTGTACAGACCTCTAGGGGTTAAAGTGGAATCAGACCATTGCACAATGTGAAAGGCATCTACTATTTGATTAGATGTGTGTAGGTGAAGGGTGTCAACCTAATGAAGCAACCAATGATGTTAGTTTTTCCCTCCCCTGGATTTTGGAGAGGTGGGATTGTGATACATTTAAATTCTTGTGCTTCATAATGAAATGTTGTTAGGACTAAGGACCAAGTGTCCGAAACGCGTCAACAAGTCTTGTATACCAGGTGGATGTGTCTGCTGTAAGCATTATATATATGAATAAAGAAGAAGTTTTTAGAGGACCTCTATGTGAATCTGGAGCCATTCTTTTCTATATGTGCACACGTCTGCACGTTCTAACTGATGTGTCTGCCCCATTTGACTTCTAGGTCTCCAAATTGGACACATGATCTGAGATCACCCTTAACGCCTTAGAGGTGCTGGCTTTCCCTGCGGCAAGTGTATTGTTCAAACTTGTTAGGTTCAAATGGTGTCAAGCGTGTGTGGGGGCAATGAGGTGAGGAGCACAAAGACAAGTTGTCTTGCCTACAGTCAAGCATGGTGGTGGGATTGTTATGGTTTGGGGCTGTATGAGTGCTGCCGGCTGTGGGGAGCTACAGTGCATTGAGGGAACCATGAATGCCAACATGTACTACAAAAAACTAAATGGCTGCACACCGTTATATATACAAACAATAGAGCTAAGAAATGGGGGATCCTTCTAGATAAAAGTGGTACAATACCGACTATAAATGAATAATGTAAGCTCTTAGCGCACATACTTGTCGGGCCCATCTACCAGGCATCAAGGTGGCTTCCGCAGATGGGTCCCTGTCACTAAAGATACTGCCTCACTTTGGACTTACCTAAGCCTCCAATATTCAGGGCAGTGTAGGAACCAGCTACAAACATACTCTGCTCAGAAGTCCCAGGTACATGGGCGTGTCCAGTCTAAAAGGGGTGCCACCCCCAATATATTGCAAGAAAATTTTGACTAAAACCTTCAGAATCACAGGTGCATATCCATGAAGCAAACATATTTACAAAAAACAAAATGGCTGCACATCGTTCTATATACAAACAATAGAGCTAAGAAATGGGAGTCATTCTAGATAAAAGTGGTACATATACTGGGGGTGGCACCCCTTTTTGACTGGACACGCCCATCTAGCTGGGGCTTCTGAGCGGAGTACGTTTGTAGCTGGTTCCTACACTGCCCTGAATATTGTAGGCTTAAGTAAGTCCAAAGTGAGGCAGTATCTTTAGTGATAGGGACCCATCTGCGGAAGCCACCTTTACGCCTGGTAGATGGGCCCGACAAGTATGTGTGCTAAGAGCTTCCATTATTAATTTATACTCATTTATAGTCGGTATTGTACCACTTTTATCTAGAATGACCCCCATTTCCTAGCTCTATTGTTTGTATATATAACGGTGTGCAGCCATTTTGTCTTTTGTAATTATGTTTGCTTCATGGATATGTACCTGTGATTCTGAAGGTTTTAGTCTAAATTTTCTTGCCAACATGTACTGTGACATACTGAAGCAGAGCATGACCCCCTGCCTTCAGAATCTGGGCAGTATTCCAACATGATAGCAACCCCAAACACACCTCCAAGACGACAACTGCCTTGCTAAAGAAACTGAGGGTGAAGGTGCTGTACTGGCCAAGCATGTCTCCAGACCTAAACCCTATTGAGTATCTGTGGGGTATCCTCAAACGTAAGGTGGAGGAGCGCAAGGTCTCTTTGGTCACAATTTGGCCATTTTCACTTAGGGGTGTACTCACTTTTGCTGCCAGCGGATTAGACATTAATGGTTGCGTGACATTAATGGCTGTGTGTACCGAGATATACGGACGTTCCCGCAACAGGTGGCAGGAGATCTGTGAGACTGAACATGTGGTTTGATCTGACATGTTTTCCTTTTGGATCAAATTACGTCTGTGTTGTTTCTGGTGTTTGCCACACCTTCTATTCCCAGGTGTTGCTATTGTGGTCATTTAACCTTCTCTATTTATTGTTGTTTCTCCCACTATGCTGTTTCGTTTATAGCTTCTGTTGGACTTGCGGTTAGCTTGTGTTTGGTTCTCGGCTGAGTTCCTGGTGCTACCAAAGCTTCATTGAAGATAAGTGTTTCCATTCCCTTTTGTATTTTGTTTTGATATATGTGTGTGTTTCCTTTCCCTGTTGTTTGTCATTAGGCCTGAGGGAGACTCCTGTTCGTCCTTCCCTTTGGAGGAACAGGTTGACTCAGTCCTGACATTAGTTCCAGGGTCCTATAGGGTGAGATAGGATTCTAGGTATCCGGTGTATGGACTTGTCTGACTTTGGGGCCTGTTCATACTGGTCGTCTGTCATGACTGGAGTTAGGGTTTTCTCTAGGTGGTGTCATTCTTCGTTCCCTAGTTTTCAGGCCTTATTCCTGTATCCCCTTTCCCTCCTGCTCAGTGTGGTGTTTTCCTCCCACACACGGAAATCAGAGAGCAGATTAATTTCCCATTTCATTGCTATATGTTTCTTTATAATGTCAAACTTTTAGTACATATCAGAAATTCTGAACCTTTCAAAATATTTTTCCCCAAAAAAAATCTTTGTTCTGAAAAGTTCTTCAATTCCAAATAGTAGAATACTTTAAGGTTCAAAAATAAAGCATGGTTTAAGCAAAATTGAACAGTTAGGACTGATTCACATGTCATTGAATTACTAACGTGTGTTGTCCATGTTTTGCATAGATAGCACATACACCCATCGGCTTTAAAGTGTGCATTCACACATCAGTGGATTGCCATGGACTGTGGGTCCGTGGTAACACCACAAATGCATGCCCTATTTTTCTTTGCGATTATTGAACCCTCAAGCTCATTAAAATCTATAAAAACCATGGATACAATGTTTGGTCTGTGGTTTTCATGGACCATTGGTGGGAGATGCTCTGGGAATTCATTCTCAGACTTGCATTGTCAGTGGAATATGGATGAAACACGGGAGCAAAAAACAGACACACGGACCAAACAATAAACCTTCATGGGTATATTCATTTATAAATCAGTGATAATCTTTTCATGGATATCTTCATGGACAAAAACGTGTAAAAGAGCCCATGCCGAGCAATACATTGTTTTGGTTTCTATTTTTTCATTCATTTAAGTTGGACTAAGGATATTTCTTCTACCCCCTTATACCTACATTTCTAAAATAACTTCTAGTAGATCAACATATAGAATGTAGGATATCTAGAAGCACAGCCAGTTCAGAAGAAACGTTTTTTTCCTTAGCGCTTCCCTAATATCATTATTTCTCAAACAGTAAATTGTGGGATTTAATAGTGGAGTCACCACGGTATAAAATAAAGAAATTGTTTTACTTTCAACCACAGACTTTTTTTTTATTGGAATGAAATACATGCAACTTAATGTCCCAAAAAATATAGAAACCACAATCAAGTGGGAGGTGCAGGTGGTGAAGGCTTTCTGTCGCCCGGTGATCGAGCGGATGTTGAGGATCGTACGGACAATATAGACATAAGAGATAATGATTATTAGGAATGGGATCAGAACAACTGGGATACAAAGATACATTTCCAGGGTTTCAATAACCAAAATATCTGAAGTGGAAAGTTGTAATATGGGGTCAAGATCGCAGAAGAAGTGATCAATAACATTGGACTCCAAAAAAGGAAGCTGGGAGATATTTAGTGCTTGAATTAATGTCACCAAGAAACTGGACAACCAGCATATAACAATTGACTTCCGGCAAAGCCTAGGATTCATAATGGAACCATAGTGCAGAGGGTTACATATGGCCAGATATCTGTCGTAGGACATCACTGTCAGCAGAAGACATTCAAAACCCTCGCAAGAACCAAAGAAGTACAATTGTATGATGCACTGTGAAAGGGACATAGTGATCCCATCTTTCAGTATAATATACAGCATGGTTGGGACAATATCTGAGGTCACTATGATGTCAGACATGGTGAGCTGTGTCAGGAAGAAGTACATGGGACAGTGGAGGTTCTTGCTGTAGGACACTAGAGTGATGACCAACATGTTTCCACTGATTGTTCCAAAGTAAGTGATGAGGAAAAGAAGAAAAAGCAATGGTTTTACACCATGAAGACCTGGAAATCCAAGTAAATGTATTGTAGTTACATTCTTCTGATCCATTTCCTAGAAAATAAGAACTGATGTAATTTTAGAGAGGAAGAAATATTCAGGTTTCATCACCCTCACTGTTTATTGTAATTTTATTTTAGAGATATTACATATTACTTTATTACAGATAAGTTCTACAGTAATCCATAAAATAACACATGATGTTGTGCCTTACGTCACCCTACTGTATACCCCAAGATATCCCATGTTATAGAAGCATTCTCCCCCCAAATGACAAGTAAATACTGTAAAGATTAAAGATACAAACTTTCCCATAGTTTGTCTGCAATAAGAACCCGAAGCTTTTCAGGCTCACTTTGGATGAATCCAGTAAAATGGTGCGCAGCGCCAATTGACTTCATACCTCAGTGGAAAAAATCACTAGGAAGAAAGAAGACAGGTGTTCTCAAGACTCTAAAAGGAAGTGGGGGGGGGGGTGCTTGCCCTTATTGGCTCCCAGGATGACAGATAGCCTGGATGAGCCAATCAGTGCTGCAGAAGGCAGGGAGGTGCCCTGCAGAATGAGCAGAACATCATTCTGTGTTGGGCTGTAAATTAGGGTGGATGGGTCTTAGGGACAGTGTACAATCACAATCAATCTTCTGTTCTAGGACAGCAAAGTGAAAGGCTAGTATTAGAAAGATTAATTGTGTAGAACAGGGAAAGGCAATGAAAGCTGTCATCCAGGGAGTGAGAAATGAGGAGCTGAAGCTGGGTTTGCCAAGCAGTGCCTTGTATCTGCAGTTACTACCTTAAAATACAGCTTCAGCTGCTGCAGAACCTCAAAAGCGGGTAACGTGCAAGAACATTTTCCCCCATTTTAAAAGAAATATAGCTATCTTTTTTCCAAACCTGAAGTTTCTCGAGGGTTATTGCCAGCTTTTTCCAAGAACAATTAGCATTATGCTGTAGTGCTGACTGCTGAGCAACTAGTGGATATTTTTTATTCAGTGCCCATACTAAACATATTACATTGTAGCAGAAGCATTTTACGGCATTAACACTGTCTGCTGCTGCTGAGCATTTTTCTTCTTCTCAGCATCATATCTGTTGTTACGATGGTCAAACCAGAGAGTTTGGATTCTCTACGTCAACCAAAGGATGGCAGCCCCTAACCCCTAGGGTTTTATACAGCACTCGCACAGGAGACAGGACAAAACGCAGCAATAGAGAAGCTGAACCACTACCTACAGGATTAGCTAATATGGGTGACCGCTGACTCATTGAGTCAGGCAACAGGTAACGCTCCAACAGCTCAAGTTGCAGTAAGAACTGCAGTTACTGTGAACAGAGTGCAATAGCAGATATGGTGGTGAGATGTGGTATTGCAGAGAAAACTGGAGTAAAGGAAACAGCTCATGATGATGATGATTCAGAAGCGTGGTCAGAGACAAGCCAGAGGTCAGAAGCCGGTATCAGATAATGGCCTGGTACAGAGGATCAGACTGGCTCAGGGTCAGACAGGTCCAGTAGTCGATGAAGGCGGCAGACAAACAGAATGATGAAGCAGGTTGGGTCAAACACAGGAGATCAGATCGGAACACCTTTGTTTAACTGATAGTATCTAAACTCCCAGGCAACTTCCTGGAAGAGGAAGCCGCTGTTTAACCGAGTAACTCCGCCCAGGAGCCATGCTGGGAGACAGGAAGCACGCTCCCCTGGAAGCATAAATGACAGGAAGCGGCGGGCGCGCGCCCCTATGGGACACCAGCATGAAGCACGGAGGCAGCGTTGCCGGAGGACACATCTGGTGGAGACAGCAGCGGGCAGTGAGGCAGGAGATGCTGGGGATGTGACAGGAGAGACAGCGGGAGGTAAGGCAGAAGGCCCAGGCCTAACATCTGTATTGTTTTTAAAAGTACTGCAGTGTAACAAAGAAAGAGACACTTTTCTAGAAGCAAAATTGAACGTAAATCAAACCACACAGAGTATTGGTTTGGGGTATTAATGGGATAGTGTCTTCAAAAAATGACCTATTCTTTAAATCACGTTTTTATGTTTAACATATTTATAAATATTTTTTTATGTGTTATTTTTAATTTTCCATGTCAATATCTATTTTTAAACAAAAACCATAAAATCCTGCAGTTTTCTCTATGGCGACTAAGCCTAATACTAGGCGGCACGTCTTGCTCTGTACAGATCACTTTACTGCAGTTATATATTATTCTGATCCTGCCTGTAATGATATCACCTCATTCTGTAGATAAGTCAGGATCCCCCATTTACTGTAGGCGATTGTCAGAGTTTATCTATTCTTTCCTTGTACAATGACCTCTGCCCAAGTCACAGAGCCTAGAAAACTCTCCCAATAGGGTCCCCTCCAGACCATTGTGTCTATGGACCATGGGGCTGCCATAAAGCAATTATCTTAATGTTTTCTAAATGCTGTTAAGAAAAGCTCAGGCAAGATGGCCGCCCCCATAATCATGTTCAGGAAAATAGAAATCAATAAATCTGCAATCAGAAAATAACAGATTAGATAGAAAGGATATATCTCACTAGTTTTAACTGGCAGATAACATTTTTGGTGACACATTTCTTTTAACCGCAATACAATTGAACATTGTGTGTTTTTTAATCCACAGGGTGCTGTTTTAAAATTTTGGTAAAAAAAAAACACCTGAAATAGTAGCCTAAAATCTGGGTCCAGGCATCTGCAGACAGGCAGTGTCTTCAGTTTGTTTGTAGAACTGTATATGAGGCATTAGCAGGGTTGGCCATAGACCCAGTGGGCCAATAGAGGTTTTTGGGAATGTATCTTGTGCTGCTGGCAGTATTTCATGATGAACTGTGGTATTTGTCTCTGTTAGGGTGGTATAATGTGCCACAATATGGTATTGATGGCCCTGCCTTTCATCAATTTGGACCGAACTACAAAACAGTACCACTTTTAGTATTTTTTTCAGGCTCATTTAAGTTCCCAGTCCCAGTAGTATATTTTGATCAATTTGCATAGGCCACTCACCAAGGCAAGGTTGCCTCTACGAGTGGGTAGATATTCGAAATTCTTGCAGCACCACATTTTAGTGACCACCGCTGCCGCAACACTACACGGCCAAATAGTGGGAGCCAGCGGTCCAATAGCACCCATACCATCAGACTTGGCAGCACCAACTCACAGCACCACAGCAACAACACACACCATGCAGCACCACACCTTGTGAACAGATGGCAAAAGCTCACCTTTCCATGTGGTCTTAACCTCTTAAAGACACATGACGTACCGGTACGTCATGTATGGTTCCGATCACTGCCGCCGGGTGGGCGGTGATCAGAACCCGGTGCCTGCTCAAATCATTGAGCAGGCACCTAGGCTAAATGCACGGGGGGGTCCCGTGACCCCCCATGTCGGCAATTGCGGCAAACCGCAGGTCAATTCAGACCTGCGGTTTGCTGCGATTTCTGCAGTTTCTGATCCCCGCGGTGATCAGAAACTTTAGTATTCCTAAAATATATCTGTATCCCCCCCCCTGCACCCCTGAATGATTTTAGCCCTGTGGGAGGTGCAGGGGGAGGGGTGCGGGCGGTGCGGGCGGTGCGGGAGGTGGGCGGTGCGGCAGGCGGGATCGCGATCCCCCGCCCGCCTCCCCTTGAATAATCGTTGGCGTCTAGTGGGTATACCAGGGTGCCAGCACATTGCTGGCACCCTGGTGTAAACAGCTGACATCTGTGCTGCGATGTCAGCCTTTAACCCTTTCCATACCGCGGTCCTTACGGACCGCTGTATGGAAAAAGTTAACAGCGCAGGGAGCTCACTCCCTCTCCCATCGGGGGGCTGCTGTGCCTTTACAGCCCCCCGATGGGAGAGGGAGAGAGCCCCCAGACAGCCCCCGACAGCCCCGTCCGTACCCTTCCCCGTCTGCCAAGTTCTGACCACTACTGAGCAGACGGGGAAGGTTCCCATGGCAACAGGACGCCTTCTCAGGCGTCCTGCTGTCCATGGTGCTGAACAGGTCTGTGCTAAAAGGCATAGATCTGTTCAGACAAAGTGTAAAATACAGTACAGTACAATATATATTGTACTGTACTGTATTATACAGACATCAGACCCACTGGATCTTCAAGAACCAAGTGGGTCTGGGTCAAAAAGAAAGTGAAAATAAAGTAAAAATCAAAAAACACAAAAAAATAAAATTCCCTACACATGTTTGGTATCGCCGCGTCCGTAACGACCTGATCTATAAAATTGTCATGTTACTTTACCCGAACGGTGAACGCCATAAAAATAAAAAATTAAAAACTATGATGAAATTGAAATTTTTCCCACCTTACTTCCCAAAAAAGGTAATAAAAGTGATTAAAAAAGTCGTATGTACGCCAAAATTGTAACAATCAAACCGTCATCTCATCCCGCAAAAATCATACCCTACCCAAGATAATCGCCCCAGAACTGAAAAAACTATGACTCTTAGACTATGGAAACACTAAAACATGATTTTTTTTTGTTTCAAAAATGAAATCATTGTGTAAAACTTACATAAATAAAAAAAAAAGTATACATATTAGGTATTGCCGCGTCCGTATCGACCGTCTCTATAAAAATATCACATGACCTCACCCCTCAAGTGACCACCGTAAGAAAAAAAAAAAAAACAGTGTAATAAAATGTTTTGTCATCTTATGTCACAAAAAGTGTAATAGCAAGTGATCAAAAAGTCACACCAACCCCAAAATAGTGCCAATAAAACCGTCATCTCATCCCGCAAAAAATGAGACCCTACTTAAGATAATCACCCAAAAACTGAAAAAAATATGGCTCTTAGACTATGGAGACACTAAAACATTTTTTTGTTTTAAAAATTAATTCATTGTGTAAAACTTACATAAATAAAAAAAATTGTATACATATTAGGTATCGCCGCATCCGTGACAACCTGCTCTATAAAATTACCACATGATCTAACCTGTCAGATGAATGTTGTAATTAACAAAGAAAAAAACGGTGCCAAAAAAGCTATTTCTTGTTACCTTGCCGCACAAAAAGTGTAATATAGAGCAACCAAAAATCATATGTATCCTAAACTAGTACCAACAAAACTGCCACCCTAGTTTCTAAAACCCGTAGTTTCTAAAATGGGGTCACTCTTTTGGAATTTCTACTCTAGGGGTGCATCAGGGGGGCTTCAAATGGGACATGGTGTCAAAAAAACCAGTCCAGCAAAATCTGCCTTCAAAAACCGTATGGCATTCCTTTCCTTCTGCGCCCTGCCGTGTGCCCGTACAGCAGTTTACGACCACATATGGGGTGTTTCTGTAAACTACAGAATCAGGGCCATAAATATTGAGTTTTGTTTGGCTGTTAACCCTTGCTTTGTAACTGGAAAAAAAATATTAAAATGGAAAATCTGCCAAAAAAGTTAAATTTTGAAATTGTATCTCTATTTTCCATTAAATATTGTGCAACACCTAAAAGGTTAACAAACCTTGTAAAATCAGTTTTGAATACCTTGAGGGGTGTAGTTTCTTAGATGGGGTCACTTTTATGGAGTTTCTACTCTAGGGGTGCATCAGGGGGGCTTCAAATGGGACATGGTGTCAAAAAACCAGTCCAGCAAAACCTGCCTTCCAAAAACCATATGGCACACCTTTCACTCTACGCCCCGCTGTGTGGCCGTACAGTAGTTTACGGCCACATATGGGGTGTTTCTGTAAACGGCAGAGTCAGGGCAATAAAGATACAGTCTTGTTTGGCTGTTAACCCTTGCTTTGTTAGTGGAAAAAATGGGTTAAAATGGAAAATTTGTATAAAATGCAAATAACTCTTGTGCAACACCTAAAGGGTTAACAAAGTTTGTAAAATCAGTTTTGAATACCTTGAGGGGTGTAGTTTATAGAATGGGGTCATTTTTGGGTGGTTTCTATAATGTAAGCCTCGCAAAGTGACTTCAGAGCTGTAGTGGTCCCTAAAAATTGGGTTTTTGTAAATTTCTGAAAAATTTCAAGATTTGCTTCTAAATTTCTAAGCCTTGTAACATCCCCAAAAAATAAAATATCATTCCAAAAATAATTCAAACATGAAGTAGACATATGGAGAATGTAAAGTAGTCACAATTTTTAGGGGTATTACTATGTATTACAGAAGTAGAGAAACTGAAACTTTGAAATTTGCAAATTTTTTTGGACTTAATTTTACCAGTGTCATGAAGTACAATATGTGACGAAAAAACTATCTCAGAATGGCCTGGATAAGTCGAAGCGTTTTAAAGTTATCAGCTCTTAAAGTGACACTGGTCAGATTTGCAAAAAATGGCCTGGTCCTAAGGTGTAATAAGGCTGTGTCCTTAAGGGGTTAAGAGAGTGATCCAAGGATTTTATTAACCCTTCTACAGTCTCCTGATAATTAAACACACTTGGGCCGAATAGGAGCAGGGCTGATACCATAGGAACAGACACTGGTAGCATTCCCCCCAAAAAAGAGAAGAAAGCTCTGAATGCACAGTCCCATGCTATGCATTGATCTATTATTGCTTCTCAGTATAATTCATGTTGCTTCTCAAAGAAATAATAGTATACCACGCTCTAATCTACATACATACTATATACGTCTGTTCATATGTGTGGTACTGCGTGGTTGCCATTGTTGCTGTAATGCTGTGGCGGTGGGTTCGTGGGGCCCAATGCCAGGGTGGCTTTGTGTAGCAGCAGGGCTACTGTTGGACTGCTGGGTACCGCTGCCTGCTGGTGCTGTAGCTTCAGTGCTCGTTACGTGGTGCTGCATAAAATTTGATCACGTCCCACTCTTAGAGGCAACCTTCGCGTGTTGAGTATGCTTCTGCATTTTTATAAAAATGTAAACCAATGTCTTATGTACAGTACGTACATTAGGGGGCTGTATACTTTTAATTATGCTGAAAAGCAGTGATAGATCAATGCATGGCAATGCATGGCATAAATGTGCCCCAGGGTTTTTATTCTGTCTAGACAAATTCTGGTCAATAATATTTGGATATCACAGAATAGACATCCTGTTCTGTTTAACTGCTTAATGATGAATAACAGATAGATCCGTTATGGTCCAGTGGGGTATAATGAAGCGAGACCAGAAGTTAACCCCACTCCATATCGGTTCCAGCTGTTGAATATCACTGACATCTAGCAGCAGCAGCAGGGATAAGCTATCAACTAAAGATTTGCTGAAATGCCCAGGGAATCCCTTTAAGGGGTTATGGGCTTGTGCCGGCAGTATATATTTATGACCTATCCTCAGGATAGGTCATCCATATCTGATCGGCGGAGGTCTGACACCCAGCATCCCCACCGATCATCTATTAGAAGAGAAGGCAGTGCTTCATGCAAGCCCTGATTCCTCTTCATTACACTATGCGTCCTCTCCCCTGTAGTGATGGCATAGTGTAATGGCAAATACTTACTCCATTCAAGTGAATGGAGCAAGTACTTGTAATTACAGTGCATAGAGATGAGCGAATCGAATCCCTCAAAGTGGAATTTGATCCGAATTTCAGGATAAATTCGATTCGCCTCGAATTTCCTTCTGCTTTGTGTAAGCAAATCGATTTCACCTGAAATAGTATAAAAAAATAAAAAAATTAATTCTTGCCTTCTCCATTTGCTCGTGATGGGCCGACTGCCGCCATCTTGATTGAAGATCTCAGCCGAAATTCCGTGCGTGGTTATGTATGACATCACCATGTCGGCCCGCGTGAAGTCATAATCTCGCGCCGCCGGAGATTTTGCGTCAGATCTTCAAGCAAGATGGCGGCGGCCGGCCCGTCGCGAGCAAATTGACGCGGTAAGTTTGATTTAAAAAAATATTTATTGTTCATTTCACACTGCTTTTACACTCAGATGCCGAGATTATGTATGAACACAGCATCTGAGGGGTATAATGATGGGGGTGGCGCTATAGCAGCTCCCTGTCATTGCACCCACTACTTACAAAAAAATTCACTTTGTGACAAAATAATTTGCCACAAAGCAATTTTTTTTTGCAATATTTGGCGAATCAGCCAAATTGAATTTTTTAAAAATTTGCTCTTCCAAAACGACAGGCAGTGTAATAAAGAAGATGTAGTGCAGGCATTGAGCGCCAACTCCTCCTTAAACAGCTGATCGGTGGGGTTTAGATATTGATGACCTAACCTAAAGATAGGTCCCCGATATACTCTGTCTGTACAACCTTTGTAAGGCACCTTTTTGTTAAGTATGAAAAAAGAACATTTCCTCAGGATGCAAAAACAGGGTGTGCCAGGACTTAACATACATAAAACATACTGTATCTGTGTATTTGTCTTTCTTTTGATTTTCAATACAGACTTTAAAGTTTGCCTAAACTTTTTCTTTTATAATTCAATACTAGGAGTGGTAATAGTGAAATTTGTAATATATTTTATTAAAGGAAAACACCTGTTTCTGTATTTATTTTCCTCCCCTGCCCCTGTCCTGATTACTGTCTATGAAATGACTGATGAAATCTGTACACAGCCCATTGAGGTCTGTGGAGAGGGGATAGGAGAGGAGGAAGACAAGCTGCAGAGGTAGACAGAGGGCAGGGAAAGGTCACACACATGTCTTCAGATATACTGAGAGATTTCTCTCTCCGCAGAGCAGGTTTATCTGATGAAATCTTTTCTAGCTCTTAGGTAAGATAATAAATCACTCACTCACAACTCTGTCTGGTCTCTGGCTGAACTCTCATGTGTTCGGACTTTTGTGTACAACTCAGATAAGTCAATTCAGAGACAGTAAACAGGGTGGTGGAGAGATAAATGCAGAAACATTCACTTTTCTTTAATTAAATATATTACAAAGTTCACTATTTTCACCTATACAACTATGGAAAATGATGGTAAATTATGAAAAACAAAATAAAAGTATAGGTAGACTTTAATGATATAAAACTGACCCTTATAGCTTAATTCATATTTCAATTACTTTTTTTTACCTTTCGGCAAACATTTGACCACTAAAGTTTATGGGCTCTTTGGCTTAAAAGTCACTCGGTTTTCCCAGTGTATACACTATCAGAACACAACAAACAGGGTACTAATTTAGCCTAAGAAGCATCATTTTGCTTTTATCTAATTTCTGGAAGCTGAAAAGAAATATTGTACTTACAGTTTTTTTTTGTTTTTTTTGTAGATCGAAAAGATCCATACAGTAAATAATGAAATGTATGAAGATAGCACACAATGGCTGATATTCTGCCTTTTATACGCTGGTAGGTAAATCCCTGAAGAAATTAATTCCCTGCACACTTGCTTAATGATCTTTTGGCTTATTTTGTATGATAAAAGAGAGTTCACCGTTATAATGTGGAAATTAAATGTTTGACTGAACTTATAAATTCCATTCCATATAAATTCCATTTTATATTGGAAATAATTAGAGATGAGCTAATTTCTAAAAAAATTGATTCGGTCGGTTTGCTGAATTTTCCGAAAAGATTTGATTTGATCTGAATTTATTTGTTGCGAATCGCGTTAAAAAACAACTATTTACTGGCTCTAGAGAGCCTGTATAGGGGTGTAGAACACTGTGCCTTGAAGCAACACGCATAGGGAGTCTGCTGTGGTAGTGAAATAATACTGTGAGTCAGTATGACATGCAGATGACAGGTGTCACTGCACACTTTACTTCTTTGGGCAGTTACGGGGCCAAAACTGACCACATAACTAGTGTGAACTAAACCTTACAGGTCAATGTTAGCATCAAGTATAAAGAACCGTGAAGAGGCCCAGGATCCTACTATAGCGTGAAAGAGCGCACTCCTTTTACACCGTCATCAGCTGATTCCTCATAGATGTCTTCAGAACCTGTTCTATTAAACGCTTATACAAGTAGAGCCCCCGACAGAGTGGAGAGGGGGTCAGCAGTAAGTTTGTGTTGACGTCACTGTTTATTTTGCCCTTCCTCTGATCTGTCAGAAAAATAACCCCCGAAAAAACGGATCCTGTCTGTGGAGCATCCGCCTTCACTTTGTCAGCATTTGTTCAGTAATCCATCACTATTGCTAATTCCCCCCAAAAAACAGGAGTGGATCCAAAACAGAAATGACACATGAATAGAATATTTGCATGTCTTCTGTGATTTGCACCCACTCCTGTTTTTGGCTACCAAATCATAAGCCAATTCTGATAGGACCATACAGGCCTTACAGCTGCTACACAGACAGGATCCGTTGTGATTCTCATTTTTCCTTCTTTTTGACAAATCAGAAGTAGGGTCAAATAAATGATGATGTCAACCAAACCAAAAAGGCAAAATAGTGGCCTAGTCATGAAGTGTGTGTGTGTGGGGGGGGGCAGCATGATAATGCCCAATGACATAGTGTGGAGGTGAAAGCAGCATCAGGAGACCACAGAGTGACCTGGTGACAGAGTGGGGAGGTGGGTGGCACTAACAGTAACCGCTCACGATGGTAGGTGTAAGAAGGAGCACTTGGCATCAGGCGGGTGGCAGCATCAGAATAATAGCTGAGGCAGGTAGCCAGAAGAAACCGGTCTCTTTTTTCAAGATTTGGGTGAGGCAGTATGGATGATCTAATCTTATGCATCTGCAGTGGCCAGGTACAGGTCGATAATATTCTGTATTTGTCGTGGTGCCAATTGCAGCGTGCACAGGGTACTTTTCCAGGGCCCTTCCAAGGTGTTATAATGCACGTCCCAGATTAGGAATGCCAGAGTGGTGTAATGGCCTATAATTAGGGTTGAGCGAACCCGAACTGTAAAGTTTGGGTTCGTACCGAACTTTAGGATTTTTGGACCCCGGACCCGAACATTTCAGTAAAAGTTCGGGTTCGGGTTCGGTTTTCGGGGCTTTCTTGGTGCTTTTTGAAAGGCTGCAGAGCAGCCAATTAACAAGCGGTTAACTGTCTGACCTTAGAAGCCATCACAGCCATGCCTACTAATGGCATGGCTGTGATTGGCCAGTGCAGCATGTGACCCAGTCTCTATATAAACTGGAGTCACATAGCGCTGCACGTCACTCTGCTATGCGTAGTGTAGGGAGAGGATGCTGATGGTGATTTCAGGTAGAGAATAGGAGAGAGTCTTTGCTCAAAATCTGAATCTAACTCAGCGATCTACATACATTGTGTGTTGTGGGTGCAGGGCACAATTTTTTTATCCTGCCCTGAGCCCAAAAAATAACTTTAATAAGTCAGTTAGGTGGGCGGCGGCTGCCATTGTATGCAAACTCAGTGCACAAGCACTGCATCTGAGCTTTTGGGACATTGAAAATCCAATTTTTTTGCCAATTTACAACATCTGGTGCATTTGCAGGCTTAGTCAGTGTGCAATTTAAGCTAGAAATACAGCCATCATATTCTAGGGTTTTAAAAACACACTTTTTTGCCAAAAAACACTATTTTCCTGATCTGCAAGTGTTAAAATCAAGTTTAATATATACAGCTTTCATATTCTGTTACCAAAAAAACACTTTTTTGGCAATATACAACATCTGGATAGAGATGTCCCGAACTATTCGCCGGCGAACAGTTCCGGGCGAACATAGCTTGTTCGCGTTCGCCGCGGCGGGCGAACATATGCGATGTTCGGTCTGCCCCCTATACATCATCATTGAGCAAACTTTGACCCTGTACCGCACAGTCAGAAGACACATTCCAGCCAATCAGCATACCCTCCCTGCCAGACCCTCCCACCTCCTATCAAAAAGCAAGGACGGCATGCATCTTAGATTTATTCTGAAGCTGCAGTGTCACAGATTTGACTAAGTTGTAATCGCAATGCGATTAATACAGGTTATATTAATCGCATTGTGAATTCAACTTAGAGCTGGGTTCCTAATGGTTGTATTGCTAGAATATAACGAAGATTGAGAATATAGTGCTATATTCGTTATATTCGTCAATTCTAGCAATACAACCATTAGGAACTCAGATCTAAGTTGAATTTGCAATGCGATTAATGCAGGTTATATTAATCGCATTGCAAATTCAACTTACCAATCTCTGCGTCAACTACGTAATTTTCCATGGGAGTTTTGCCATGGATCCCCCTCCGGTATGCCACAGTCCAGGTGTTAGTCCCCTTGAAACAACTTTTCCATCACTATTGTGGCCAGAAAGAGTCCCTGTGGGTTTTAAAATTCGCCTGTCTATTGAAGTCTATGGAGGTTCGCCCGTTCGCGAACATTCGCGGAAGTTCGCGTTCGCCGTTCGCGAATGGAAAATTTTATGTTCGCGACATCTCTACATCTGGATTAGTCAGTGTGCAATTTAAGCTAGAAATACAGCCATCATTTTCTGGGGTTTTAAAAACACAATTTTTTTTGCCAAAAAACACTATTTTCCTGATTTGCAAGTGTTATATGCAAGTTTAATATATACAGCTTTCATATTCTGTTACCAAAAAAACACTTTTTGGCCAATATGCAACATCTGCATTAGTCAGTATGCAATACAAGCTAGAAATACAGCCATCATATTCTGGGGTTTTAAAAACACACTTTTATGCCAAAAAACACTATTTTCAGGCCTTACAGAATCAGCACGTGTGAAATTACAGGCTGATATACTGCTGTCAAATTCAGTTATTAAACAAACACACGTTTGGGCAAAATTTTTTTAGTTGGCAGCCTTTGATGCAGATGTCATTGTGAAATCTTTAATTCAGGACTACTGTGGGTCAGACCGTGTGAGATACACCCTATATATACAGGGCTTATATTCTTTCATTAATAAAACACCCTTTTTGGAGCAAAATACACAATATTTCAGGCCTTGCAGCATATTGATGTTTAAAATTCCTGGGTTATATACTGCTGCCATATTGAGTTATTAAACAAACACCCGTTTGGTCAAAAAAAGTTTATTTGGCAGCCTTTGCTACATATGTCAATGTGAGATACACCCTTTATACATTTGGGTTATATTCAGATATTTTAAATACCGCCATTTGGTGCACAAATCTTTAATTCAGTCCTACTGTGGGTCCGCCGTTTGAGATAAACCATTTAAATACAGGGGTTTGATTCAGGTATTTGAAATACAGGCATTTTGGGCAAAGAAATATTTAATTGAGGCCTACTGTGGGTCAGGCAGTGTGAGATACACCCTTTACATACAGGGGTTTGATTCAGGTATTTGAAATACAGCCATTGTGGGCAAAGAAATCTTTAATTGAGGCCTACTGTGGGTCAGGCAGTGTGAGATACACCCTTTACATACAGGGGTTTGATTCAGGTATTTGAAATACAGCCATTTTGGGCAAAGAAATCTTTAATTGAGGGTTACTGTGGGTCAGGCCGTGTGAGATACACCCTTTACATACAGGGGTTTGATTCAGGTATTTGAAATACAGCCATTTTAGGCAAATAAATCTTTAATTGAGGCTTATTGTGGGTCAGGCCGTGTGAGATACACCGTTTACATACTGGGGTTTGATTTAGGTATTTGAAATTCCGCCATTTTGTGCACAAGTCTTTAATTCAGGCTTACTGTGGGTCAGGCCGTGTGAGATAAACACTGTATATACAGGGCTTCTATTCTTTTATTAATAAAGCATCCTTTTTGGGGCAAAATAACATAATATTTCAGGCATTGCAGCATCTTGACGTTTAAAATTCCTTGGTTATATACTGCTGCCATATAGAGTTATTAAACAAACACCCGTTTGGGCAAAAAAAGTTTATTTGGCAGCTTTTGCTGCATATGTCATTGTGAGATACACCCTTTATACATTTGGGTTATATTCAGATATTAAATACCGCCATTTGGTGCACAAATCTTAAATTCAGGCCTACTGTGGGTCAGGCCGTTTGAGATACACCCTTTAAATACAGGGGTTTGATTCAGGTACTTGAAATAAAGCCATTTTGGGCAAAAAAATCTTTAATTGAGGCCTACTGTGGGCCAGGCCGTGTGAGATACACCCTTTAAATACAGGGGTTTGATTCAGGTATTTGAAATACAGCCATTTTGGGTTAACAAATCTTTAATTGAGGCCTACTGTGGGTCAAGCCGTGTGAGATACACCCTTCACATACTGGGGTTTGATTCAGGTATTTGAAATACAGCCATTTTGGGCAAAGAAATCATTAATTCAGGCCTACTGTTGGTTAGGCCGTGTGAGATACACCCTTTACATACAGGGGTTTGATTCAGGTATTTGAAATACAGCCATTTTGGGCTAACAAATGTGTAATTGAGGCCTACTGTGGGTCAGGCCATTAGAGATACACCCTTTACATACTGGGGTTTGATTCAGGTATTTGAAATAGAGCCATTTTTGGCAGAGACATCTTTAATTGAGGCCTACTGTGGGTCAGGCTGTGTGAGATACACCCTTTACATACTGGGGTTTGATTCAGGTATTTGAAATACAGTCATTTTGGGCAAATAAATCATTAATTGAGGTATAATGTGCGTCGGGCCGTGTGAGATACACCCTTTACATACATGGGTTTGATTCAGGTATTTGAAATAGAGCCATTTTGGGCAAAGAAATCTTTAATTGAGTCCTACTGTGGGTCAGCCCGTGTGAGATACACCCTGTATATACATGGCTTATATTCTTTCATTAATAAAACACCCTTTTTGGGGCAAAATACACAATATTTCAGGCCTTGCAGCATCTTGATATTTAAAATTCCTAGGTTATATACTGCTGCCATATTGAGTTATTAAACAAACACCCGTTTGGGCAAAAAAAGTTTATTTGGCAGCCTTTGCTACATATGTCATTGTGAGATACACCCTTTATACATTTGGGTTATATTCAGATATTAAATACCGCCATTTGGTGCACAAATCTTTAATTCAGGACTACTGTGGGTCAGGCCGTTTGAGATACACCCTTTAAATACAGGGGTTTGATTCAGGTATTTGAAATACAGACATTTTGGGCAAAAAAATCTTTAATTGAGGTCTATTGTGGGCCAGGCCGTGTGAGATACACCCTTTAAATACATGGGTTTGATTCAGGTATTTGAAATACAGCCATTTTGGGTTAACAAATCTTTAATTGAGGCCTACTGTGGGTTGGGCCGTGTGAGATACACCCTTTACATACAGGGGTTTGATTCAGGTATTTGAAATACAGCCATTTTGGGTTAACAAATCTTTAATTGAGGCCTACTTTGGGTCAGGCCGTGTGAGATACACCCTTTAAATACAGGGGTTTGATTCAGGTATTTGAAATACAGCCATTTTGGGCAAAGAAATCATTAATTGAGGCCTACTGTGGGTTGGGCCGTGTGAGATACACCCTATATATACATGGCTTATATTCTTTCATTAATAAAACACCCTTTTTGGGGCAAAATACACAATTTTTCAGGCCTTGCAGCATCTTGATGTTTAAAATTCCTGGGTTATATACTGCTGCCATATAGAGTTATTAAACAAACACCCGTTTTGGCAAAAAAAGTTTATTTGGCAGCCTTTTTCTACATATGTCCTTGTGAGATACACCCTTTATACATTTGGGTTATATTCAGATATTTGAAATACCGCCATTTGGTGCACAAATCTTTAATTCAGGCCTACTGTGGGTCAGGCCGTGTAAGATACACCCTTTAAATACAGGGGTTTGATTCATGTATTTGAAATACAGCCATTTTGGGCAAACTAATCTTTAATTGAGGCCTACTGTGGGTCAGGCCGTGTGAGATACACCCTTTACATACAGGGGTTTGATTCAGGTATTTGAAATACAGCCATTTTGGGCTAACAAATGTTTAATTGAGGCCTACTGTGGGTCAGGCTGTGTGAGATACACCCTTTACATACTGGGGTTTGATTCAGGTATTTGAAATACAGTCATTTTGGGCAAATAAATCATTAATTGAGGCCTAATGTGCGTCGGGCCGTGTGAGATACACCCTTTACATACATGGGTTTGATTCAGGTATTTGAAATAGAGCCATTTTGGGCAAAGAAATCTTTAATTCAGGCCTACTGTGGGTCAGCCCGTGTGAGATACACCCTGTATATACATGGCTTATATTCTTTCATTAATAAAACACCCTTTTTGGGGCAAAATACACAATATTTCAGGCCTTGCAGCATCTTGATGTTTAAAATTCCTAGGTTATATACTGCTGCCATATAGAGTTATTAAACAAACACCCGTTTGGGCAAAAAAAGTTTATTTGGCAGCCTTTGCTACATATGTCATTGTGAGATACACCCTTTATACATTTGGGTTATATTCAGATATTAAATACCGCCATTTGGTGCACAAATCTTTAATTCAGGCCTACTGTGGGTCAGGCCGTTTGAGATACACCCTTTAAATACAGGGGTTTGATTCAGGTATTTGAAATACAGACATTTTGGGCAAAAAAATCTTTAATTGAGGTCTATTGTGGGCCAGGCCGTGTGAGATACACCCTTTAAATACAGTGGTTTGATTCAGGTATTTGAAATACAGCCATTTTGGGTTAACAAATCTTTAATTGAGGCCTACTGTGGGTCAGGCCGTGTGAGATACACCCTTTACATACTGGGGTTTGATTCAGGTATTTGAAATACAGGCATTTTGGGCAAAGAAATCATTAATTAAGGCCTACTGTAGGTTGGGCCGTGTTAGATACACCCTTTACATACTGGGGTTTGATTCAGGTATTTGAAATACAGCCATTTTGGGTTAACAAATCTTTAATTGAGGCCTACTGTGGGCCAGGCCATGTGAGATGCACCCTTTAAATACAGGGGTTTGATTCAGGTATTTGAAATACAGCCATTTTGGGTTAACAAATCTTTAATTGAGGCTTACTGTGGGTCAGGCCGTGTGAGATACACCCTTTACATACTGGGGTTTGATTCAGGTATTTGAAATACAGCCATTTTGGGCAAAGAAATCATTAATTGAGGCCTACTGTGGGTTGGGCCGTGTGAGATACACCCTATATATACATGGCTTATATTCTTTCATTAATAAAACACCCTTTTTGGGGCAAAATACACAATTTTTCAGGCCTTGCAGCATCTTGATGTTTAAAATTCCTGGGTTATATACTGCTGCCATATAGAGTTATTAAACAAACACCCATTTGTGCAAAAAAAGTTTATTTGGCAGGCTTTGCTACATATGTCATTGTGAGATACACCCTTTATACATTTGGGTTATATTCAGATATTAAATACCGCCATTTGGTGCACAAATCTTTAATTCAGGCCTACTGTGGGTCAGGCCGTTTGAGATACACCCTTTAAATACAGGGGTTTGATTCAGGTATTTGAAATACAGCCATTTTGGGCAAAGACATCTTTAATTGAGGCCTACTGTGGGTTGGGCCGTGTGAGATACACCCTTTACATACAGGGGTTTGATTCAGGTATTTGAAATACAGCCATTTTGGGCAAAGACATCTTTAATTGAGGCCTACTGTGGGTCAGGCCGTGTGAGATACACCCTATATATACATGGTTTATATTCTTTCATTAATAAGACACCCTTTTTGGGGCAAAATACACAATTTTACAGGCCTTGCAGCATCTTGATGTGCTACATATGTCATTGTGAGATACACCCTTTATACATTTGGGTTATATTCAGATATTTGAAATACCGTCATTTGGTGCACAAATCTTTAATTCAGGCCTACTGTGGGTCAGGCCGTGTAAGATACACCCTTTAAATACAGGGGTTTGATTCATGTATTTGAAATACAACCATTTTGGGCAAACTAATCTTTAATTGAGGCCAACTGTGGGTCGGGCCGTGTGAGATACACCCTTTACATACAGGGGTTTGATTCAGGTATTTGAAATACAGCCATTTTGGGCTAACAAATGTTTAATTGAGGCCTACTGTGGGTCAGGCTGTGTGAGATACACCCTTTACATACTGGGGTTTAATTCAGGTATTTGAAATACTGTTATTTTGGGCAAATAAATCATTAATTGAGGCCTACTGTGGGTCGGGCCGTGTGAGATACACCCTTTAAATACAGGGGTTTGATTCAGGTATTTGAAATAGAGCCATTTTGGGCAAAGAAATCTTTAATTGAGGCCTACTGTGGGTCAGGCCGTGTGAGATACACACTGTATATACATGGCTTATTTTCTTTCATTAATAAAAAACCCTTTTTGGGGCAAAATACACAATATTTCAGGCCTTGCAGCATCTTGATGTTTAAAATTCCTGGGTTATATACTGCTGCCATATAGAGTTATTAAACAAACACCCGTTTGGGCAAAAAAAGTTTATTTGGCAGCTTTGCTACATATGTCATTGTGAGATACACCCTTTATACATTTGGGTTATATTTAGATATTTGAAATACCGCCATTTGGTGCATAAATCTTTAATTCAGGCATACTGTGGGTCAGGCCATTTGAGATACACCCTTTAAATACAGGGGTTTGATTCAGGTATTTGAAATACAGCCATTTTGGGCAAAGAAATCATTAATTGAGGCGTACTGTGGGATGGGCTGTGAGAGATACACCCTTTACATATAGGGGTTTGATTCAGGTATTTGAAATACAGCCATTTTGGGTTAACAAATCTTTAATTGAGGCCTACTGTGGGTCAGGCCGTGTGAGATACACCATTTACATACTGGGGTTTGATTCAGGCATTTGAAATACAGCCATTTGGTGCACAAATCTTAAATTCAGGCCTACTGTGGGTCAGCCCGTGTGAGATACACCCTGTATATACATGGCTTATATTCTTTCATTAATAAAACACCTTTTTTGGGGCTAAATACACAATATTTCAGGCCTTGCAGCATCTTGATGTTTAAAATTCCTGGGTTATATACTGCTGCCATATAGAGTTATTAAACAAACACCCGTTTGGGCAAAAAAAGTTTATTTGGCAGCCTTTGCTACATTTGTCATTGTGAGATACACCCTTTATACATTTGGGTTATATTCAGATATTTGAAATACCGCCATTTGGTGCACAAATCTTTATTTCAGGCCTACTGTGGTTCAGGCCGTGTGAGATACACCCTTTAAATACAGGGGTTTGATTCAGGTATTTGAAATACAGCCATTTTGGGCAAAAAAATCTTTAAATGAGGCCTACTGTGGCCCAGGCCGTGTGAGATACACCCTTTACATACAGGGGTTTGATTCAGGTATTTGAAATACAGCCATTTTGGGCAAAGAAATCTTTAATTGAGGCTTCTGTGGGTCAGGCAGTGTCAGATACACCCTTTACATACAGGGGTTTGATTCATTTATTTGAAATACAGCCATTTTGGGCAAACAAATGTTTAATTGAGGCCTACTGTGGGTCAGGCCGTGTGATATACACCCTTGACATACTGGGGTTTGATTCAGGTATTTTAAATACAGCCATTTTGGGCAAAGACATCTTTAATTGAGGCCTACTTTTGTTCAGGCCATGTGAGATACACACTGTATATACATGGCTTATTTTCTTTCATTAATAAAACACCCCTTTTGAGGCAAAATACACAATATTTCAGGCCTTGCAGCATCTTGATGTTTAAAATTTCTGGGTTATATACTGCTGCCATATAGAGTTATTAAACAAACACCCGTTTGGGCAAAAAAAGTTTATTTGGAAGCCTTTGCTACATATGTCATTGTGAGATACATCCTTTATACATTTGGGTTATATTCAGATATTTGAAATACCGCCATTTGGTGCACAAATCCTTAATTCAGGCCTACTGTGGGTTAGGCCATGCAAGATACACCCTTTAAATACAGGGGTTTGATTCAGGTATTTGAAATACAGCCATTTTGGGCAAAGAAATCTTGAATTGAGGCCTACTGTGGGTCAGGCCGTGTGAGATACACCCTTTACATACTGTCGTTATATTCTACTATTAATTAAACACCCATTTAGGGCAAGATCCTAAATTTGAGAAATATGAGGAGAGCGTCAAATAAGGGACGTGGCCTTGGTCGTGGTGCTGCTGGAGGAGCTCCTGTTGCAGGGAGAGGACGTGGTCGATCTATGCCAGCTACACGCACAAGTGAAACCCCTTCCTCAGGTGCGAGTAGGCGACAGAACCTGCAGCGGTATTTGGTCGGGCCTAATGCGGCTCTACGAATGGTGAGGCCTGAACAAATACATGCAATAGTAGATTGGGTTGCTGACAGTGGATCCAGTTCCTTCACATTGTCTCCCACCCAGTCGTCTGCTGAAAGACCACAGTTGACACCTGCTGCCGATGTCCATCAGTCTTTCACCTCATCCCCTTGCAAATCAGCCAAGCAGTATGAGCCCCAAGTCATGCAGCAGTCTCTTCTGCTTTTTGATGACTCTGTTAGCAGGGTTTCCCAGGGCCATCCACCTAGCCCTGCCCCAGAAGTGGAACAGATTGAGTGCACCGATGCCCAACCACTTATCTTTCAAGATGAGTACATGGGAGGACCATCGCAGAACATCTCGGATGATGACGAAACACAGGTGCCAACTGCTGGGGCTTTTGAAAGTGTGCAGACTGACAAGGAAGGTAGGGGTGAAGACTGGGTGGAAGATGATGTTGAGGACAATGAGGTCTTTGACCCCACATGGAATCAAGGTCATGCGAGTGACCATTGTAGTTCAGAGGAAGAGGCGGTGTTCGCACAGAGCCACCAGTACAGCAGAAGAGGGAGCAGGGTGCAAAAGCGGAGCGGCCGTCGTCTAGACAGTACGCCTGCTACTGCCCACCGGAGCAAGGGACCAAGCACACCAAAGCCAGCTCCAAGGAGTTCCCTGGCGTGGCAGTTCTTCAGACAATGTGCTGACGACAAGACACGAGTGGTTTGCACGCTGTGCAATCAGAGCCTGAAGCGAGGCATAAACGTTCTCAACCTGAGCACAACCTGCATGACCAGGCATTTAAGTGCTAAGCACGAGCTGCAGTGGAGTAGACACCTCAAAAACCAAGAAAGGTCTCTGGCTCCTCCTGCTTCCTCTTCTGCTGCAGACTCGCCCTCTTCATCCACATCTGGAGTGACAGTGCCACCTGCCACCACGCAAACAGAGGATCTTCCAGCAACACCACCACCTGGGTCACCAAGCATCTCCACATTGTCCCACGGAAGCGTTCAGCTCTCCATCTCCCAAACGCTGTCATTCCGTCTTGTGGAGACGAATAGTTTTAAACGCCTTATGGTGGTGGCTGTCCCACAGTACGTCGTTCCCAGCCGCCACTACTTTTCCAGGGGAGCCATCCCTTCCCTGCACAACCAAGTAGGGAAAAAAAATCAGGTGTGCACTGCGCAATGCCATCTGTGGCAAGGTGCACCGCTGTGGACGGGCCTTGAACAACAGACCGATGAGTGGTTTGTGCCAGTCAGGTGCCAGTCAACCTTAAGCCCGGCCTGGTGCGAGAATGGGCAAAATCTCGTAGCAGCTCTGGGACTAGCCGGTTTGACACACATCCCTTGCCTGGCGCATGTGCTGAATTTGGTGGTGCAGAGATTCCTTAAAAATTACCCCGATATGTCAGAGCTTCTGCATAAAGTGCGTGCCCTCTGTGCGCGCTTTCGCGTTCTTACCCTGCTGCTGCTCGCCTGTCAGCGCTGCAGCGTAACTTTGGCCTTACCACTCACCGCCTCATATGCGACATGCCCACAAGGTGAAACTCCACCTTGCACATGCTGGCCAGACTGTGTGAGCAGCAGCAGGCGATAGTGGAGTTTCAGCTGCAGCACACACAGGTGAGTTGCTCGGCGGAACAGCACCACTTCACCACCAATGACTGGGCCTCCATGCGAGACCTGTGTTCCTTGTGGCGCTGTTTCAAGTACTCCACCAACATGGCCAGTGCCGATAACGCCGTTCTCAACGTTACTATCCCACTTCTATGCCTCCTTGAAAAAATGCTCCTGGCGATGATGTAAGAGGATGTGGCACAGGAGGAGGAGGTGGAAGAGGGTTCATTTCATAGGGTTTCCGGCCAGTCATTCACAAGTGGCTTCGAGGGTGGGTTCCTGCACCAACAAACCCAAGGTACACAATTGTCCAGCCAGGGCACAGTTCTGGAGGATGAGGAGGTGGAGGATGAGGAGGAGGAGATGGAGGAGGAGGAACCATGTTCACAGCAGGGTGGCACCCAGACCAGCTCATGGCCATCACTGGTGTGTGGATGGGGGGATACAGAGGACACAGACGATACACCTCCCACAGAGGACAGCTTTTCGTTGCCTCCAGGCAGCCTGGTACACATGAGCGATTACATGCTCCAGTGTCTTCACAATGACCGCCGAGTTGCCCACATTCTAACCTGTGCTGATAACTGGGTGGGCACACTGCTGGATCCCCGTTAAAAGGACAACGTACCGTCCTTAATTCTCTCACTGGAGCGTGATCGTAAGATGCGCGAGTACAAGCACATGCTGGTAGACGCGCTGCTGGTGGCATTCCCACCTGACAGCGGGGGCACAGTGGAAGCACAAGGCGAAAATAGAGGACGAGGAAGTGGTCGCCAACGCAGCTGGGGCACCGCCAGCACCTCAGAAGGCAGAGTTAGCATGGCCGAAATGTGGAAAAGCTTTGTCAGCACGCCACAACAACCAGCACCACCAGCTGTTATGGAACGATTTAGCAGGAGGCAGCATTTCACCAACATGATGGAGCAGTATGTGTGCACACAATGTGGACAAGCTCACGTTCATTATAATGAACCAGGCATGGATCCCTCCGTACCTTGTGCAGAATAGACATGTATACCGGCACTAACCAGCCATTGTTATACTTGTATTTTGGATATTTCACACTCTTTTAGAGTGTACCCTAATTTTAAAAAATAAAATTAAAACCAAAAACCTGTGTTGTCTACCTCGTCCTCCTCCACCGCCGCTTCCACCTACACCGCTACTTCCACCGCCTCCTCAAACTCCTACTCCATATGGAACTCCACCTCATAAATCAAAAAAACTTTTTTTATTTGTACGTATTATATTTTATATCATTTCACTACTTTGTCAGTTAGATTTTAGGGTGAAATTCACCAATTTTTAGGTGTGATGTACCACTGCTATACCTAGTAGACAGTAAAAAAAAATTGCAGTTACATTTTTGGGTGAAATTCACCAATTTATGTGTATATAGTACCACTGCTATACCTAGTAGACCGTTAAAAAAAAAAAAAAGTCATTTACATTTTCTGGTGAAATTCTCCAATTTTTGGCTTCGATGTACCACTGCTATACCTAGTAGGCCGGTTAAAAAAATATAAAAAATTGTCAGTTACATTTTCAGTTGAAATTCAACAATTTTTTGGTGTGATGTACCACTGCTATACCTATTAGACCGGTAAAAAAAAAAAAAAAAAAAACTTTTTCAGTTACTTTTTAGGGTTAAATTCACCAATTTTTGGGTGTAATATACCCCTCCTTTACCAAGTTGACAGCTTAATAAATTTCAATAATTTTTATTTTACTTTTTCGGGTGACAATAAACAATTGTTTTTTGTCATAGACCCCTGCTCTATTAAGTAGACAGGTTAATACATTTCTGTAAATTTTCTGTTACATTCTTTGGTTGACATTATACAATTTTAGATGTGAATAAACCCCTGCTCTGCATAGGTGACAGGGAATAAAATTTCTGAAATGTTTCTTTAATTGATGCGCGCCACCTCCTTTCATTCAATGCTTAAACTTAAACAAGTTGTACCACATTTGCACTTCAATACTTTGTCCCACATTTCCGCGATACTGTTTAGGCCAACATTTGCGCCTCAATAGCTTTTCCCACATTTCCGCTAGACTCTTTTGGCCCACATTTGGGCTTCTGTAATTTGTCCCACATTTGTGCCTCAATAGCTTTTCCCACATTTCTGCTCGATCCCAATTTTTTAAAATAAATTTATCTCCCTTAAATTTGGTCTCTTTTTTTCACGCTCCCTCTCCAGCCCAGAACCCTGATTCCCCGCCACCCGTGATCACCATGGTAGGCGCATAAAAGAAAATCAAAAGTTGATAGAGCAGATATCAAATTTGATCGTGAACATCACGGGGACGTGCGACATGGTGGGGCAGTAAGTGTGCACATGCCTACACGAACTAACTGACAGGGGTCAGCCCCTGAAACTTCTGGGTCTCCAAATTGGGCACATGGCCTGAGCTTGCCCTTTATGCCTTGGAGGTGCTGGCATGCCCTGCAGCCGGTGTATTGTCTGAACGTGTGTTTAGCACAAAAGCAGTGTAGGATGCCTCCTCCTCCACCGCCACCTACACCGCCACATCCACCGCCTCCTCAACCTCCTACTCCATATGGACCTGGTCCTCCTAGATCAAGATTATTATTTTTTTATTTTTACGTATTTTATGTTATTTTAAGTCATTTCCCTATCCACTTGCCATGCTCTTAACCACATTTTGACGCCATTTGCAGCCCTCTAGCCCTTTCCATGACATTTTTACAACCATTTTAGTGCTCAAAAGTTCGGGTCCCCATTGACCTCAATGGGGTTCAGGGTCAAGTTCGGGTCAAGTTCTGGTCCCGAACTCGAACTTTTTTGTGAAGTTTGGCCGAACCCGTTGAACCCAAACATCCGGGTGTCCGCTCAACTCTACCTATAATGTCTCTGTAGGGTTGTGGTAGTTGTGTCAAGGTGTCTCCTACCTGGGTACGGCCGAACTCCTGGCTCCTGGCTCACTTGCAATAAATTTGAGTGTAGTGATAGTAGGAGCAATAGAGGAACTTTGCAGAAGAAATTATGTCCATACTTTTAAATGAAGTTCAAACGTTGATTTACTTGAAATAACTTGCATCCAAACAGTATACAGCTTTGGTCTCTTGGCCCCAGCAGATTTTGGCAATGATTGGCAGGAATGAGTACTTCTGCTTTAAATGTGGAGCTTGCAGGATAAAACGTCTGCTTGGTAGCTCTGTAACTATGGCAGGGTTAGCTTCTGCAAATTCCTGGTAGCTTCTGCTTTGTGGGGACAGACTAGCTGAGGAGGAAATAGCTTCTCCTAGGCACTTATCTCACAGATCAAATGGATTCTCAGGGGATGCTTTCTTCCTGGAACTCTGGAGGTTGTCTGTAGTTTTCTGCTTTTCTCATCAAGCTGAGCTGAAGGTGCTCAGACTGGAATTATGGCCAAGTCTCAGCCGAGACTAGGTCCTTGTTGTCTTCCCTATGCAGGGGAACTCCACACACACACAGCTTTCCCCAGCAGGGGGGGAGGCTACACTGACTCCTAACTTCCTTCTCCACCCAAGCTGCAGGATGTGGGACCAGCACCACTCTCTCCACAGAGGGGGAGCTAAGCTGGAATTATCCATTCCAGCCCAGATAGACTAAACTGTGACTATTACCTGCCAATGTGTTGCTGCCACCTACTGGTAACCAGGAAAATTACATGAACAATTACTTTTAACATGGTTTTGTATGCATATTTGTGGAGGACATAATATAAATGTTATCACAAGACAGCATAAAGGCTCTTAGGAGATAGTAGCGGGGTAGAGGCGTGTAGTAACACAACTCTGGGGTGTTACACATCAGGCAATAGTGGGTGGAGATCCAGAATAATCCACGCCTGATTCATCTTGACAAAGGTCAGTCTCTCCACATTTTGGGTGGACAGATGAGTTCTCCTTGGGGTAACTATGGCCCCCGCCGCACTAAACACCCGCTCTGATGCCACACTATTGGGCGGGCAGGACAGCTTTTCCATGGCAAACTCGGCCAGTTGCGGCCACAAATCCAGTTTGTCTGCCCAGTAGTCCAGCGTATCTTCAATGGCTGCTGGCAGGGTGCACGCCAAGTATGCCACCACCTGCTGGTTCAGGTTCTGCTACAGGTCTAGATGCTGCTGCTGGTGAGTAATGTATTCACTAGGCGGGTGAAAAAAGCTGCTCATCAGCAACTGTAGACTCAGGCTGCTGATGATAGAGCTGGTACTGCTCCAACCGCTCCACCCCTCCCCAGCAGCCATGGCAGTGGAACGTGAGCGCAGAGGGCTCCCTGGTCAAACCTCAGAGATGATGGACGATTGCGCAGATAGGCAGCAGACATCTGACTACATAGGATGTCTCTATAGTAGTTCAGTTTGTCATCCCTCTCAACGGGTGTAAAAAAGGCCCTCATTTTACATAGTAACATAGTATATAAGGCCGAAAAAAGACATTTGTCCATCCAGTTCGGCCTGTTATCCTGCAAGTTGACCGGTAGCGAGAGTCTAACATGGTGGAGAGCCAGTAGTCATCCCTTTGCCGAATGGTAACAATTTGACTGTCACTACGCAAGCAACTGAGCATGCATTGGGCCATTTGCGCAAGTGACTTGGAGGGACTCCTGAAAAGACAAAGGTAATAGCGACTGACTATACCTTTAACAAAAGAATGGTGCTACAAAGCCCCATTGATCCACCCAACCAACACAAATATATAAAAAAGGTAAGAGCTGGGCTGAGCACTCAAAAACTGGAATACTACATATGTACCAGGTGATATGTAAAAAATATTTAATCCCTACAAGACACAAACAATAAAATCTGTAAACTGACATATAATGACATATACTGACATATAAGTCCTAAAATATTCTCTGCATTGAATGGATCCAAATAAACCAAATCTGGCGATATACTGCAATATATTGTCAGTTAATACTTCCACATCAACAATGTTGGGTATATATTTCTGGTGTATATTTCCACCTCAGGTTTAAATGGTGGGTGTGTATACACACCTCAAGTTCAGTTAGCCAGTATCATTAAATAATAAACAGGTGTGTTAATCAATCTGCAGGAAAATGCCCACACTATTCCAGGTCAGATCAACAAACTGTAAAGCAGTCATAAAATAAGGTGGTATGGCAGAAAAGCTCACTGTGTATTTGTGGCGCCCCACTCTACCTCGCTGCCTAAAAACGCCTTTTACCTTTCCGGACGGCTTCAATTGCTGTAAGTATCCTTTGTGAACAGGCCCGTTCATATGATCCTCAGTTGACCAAGTTTGTGGTGAGTCGTACGCTCAGATGTTCGCAGGACTCTCAAGGTGTGTGGTACAGCCAGTGTCCGGCAACAACAGGAAGTAGGTGGAATTCCAGAGAGATGTCTTTCAATCTGAATTTCTTCAAAGAAGGTGATGGATAAAGGCAAATATATAGTTGCTCATCCGTATATACAGCAGGTCCTGACCAAACGCGTTTCGAGGTTTCCACTATACCCCTTCCTCAGTGGTGACCTGCTAAGGCAACTAACATCCCCTTTTATACCTCTTAAAGGACTTTTGGAAAACCAGGATTCAGGTTCCAAGTAAAAGCCGGAGTGGATTATCATAAAATGTTCAATATTCTGTGAACTATCAACAAAAAAAACAAGAACTTCAACTTACATGTCTAAAAAACAATATAAATAAACAAATACTATCTAAAAAACAAAAACGCACATGCGGTTTTCATGCATTTTTGATGCGTTTTTTTCTCATATGATGCGTTTTTATCACCAGAACTGCTTAAATGTAACGTAAAACATTTTAAATCGATCCAAATATGACTAGGGTACAAAAATTGCAACATATTACATAAAAATGTATTAAAAACAGGTATACATATGTATTCATAGACGTTTTCATAGATATTCTTTTGTTCAATGTTATATTGATTGGAGATGTAGGTGGAGGCCTTGACCTAAGGGGAGAGCCAGAGTACGTAGAGACAAAGTACCTCTGCTCACCCGTCAAGTCGAGGCGCCCACCTATAGAAAACCAAATATCTCCAATTCTGCATTGAGACCACCAGATACCAGTGAGTTAAAATCAAATATAAAGCGTGACTCTATACGGGACATTTTTCTAATAAAATTTCCTCCTCTCCAATCTGGATTTACGCTCTGTATGGCTGCGTAAGAGAGACCTGAAGGATCCTGGTTGTGGTGGGTCTTGAAATGTTTAGAGACTGTGTGGTTCTCAAAACCATTCCTTATTTTAGTGAGGTGTTCTGAAACCCTCTTCTTTAGTGTTCTTTTTGTGCGGCCCACATATTGCTTGTCAAAAGGACATTTCAGCACATAGATGACATTCTTACTGTTACAGGTTAAAAACTCTTTTATTTCATATGAAAATTAGATAGTCGGTGAAATCTTCATTGTTTTCCTAGAAAAGTTAGCCACCCTACTGTTGCTGCAGCTGTTGCATCTAAAAAAGCCATTTAACTGCAACCAGCTGCCTATAAGGTTCTTTTGTGATTTTTTTAGGGGGTTTGATTGTTAGTGAAACTTTCAAACCTAAATTCACTGCTTTTGTGTAGACTATCCTCGGGGTTGTACTAATTTGGGGACCTATTACTGTATCCTTTAAAATAAAATGCCAATGTCTATGGATTATTTTTTAATTTTTTTTATAATTCACATTAAATGGTAAAATAATCTGTGAAGATTCGGAATCTGTTTCTCTATTGGAGAGTCTTTTATCAATAGGGTCAAAAAAGGTCCTCCTATCTAGTTTTCTAACTTTTTCAAGGAATATCTCTATGTGTTTGACTGGATCATCCTAAATTATAAATTGTTCTTTCATCTTAAGTGCCTCCAGTTCAAAAGCTGTATTCTGAGTACAGTTGGGCTTCAGGCATCTGAACTGTCCTGTTGGCACATTAAGGAGCCACCTACAATATATTGCAGTATATCGTCACATTTGGTTTATTTGGATCCATTCAATGCAGAGTATAATTTAGGACTTATATGTCATTATATGTAAGTTTACAGTTTTTATTGTTTGTGTCTTGTAGAGATTAAATATTTTTTACATATCACCTGGTACATATGTAGTATTCCAGTTTTTGAGTGCTGAGCCCAGCTTTTAACTTTTTTTATATATATTTGCGTTGGTTGGGCGGATCAATGGGGCTTTGTAGCACCATTCTTTTGTTAAAGGTATAGTCAGCCGCTATTAACTTTGTCTTTTCTGTATATTCTATCCACCACATATAGTGTGCTCCTTTCCCTTAACAATGGACATCTGGAATCATATAGAAAAGAAACATCAAAAAGTGGAATCATTTGACTTTGAAAGTAAAGACATATATGATGATAAAGATAGATCTACCACGGACGTTTTTTCGAGAATTGGAGACCTTGTTACAAAAACAGCTCAGACAAAAGGTGGGAGATAAAATCCCTTAAACAATATGTTACTATTGGAAGTGTCCCAAAAGGTCTCCTCCTCTCTAAATTACCAGCACAGGATTTATGTGATATCAATTTTAATAAGGAATGGGACACTTTCCTCCTCAAGCAATCTGTAGCACTGGTTGAATTAGTTATTAAGAGAAGAACACAATTATTGGATGAACTAACAAAATTGACAATATGAAAGTGATAGTTTATAAACTTCCCAGAAATGACGAATATTACATATGTCAGGAACGTATCTGTAAAAGTGTGGATAGATAAGAACATGAGATCATAGAGAAAAAAAAGAAAACATTTAAAAATAATGTTGAAAAGACACTTACACGAGAAGATTCACCTATATATGAAACACATACACACGTCACTAGACCACAAGCAAATCCAAGAATTGGGAAAACTGACACAAAACCCAAATCCAAGTTTATTATACCTGTTTCTAATAAATATGAGAAGTTAACCAGTGAGCATTTTTTAGATCGCACTCCGCCTCGCCACTGACCTCACACCAGACAAGCTACTTACCAATCGTCACCATATTCTCTGAACAGATTACACAGAACACCATCACCAACGTCACGTCCGTACAATCTGAGAAACAGGCAGGAGAATCAGAATTGGGAACACAGGATGTCACATCACATATCCCCTCACAAACAACACTATCACCGGGACTCGAACACGCAAGATTGGGGACAGGAGCAGAGACACAGAAGACACCGTTATCAAGGAGGAAGGGAAAAACCAGAAGAAGTAAACGTAAAAAGACACAACCACTCCAGACTATAGATACTAGTGTGACCTCAGATTTAATTATTAACCTTAGTAAGACGCATCTGACAAGATCTCAAATAGATCTCCTTAATAAGGGTCTAAAATTTGCCCCTACAACAACACTTAATAAGTTCGATACTTATATAGGCATCGCAAAATTAGTCAGGAAATTGTGTCTGAAAAAATATTTTCAAAAAATATAGCAAAGGGTGTAGACTTTATCTTAGAACACAATTATTTTTACTATAAACCAGATTTTTTTCTTCAAGTTACCGGGACCGCCATGGGCACCAGGTTAGCCCCCAGCTAACGCTAACCTCTTTATGTCCAACTGGGAGGATCAAAATATACGGCGTAGGCTGGGGACGCTATGGCATTGATACATAGATTACATCTTTTTTTGTTTGGAAGGGAGATGAGGCATCCTTGAAATCCTTTCTTGAGGATATTAATGAAAATGATTATAACTTACGATTTACTGCGAGTACCAGTGGGACAGAGGTGGTATTTTTGGATCTCACTTTAAGAGTTGATTCAGGCAGACTGAACTGTTGTACTTCTTATAAACCAACAGCAAAAAACAGTTTTATTTTACATTCTAGTTGCCACCTTCCTAGGTGGCTACTTAATATGCCAACAGGACAGTTCAGATGCCTGAAGCGCAAGTGTACTCAGAATACAGCTTTTGAACTGGAGGCACTTAAGATGAAAGAACTATTTATAAGTAAGGATTATTCAGTCAAACACATAGAGATATCCCTTGAAAAAGTTAGAAAACTAGATAGGAGGACCTTTTTTGAACCTATTGATATAAGACCCTTCAATAGAGAAACAGATTCCGAATCAATACAGATTATTTTACCATTTAATGTGAATTATAATTTTTTTTAAAAAATAATTCATAGACATTGACATTTTATTTTAAAGGATAGAGTAATAGGTCCTGAAAAGAGTACAACTCTGAGGAAAGTCTACAGAAAAGCAGTGAATTTAGGTTTGAAAGTTGCACTAACAATCAAACCCCCTAAAACATCACAGAAGAACCTTATAGGCAGCTGGATGCAGTTAAATGGCTTTTTTAGATGCAACAGCTGCAGCAACTGTAGAGTGACTAACTTTTCTAGGAAAACAATGAAGATTTCATTAACGACTAACTAATTTTCATATGAAATAAAATTGTTTTTAACCTGTGACAGTAAGAATGTCATCTATGTGCTGAAATGTCCTTGTGACAAGCAATATGTGGACCGCACAAAAAGAACACGGAATAAGGAATGGTTTCGAGAACCACATAGTCTCTAAACATTTCAAGACCCACCACAACCAGGATCCTTCAGGTCTCTCTTATGCAGCCATAAAGAGCATAAATCCGGATTGGAGAGGAGAAAATTTTATTAGAAAAATGTCCTGTATAGAGTCACATTTTATATTTGATTTTAACTCACTGGTACCTGGTGGTCTGAACGCGGAATTGGAGATATTTGGTTTTCTATAGGTGGGCGCCTCGACTTGACGGGTGAGCAGAGGTACTTTGTCTCTACGTACTCTGGCTCTCCCCTTAGGTCAAGGCCTCCACCTACATCTCCAATCAATATAACATTGAACAAAAGAATATCTATGAATACGTCTATGAATACTTATGTATACCGGTTTTAAATAAATTTTTATGTAATATGTAGCAATTTTGGATCCATTTAAAATGTTTTACGTTACATTTAAGCAGTTCTGGTGATAAAAACGCATCAAAAACACATGAAAACCCCATGTGCGGTTTTTGTTTTTTAGATAGTATTTGTTTATTTATATTGTTTTTTAGACATGTAAGTTGAAGTTCTTGGTCATTTTGTTGATACTTCACAGAATATTGAACATTTTATGATAATCCACTCCGGCTTTTACTTGGAACCTGCATCCTGGTTTTTCCAAAAGTCCTTTAAGAGGTATAAAAGGGGATGTTAGTTGCCTTAGCAGGTCACCACTGATGAAGGGGTATAGTGGAAACTCCGAAACGTGTTTGGTCAGGACCTGCTGTATTTACAGATGAGCAACTATACATTTGCCTTTATCCATCGCCTTCTTTGAAGAAATTCAGATTGAAAGACATCTCTCTGGAATTCCACCTACTTCCTGTTGTTGCCGTACACTGGCTGTATCACACACCTTGAGAGTCCTGCGAACATCTGAGCGTACGACTCACCACAAACTTGGTCAACTGAGGATCATATCAACGGGCCTGTTCACAAAGGATACTTACAGCAATTGAAGCCGTCCTGAAAGGTAAAAGGCGTTTTTAGGCAGAGAGGTAGAGTGGGGCGCCGCGAATACACCGCAAGCTTTTCTGACATACCAACTTATTTTATGACTGCTTTACAGTTTGTTGATCTGACCTGGAATAGTGTGGGCATTTTCCTGCAGATTGATTAACACACCTGTTCATTAATTAATGATACTGGCTACCTGAACTTGAGGTGTGTATACACACCCACCATTTAAACCTGAGTTGGAAATATACACCAGAAATATATACCCAACATTGTTGATGTGGAAGTATTAACTGACAATATATTGCAGTATATCGTCAGATTTGATTTATTTGGATCCATTCAATGCAGAGTATATTTTAGGACTGATATGTCAGTATATGTCATTATATGTCAGTTTACAGATTTTATTGTTTGTGTCTTGTAAGGATTATTTTTTTTTTACATATCACCTGGTACATATGTAGTATTCCAGTTTTTGAGTGCTCAGCCCAGCTTTACCTTTTTGGAGGGACTCCTGCCTCCATCCATGGTGGGTCTGTGTCATCTGCCTCATCTTGCTCATCTCCCTCTTGCTCTTCCGGCTGCTCCTGCTCCTCCTGTCCTGTCACCTATGTGCAAAATCCACTCATTTCACTACACATTGCTTGTGCTCCAATGTCCTCCTCCTCCTCCAGTTTAGCCCCCACAGGGCTCATGTGGCTGAGATGTAGGTGCAACGTCTCCAGTCCCCTGACCAGCCAGATTTACCAGCATCTTTTCCAGGATATGAATCAGTGGAATGATGTAGTTCATCCAGTAATGCTGGTGACTGACAAATAAAGTGGCCTACTCAAAGTGCACGAGTAAACAGCACAGGGCACAGGGCCTGCTCCCGGGCCATGCCAACTAAGGGTTGTGTCTGACGAACCCACCGACTCTTGGCTGGGGGTGTCTGATGTCACTTGCGACGAAGTCGAAGATCGCGTTAAGCATTCAAGAACCGCTGGGTTGCTGTTCAAGACACGATCGCTAGCTGTCACTGGGAGCCATGCCTCCTTAGGCCTCTTTCCCATGGGCGAGTTTTCCGCGCGGGTGCAATGTGTGAGGTGAACTCATTGCACCCGCACTGAATCCGGACCCATTAATTTCTATGGGGCTGTGCACATGAGCGGTGATTCAAGCAATGCAGGCCCCATAGAAGTGAATGGGGCTGCGTGAAAATCGCAATCATCCGCAAGCAAGTGCGGATGCGGTGCAATTTTCACGCATGGTTGCTAAGGAGACGATCTGGATGGGGACCCGATCTTTATTATTTTCCCTTATAACATGGTTATAAGGGAAAATAAAGTATTCTTAATACAGAATGCTTAGTAAAATGTCCATTGAGGGGTTAAAAGTAATAAACTAATTTAACTCACCCCATCCACTTGCAGATCTCCTCCTTCAGGACCTGTGTAAAGGACCTTTGATGATGTCACTGCGCTCATCACATGATCCATCACATGGTCCATCACATGGTCCATCACCATGGTGATGGACTATGTGATGAGTGCAGTGACGTCATCAAAGGTCCTTTACCCATGTCCTGAAGAAAGAAGAGGAGATCTGCTAGGCGACCAAGTGGATGGGGGTGAGTTCAATTAGTTTATTATTTTTAACCCCTCAATGGACATTTTTCTATGCATTCTGTATTAAGAATGCTTTATTTTCCCTTATAACCATGTTATAAGGGAAAATAATAAAATCTACAGAACACCTAACCCAAACCCGAACTTCTGTGAAGAAGTCCGGGTTTGGGTCTGGGTACCAAACATGACGATTTTTCTCACGCGTGTGCAAAACGCATTAAAACGCTTTGCACTCGCGCGGAAAAATCGTGCATTTTCCCGCGACGCACCCGCATCTTATCCGGCCCTCACACGCGACGCCCATATATAAGAGGCCTTAATCTGCTGTGACCTGTGCCTGTGCCAGAAACATTTAGGCCTCTGCCCTTCTTCTATGCAGGGCCTGTCACTAAATAAAGTTTTTTTTGCCACTAAAACACGCCAAAAAGGGCTTTAATTACTTCACCACACGACTAATAAGCCATTTTTCCCCACTAATACATGCCAAAAAAAGGCTTTAGAACATATAACTTCGGCAAATACTATATATCTTTTTGCCACTAATGCATCAGTGGATTGCCATGGACTGTGGGTTCGTTGTGACACCACAAATGCGTGCCCTATTTTTCTTTGTGATTATTGAACTTTCAAGCTCATTAAAATCTATAAAAACCATAGATACAATGTTTGGTCTGTGGTTTTCATAGACCATTGGTGGGAGATGCTCTGGGATATAATTCTCAGACTTGCATGGTCAGTGGAATATGGATGAAACACGGGAGCAAAAAACAGACACACGGATGAAACAATAAACCTTCATGGACATCTTCATTAATAAATCACTGATAATCTTTTCATGGATGTCATCATGAACACAGACGTGTAAAAGAGCCATGCCAAGCAATACATTGGTTTGGTTTCTATTTTTTCTTTCATTTAAGTTGGACTAAGGATATTTCTTCTACCCCCCTTATACCTACATTTCTAAAAAAAACTTCTATTAGATCGACATATAGAATGTAGGATCTCTAGAAGCACAGCCAGTTCAGAAGAAACATTTTTTTCCTTAATGCTTCCCTAATATCATTATTTCTCAAACAGTAAATTGTGGGATTCAATAGTGGAGTCACCACGGTATAAAATAAAGAAATTGTTTTACTTTTAACCACAGACTTTTTTTTTATTGGAATGAAATACATGCAACTTAATGTCCCAAAAAATATAGAAACCACAATCAAGTGGGAGGTGCAGGTGGTGAAGGCTTTCTGCCGCCCGGTGATCGAGCGGATGTTGAGGATCGTACGGACAATATAGACATAAGAGATAATAATTATTTGGAATGGGAGTAGAACAACTGGGATACAGAGATACATTTCCAAGGTTTCAATAGCCAAAATATCTGAAGTGGAAAGTTGTATAATGGGGTCAAGATCGCAGAAGAAGTGATCAATAACATTGGACTCCAAAAAAGGAAGCTGGGAGATATTTAGTGCTTGAATTAATGTCACCAAGAAACTGGACAACCAGCATATAACAATAGACTTCCGGCAAAACCTAGGATTCATAATGGAACCATAGTGCAGAGGGTTACATATGGCCAGATATCTGTCGTAGGACATCACTGTCAGCAGAAGACATTCAAAACCCTCGCAAGAACCAAAGAAGTAGAATTGTATGATGCACTGTGAAAGGGACATAGTGATACCATCTTTCAGTATAATATACAGCATGGTTGGGACAATATCTGAGGTCACTATGATGTCAGACATGGTGAGCTGTGTCAGGAAGAAGTACATGGGACAGTGGAGGTTCTTGCTGTAGGACACTAGAGTGATGACCAACATGTTTCCACTGATTGTTCCAAAGTAAGTGATGAGGAAAAGAAGAAAAAGCAATGGTTTTACACCGTGAAGACTTGGAAATCCAAGTAAATGTATTGTAGTTACATTCTTCTGATCCATTTCCTAGAAAATAAGAACTGATGTAATTTTAGAGAGGAAGAAATATTCAAGTTTCATCACCCTCACTGTTTATTGTAATTTTATTTTAGAGACATTGCATATTACTCTATTACAGATAAGTTCTACAGTAATCCATAAAAGAACACATAATGTTGAGCCTCACAGCACCCAACTGTATTCCCCAAAATACCCCATGATATAGAAGCATTCTCACCCAAAATGACAAGTAAATACTGTAAAGATTAAAGATACAAACTTTCCAAAAATTTGTCTGCATGAAGAACCCAGAGCTTTTCAGGCTCACTTTGGATGAATCCAGTAAAATGGTGCGCAGCGCCAATTTACTTCACACCTGTCACAGACGTGCCTCCCCTCTCCTGCGCCGCCGGCGCCCTGCTGTAACACGACGGCAGACACGCAAGCAGTTTTCTCCTGGAGCGTAGAGAGGGGAGCCGCTTGGTGTCTCAGTTGCTGGGGCAACGGGGGGCGGAGTGTGCCCCGGCTGCACGCTTCCTCTCTGTGCGGCCGGCGTCCCCCGTAACCATAGTTAGGCATAAGGGGCTGAGTGCCAAGCTGGCCGCTCAGCGTCAGACATGGTGGGAGGTCATGTGGCGCTGGCCACGTCACATGACCTCTCCCCTTCAGTATTTAAACAGGCAACCTGCTAGCCATAAGTTGCCTGTGATTAATTGTCCAAGGCTAGTTACTATAGAGTTACCAGTGCTATCTGGATTTGACCCGTGCCTGTTTTTGACCCGCTCCTGCTTGTTCCTTGTTCCTGACGTGACCTCTTGGCTTGACCTTCAGCTTGTGACCTGACCTGTTCTTTCTCATTACTGTGGCACCGTATTACTCTCCTGGTATTTGACCCCGGCATCTCCTGACTTTTCTTTGCTTAACCCATTTGTAATTCGTCACACTCTTTGTTTTGACTCGGTCCGTTCACTATCCGTTGTTCGTCTTGTTTGTCCACCCAGCACGTACTGTAAGCTAGGGACTGCCGTCCAGTTGTCCCCTGTCATTAGGACTTGTGAGGCAAGTAGGCAGGGCCAGGGGTGAGTGTGGAGCAAAGTGGTCACTATCCTCCCCCCTGCTAGCGTGTGTATGTGACCATGACAGAATCACAGGCCAACATCATTATGGACCCTTTACAGAGTCTGCCTGTACGCAACCCATACCTTCTCCGGCCGCTCTGCAGGCTGAGCCTCATGTCAAGTTGCCGGATAGATTTTCAGGAGACCGCAAGTGTTTCTTGGCTTTCAAGGAAAGCTGTAAGCTATATTTTCGCTTGCGGCATCATTCGTCTGGCTCAGACCAACAGAGGGTCGGAATAATTATCTCCCTCTTCCAGGGAGACCCTCAAAAGTGGGCATTCTCTTTGCCTCCTGACTATCTGTACCTTAGATCCATTGACACATTCTTTCAAGCTCTGGGGGTTCTGTACGATGAACCCGACAGAGCGTCCATAGCCGAGTCACATTTAAAGGCCCTCAGTCAGGGTGATCGGCCAGTTGAGGGCACCCAGTTCCGTAAGTGGTGCGTACCTTCAGGCTGGAACAAACCGGCCCTCAAGAGCCAGTTCAGGTCAGGCCTGGCTGTGAATCTTAAAGATTTGCTGGTCTGCTACCCCTGTCCTGAGACTTTAGAGGACACCATGACTTTGGCAATTAGATTGGACAGACGTGTTAGGAAGAGACAGCGGGAACATCTGTTTTCTCCACAGGGTATTCCCAAACCTGAACCCCCTCCCGTGGGACCCAAGTCAGAGGCACAGATGGACGAACCAATGCAGCTTGGTATGACCCGTAGAGAGCAACGTCGTCGACGGGGAACCTGTTTCTATTGCGGCGACTCCGAATATTGGGTTCGACAGTGCCCCAAGATTCCTCCTTCCGAAAGATCATCCAAGTTTGAAGGAGCCAAAGACAAGGTACTTCTGGAGGTGGTAAGAAAAAAGTTGTTGTTACCCATTTCTGTGGTCTTTGGGACCCTCAAGGGGTCAGATAGAGCTTTCGTTGACTCTGGTTCTGCTTTTAGTTTCATGGATTTTAAGTTTACAGTCCGGTTGGGAATACCGTGTTGAATCTGTCCACTCCTCTCTATATTGTCGCCATTGACTCCACTCCTCTGCTTGGAGGAACTGTCAAGCGCTGTATTCCGGAAATAACCTTGTCCATAGGGGTGTGTCACTCTGTTCATTTTTTATTCTTGAAAATCTGCCCGTAGAAGTGGTCTTAGGGATGCCTTGGCTTCAGCTACACAACCCGGTCATTAACTGGACCAGGGGTGAGTTAGAAAAATGGGGCCCCAATTATAACTCCTGTTTGACCTTTCTTCAGGCAGGAGTTTCCTCCAATTCCATGGCGGTCCCTCCGTATATTGAAGAGTTCCAAGATGTTTTTTCCACATCCGAGGTCGAGACTCTTCCTCCCCATAGATCCTATGACTGTGCTATAGATTTATTGGCAGGGTCTAAATTCCCCAAGGGGCGTATTTACAACCTATCTGATCCAAATCACAGCACTATGAAAGAGTATATTAGGGAGAGCCTTAAAAAGGGACATATTCGACCCTCCACTTCCCCCATGGGTGCGGGGTTCTTTTTTGTTAAAAAGAAGGACGGTGGTCTCAGACACTGTATCGACTATAGAAGGTTGAACAAGATTACCAATAGGAATCAATATTCTATCCCGTTGATTCCTGACTTGTTCAACCGGGTTTTGGGAGCATCCTGGCTTTCCAAACTTGATTTGAGAGGGGCTTACAACCTGATACGTATTAAATAAGGGGATGAGTGGAAAACTGCCTTCAACACCCCAGAGGGGCACTTTGAGTATTTAGTCATGCCTTTCGGACTCAGCAATGCCCCGGCAGTTTTTCAGAATCTAATGAACGACATCTTCAGGGAGTTTATTGGCAGATTTATGATCGTATATCTGGATGACATTTTGATTTTCTCTTTGGACTGGGAGTCTCATGTCTCATCTCAGACTTGTGCTTGGAATCCTCAGAGAAAATCAATTGTTGGTCAAATTAGAGAAATGCGTGTTTCGAGTACAGGAGATTTTATATCTAGGGTATATCCTTACTCCACACTCAATTAAAACGGATCCTAAGAATGGATCTCAGTTACATACTGTATTTATTCCCATAGAATTCTTGTACAGTCACTCAGAAATGAGAAAGCTCGTTGGAAGAACGAGTGAAACGTTTTTAAGAAATCTACAGTAAGTCCAGTTGCCTTGATTTATTCTTTACAGATGGATCCTAAGAAAGTTCAGACGATTCAAGACTGGGTGAGGCCTTCTTTCCTAAAAGCATAAAAGCATTACAACGCTTTTTAGGGTTTTCTAATTACTATCGTAAGTTTATAAAAAAAAAATTGTAATCGCAAAACCTTTGACCGACCTAACCAAGAAGGGGGCGGATCTTGTTAACTGGCCACCTGAGGCTCTCATGGCTTTTGAGACTCTTAAAAGGTGTTTTCAGAATGCCCCAGTCTTGATTCAGCCGGATCCAGGGGAACCCTTTGTTGTAGTAAAGTCTCTCCCACGGAGAGGAATTATGACATCGGGAACAGCGAACTACTGGCCATCAAATGGGCGTTTGAGGAATAGAGACATTATTTGGAAGGGGCTAAACACTGTGTCACGGTTCTTACTGACAATAAGAATTTGGTATTCCTTGAAGCCGCTAAACGCCTTAATCCTAGCAAGCCAGGTGGGCCCTGTTTTTCACACGTTTTAATTTTTCTATTACTTTCAAGCCAGGATGTAAGAATATCAAGGCGGACGCCTTGTCCCAAACGTTTCGTGCCTTCCAGCCTCCTGACACCCCTCCTGAACCCATCCTGCTGACTAATATCATATTGGCATCAATATCTGCAGACCTTTATTTTGAAATTGCTTCAGCACAACATCTTGCCCCTGCTCGGACACCCTCAGATAAGTGAGTGCCATGACTCTGTTTTGTGTATATGTATATGTAAAAAGACACCCCAAAACACATTGCCCAACTTCTCCTGAGTACAGCGATACCACATGTGTGACACTTTTTTGCAGCCTAGGTGCGCAAAGGGGCCCAAATTCCAATGAGTATCTTTTAGGAGGGCATTTGGATTCCAGACTTCCTCTCACGCTTTAGGGCCTCTAAAATGCCAGGGCAGTATAAATACCCCACATGTGACCCCATTTTGGAAAGAAGACACCCCAAGGTATTCCGTGAGGGGCATGGCGAGTTCATAGAAGTTTTTTTTTTTGGCACAAGTTAGCGGAAATTGATTTTTTTTAGTTTTTTCTCACAAAGTCTCCCTTTCCGCTAACTTGTGACAAAAAATAAAAATTTACATAAACTCGCCATGCCCCTCACAAAATACCTTGAGGTGTCTTCTTTCCAAAATGGGGTCACATGTGGGGTATTTATACTGCCCTGGCATTTTAGGGGACCTAAAGCGTGAGAGGAAGTCTGGAATATAAATGTCTAAAAAATTTTACGCATTTTGATTCCGTGAGGGGTATGGTGAGTTCATGTGAGATTTGATTTTTTGTCACAAGTTTGTAAGAAAAAACAAACAAAAAAAATATATATCAATTTCCGCTAACTTGTGCCAAAAAAATGTCTGAATGGAGCCTTACAGGGGGGCGATCATTGACAAGGGGGTGATCAGGGAGTCTATATGGGGTGATCACCACCCTGTCATTGATCACCCCCCTGTCATTGATCACCCCCCTGTAAGGCTCCATTCAGAAGTCCGTATGTGTTTTGCGGATCTACGGATCCATGGATCGGATCCGCAAAACACATACGGACATCTGAATGGAGCCTTACAGGGGGGTGATCAATGACAGGGGGGTGATCAGGGAGTCTATATGGGGTGATCACACCCTGTCATTGATCACCCCCCTGTAAGGCTCCATTCAGACGTCCGTATGTGTTTTGCGTATCCGATCCATGGATCCGTGGATCCGCAAAACACATACGGACCACTAAATGGAGCATTACAGGGGGGTGATCAATGACAGGGGGGTGATCAGGGAGTCTATATGTGGTGATCACTCCCCTGTAAGGCTCCATTCAGAGGTCCGTATGTGTTTTGCGGATCCACGGATCCATGGATCGGATCCGCAAAACACATACGGACGTCTGAATGGAGCCTTACAGGGGGGTGCTCAATGACAGGGGGGTGATCAGGGAGTCTATATGGGGTGATCACACCCCTGTCATTGATCACCCCCCTGTAAGGCTCCATTCAGACGTCCGTATGTGTTTTGCGGATCCGATCCATGGATCGTGGATCCGCAAAACACATACAGACCTCTGAATGGAGCCTTACAGGGGGGTGATCAATGACAGGGGGATGATCAGGGAGTCTATATGGGGTGATCACATCCCTGTCATTGATCACCCCCCTGTAAGGCTCCATTCAGAGGTCTGTATGTGTTTTGCGGATCCACGGTTTCATGGATCGGATCCGCAAACATTGTTCGTCTTGTTGGTCCTCCCAGCACGTACTGTAAGCTAGGGACTGCCGTCCAGGTGTCCCCTGTCGTTAGGACTTGCGAGGCAAGTAGGCAGGGCCAGGAGTGAGGTTGGAGCGCAGTGGTTACTATCCGCCCCCCTGCTTGTGTGTGTATGTGACCGTGACAACACCTCAGTGGAGAAAAAACACTAGGTAGAAAGAAGTCAGATGTTCTCAAGACTCTGAAAGGAAGTGGTGGTGGAGGGTAGGGGGCTTGCCCTGATTAGCTCCCAGGATGACAGATAGCCTGGATGAGCCAATCAGTGCTGCAGAAGGCAGGGAGGTGCCCTTGCAGATTGAGCAGAACATCATTCTGTGTTGGGTAGGGTTGATCGAACACCTGGATGTTCGGGTTCGAGAAGTTCGGCCGAACTTCCCGGAAATGTTCGGGTTCGGGATCCGAACCTGACCCGAACTTCGTCCCGAACCCCATTGAAGTCAATGGGGACCCGAACTTTTCGGCACTAAAAAGGCTGTAAAACAGCCCAGGAAAGGGCTAGAGGGCTGCAAAAGGCAGCAAAATGTAGTTAAATCCCCTGCAAACAAATGTGGATAGGGAAATGAATAATAATAAAAATAAAATAAATACAAATTAACCAATATCAATTGGAGAGAGGTCCCATAGCAGAGAATCTGGCTTCACTTCAGCAGAGAATCAGTCTTCATGTCATAGCAGAGAATCAGTCTTCACGTCACCCAACACTGGAACAGTCCATTGTCAGATATTTAGGCCCCGGCACCCAGACAGAGGAGAGAGGTCCCATAACAGAAATTCAGGCTTCATGTCAGCAGAGAATCAGTCTTCATGTCATAGCAGAGAATCAGGCTTCACATCACCCAACACTGGAACAGTCCATTGTCATATATTTAGGCCCCGGGACCCAGGCAGAGGAGAGAGGTCCCATAACAGAGATTCAGGCTTCATGTCAGCAGAGAATCAGTCTTCATGTCATAGCAGAGAATCAGGCTTCACGTCACACAAAACTGGAACTGTCCATTGTCAGACATTTAGGCCCCGGCACCCAGGCAGAGGAGAGAGGTCCCATAACAGAGATTCAGGCTTCATGTCAGCAGAGAATCAGTCTTCATGTCATAGCAGAGAATCAGGCTTCACGTCACCCAACACTGGAACAGTCCATTGTCATATATTTAGGCCCAGGTACCCAGGCAGAGGAGAGAGGTCCCATAACAGAGATTCAGGCTTCATGTCAGCAGAGAATCATGTTTCACGTCACCCAACACTGGAACAGGCCACTGTCAGATATTTTTAGGCCCCGGCACCCAGACAGAGGAGAGGTTCATTCAACTTTGGGTTACCCCGCAATATAATGGTAAAATGAAAATAAAAATAGGATTGAATGAGGAAGTGCCCTGGAGTACAATAATATATGGTTAAGGGGAGGTAGTTAATGTCTAATCTGCACAAGGGATGGACAGGTCCTGTGGGATTCATGCCTGGTTCATTTTTATGAACGTCAGCTTGTCACATTGGCTGTAGACAGGCGGCTGCGTTTGTCTGTAATGACGCCCCCTGCCGTGCTGAATACACGTTCAGACAAAACGCTGGCCGCCGGGCAGGCCAGCACCTCCAAGGCATAAAAGGCTAGCTCTGGCCACGTGGACAATTTGGAGACCCAGAAGTTGAATGGGGCCGAACCATCAGTCAGTACGTGGAGGGGTGTGCACAGGTACTGTTCCACCATGTTAGTGAAATGTTGCCTCCTGCTAACACGTTCCGTATCAGGTGGTGGTGCAGTTAGCTGTGGCGTGGTGACAAAACCTTTCCACATCTCTGCCATGCTAACCCTGCCCTCAGAGGAGCTGGCCGTGACACAGCTGCGTTGGCGACCTCTTGCTCCTCTTCTGCCTTCGCCTTGGGCTTCCACATAGAAGTGGTATTGTAACGCTGATAACGGCGTCATCGCCACTGGCCATGTTGGTGGAGTACTCGAAACAGCGCAACAGGGCACACAGGTCTCGCATGGAGGCCCAGTCATTGGTGGTGAAGTGGGTCTGATCCGCTGTGCGACTGACCCGTGCGTGCTGCAGCTGAAACTCCACTATGGCCTGCTGCTGCTCGCACAGTCTGTCCAGCATATGCAAGGTGGAGTTCCACCTGGTGGGCACGTCGCATATGAGGCGGTGAGTGGGAAGGCCGAAGTTACGCTGTAGCACAGACAGGCGAGCAGCGGCAGGGAGTGAACGCCGGAAGCGCGAACAGACGGCCCGCACTTTATGCAGCAGCTCTGAGGGTCGGGGTAGTTGCGAATGAACTTCTGCACCACCAAATTCAGCACATGCGCCAGGCAAGGGATGTGCGTCAAACCGGCTAGTCCCAGAGCTGCAACGAGATTTCGCCCATTATCGCACACCACCAGGCCGGGGCTTGAGGCTCACCGGCAGCAACCACTCGTCGGTCTGTTTGTTCTATACCCCGCCACAACTCCTGTGCGGTGTGGGGCCTGTCCCCCAAACATATGAGTTTCAGAACGGCCTGCTGGCATTTACCCCGGGCTGTGCTGAAGTTGGTGGTTAAGGTGTGTGGCTGACTGGATGAGCAGGTGGAAGAAGAGGAGGAGGAGGAGGAGACAGGAGGCAAAGAATGTTGCCCTGCGATCCTTGGCGGCGGAAGGACGTGCGCCAAACATCTCTCCGCCTGGGGCCCATCCGCCACTACATTTACCTAGTGTGCAGTTAGGGAGATATAGCGTCCCCGGCCGTGCTTACTGGTCCACGTATCTGTGGTTAGGTGGACCTTGCCACAGATGGCGTTGCGCAGTGCACACTTGATTTTATCCGACACTTGGTTGTGCAGGGAAGGCACGGCTCTCTTGGAGAAGTAGTGCCGGCTGAGAACAACATACTGTGGGACAGCAAGCGACATGAGCTGTTTGAAGATGTGTGTGTCCACCAGCCTAAATGACAGCATTTCATAGGCCAGTAGTTTAGAAATGCTGGCATTCAGGGCCAGGGATCGAGGGTGGCTAGGTGGGAATTTACGCTTTCTCTCAAATGTTTGTGAGATGGAGAGCTGAACGCTGCCGTGTGACATGGTTGAGATGCTTGGTGACAGAGGTGGTGGTGTTGGTGGTACATCCCATGTTTGCTGGGCGGCAGGTGCCAACGTTCCTCCAGAGGCGGAGGAAGAGGCCGAGGCGGCGGAAGCAGCAGAAGAGGCCGAGGCGGCGGCAGCAGCAGAAGAGGTAGCAGGGGGAGCCTGAGTGAATTCCTTGTTTTTAAGGTGTTTACTCCACTGCAGTTCATGCTTTGCATGCAGGTGCCTGGTCATGCAGGTTGTGCTAAGGTTCAGAACGTTAATGCCTCGCTTCAGGCTCTGATGGCACAGCGTGCAAACCACTCGGGTCTTGTCGTCAGCACATTGTTTGAAGAAGTGCCATGCCAGGGAACTCCTTGAAGCTGCCTTTGGGGTGCTCGGTCCCAGATGGCGGCGGTCAGTAGCAGACGGAGTCTCTTGGCGGCGGGTGTTCTGATTTTGCCCACTGCTCCCTCTTTTGCTACGCTGTTGGCTCGTTCTCACCACTGCCTCTTCCTCCGAACTCTGAAAGTCAGTGGCACGACCTTCATTCCATGTGGGGTCTAGGACCTCATCGTCCCCTGCATCGTCTTCCACCCAGTCTTGACCCCTGACCTCCTGTTCAGTCTGCACACTGCAGAAAGACGTAGCAGTTGGCACCTGTGTTTCGTCATCATCAGAGACGTGCTGAGGTGGTATTCCCATGTCCTCATCATCAGAAAAAATAAGTGGTTGTGCGTTAGTGCATTCTATCTCTTCCACCCCTGGGGAAGGGCTAGGTGGATGCCCTTGGGAAACCCTGGCAGCAGAGTCTTCAAACAGCATTAGAGACTGCTGCATAACTTGAGGCTCAGACAGTTTCCCTGATATGCATGGGGGTGATGTGACAGACCGATAGGCTTGGTTTTCATGCGCCATCTGTGCGCTTTCTGCAGAAGACTGGGTGGGAGATAATGTGAACGTGCTGGATCCACTGTTGGCCACCCAATTGACTAATGCCTGTACCTGCTCAGGCCTTACCATCCTTAGAACGGCATTGGGCCCACTAAATATCCCTGTAAATTCTGCTGGCTACTGGGACCTGAGGTAGTTGGTTCACTAGGACGTGTGGCTGTGGCAGAACGGCCACGTCCTCTCCCAGCACCAGAGGGTCCACTAACACCACCACGACCATGTCCACGTCCGCGTCCCTTATTAGATGTTTTCCTCATTGTTCCCTTTCACCACAATTTTGAGAATGGCAAATTTGGGAATAGTTTTTCAACCCAGAACAAAAAGTGTGCTTTTACGGTCACTACAAATAACTTGACCAGCTAAAACTGTGCAGATTTGGTTGAATAGAAATGTGAGGCCTGTTTTTTTTTGCGCTGTGTGACAGGTATAGGTTTAATCACAGAATTAGACTTGTATCTGCACAGTAGCGTGTGTGTTAAGTTTTTCTGAATGACACTATCAGCACCTTGAATCTAAGATATCCTTTTTGGGATAGATTTCAAGTAGGCCTCATATAGCAGAAACTAGTTATTTTGAGAATGGCAAATTTGGGAATAGTTTTTCAACCCAGAACAAAAAGTGTGCTTTTACGGTCACTACAAATAACTTGACCAGCTAAAACAGTACAGATTTGGTTGAATAGAAATGTCAGGTCTATTTTTTAGGCGCTGGGTGACAGGCTCAACTTGCCCCTGATGTAATATATGGCCAAAAAATAACCACACTATTGATGGTTAAATGCACTTGGGTGACACAGGCTCAGCCTGCACCAGATGTAGTATATGGCCAAAAAAAAAACAGACTGTTGATGGTTAAATGCACTTGGGTGACACAGGCTCTGCCTGCAGCTGATGTAGTATATGGCCAAAAAATAACCAGACTGTTGATGGTTAAATGCACTTCGGTGACACAGGCTCAGCCTGCAGCTGATGTAGGATATAGCAAAAAATAACCACACTATTGATGGTTAAATGCACTTGGTGATAGCTTGTGCTGGCGCACCACAAGCCACAAAATGGCCTCCGATCACCCCAGAAAAAAGTGATCTAAAAACGCTCTGGGCAGCCTCAAAAAAGTGAGCAAGTCAATATTAGCACTTCAATGATCCACAGCTGCAGATCGATCACAGAATTAAGTCTTTTGGAGGAGTTAATCTGCCTAATCTCGCCCTAACGTCGCAGCTGCAACCTCTCCCTACAATTGTATCAGCAGAGTGACGTGCAGCGCTACGTGACCCAAGCTTATATAGAGGCTGGGTCACATGTTGCACTAGCCCATCACAGCCATGCCAATAGTAGGCAGGGCTGTGATGGGCTCTTGGGGCAAGTAGTATGATGCTTGTTGATTGGCTGCTTTGCAGCCTTTCAAAAAGCGCCAAGAAAGCGCCGAACACCGGACCCGGACTTTTACAAAAATGTTCGGGTTCGGGTCCGTGTCACGGACACCCCATTATTTGGTACGAACCCGAACTATACAGTAGTGATGAGCGGCAGAGGCAATATTCGAATTCGCGATATTTCGCGAATATTTGGGCGAATATTCGCCATATATTCGAGAATTCGAAAATTCGTAATCTCCAGGCATTATTTTCTAGGATTGCCAAAAATTAGCATAAAATTCGCATAAAATATTCACATAAAAATTCGCATGAACTAGTATTTAAAAAAAAATCTAATATTTGCGATTACGAATATATTTAGCTATATTCTAAATATTCGCGAATTCTCGAAGTGCCGATATTCGCGATTAAAATTCGCAATTCGAATATTCGTGATCAACACTACTATACAGTTCGGGTTCGCTCATCCCTATATATGAGGCATTGATAGGGGCAGATTGGCCATAGACCTTACAGGGAAATTTTCCGGTGGGCCGATGCCCAGGGGGCCAATGGAAGTTTTTGGGAATGAATCTTGTGCTGCTGGCAGTATTTTTATGATGGACTGTGGTATATGTCTCTGTTGGGGCGGTATAATGTGCCACAATATGGTATTGATGGCCCTGCCTTCCATCAATTTCGACTGCACTACATAACAGTACCACTTTTAGTATTTTTTTCAGGGTCAACTAAGTTCCCAGTCCCAGTAGTATATTTTGATCAAATTGCATAGGCCCACTCACCAAGGCAAGGTTGCCTCTACAAGTGGGTAGATATTAGAAATTTTTGCAGCACCACATTTTAGTGACCACCGCTGCCGCAACACTACACCGGCAAATAGGGGGAGCCAGTGGTCCAATAGCACCCATGCCATTAGATTCAGCTGCTTTGTCACTGGGCTCCACCAACTCACAGCACCACAGCAACAACACACACCATGCAGCACTACACCATGTGAACAGATGGCAAAAGCTCACCTTTCCATGTGGTCTTAAGAGAGTGATCCAAGGAGCTTATTAACCCTTCTACAGTCTCCTGATAACTAAACACACTTGGGCAGAATAGGAGCAGAGCCAGGGGCGTAGCTAAAGGCTCATTGGCCCTGGTGCAAGAGTGTAGCTTGGGCTCCCCTTCCCTCAGTGCTTTGTGGCCAGGAGCAGGGAAGCACGTAGCCTTCATACTGCCTGAGGCAAAAATTGAAACTGCACCCCTCCTCCATGTCAAATTATTGATATAATACCGGTGTCTTCTTGTGTGGCACAAGGGTCTTTGGGCCCCTCAGACTCCTGGGCCCGGTAGTGACTGCTACCTCTGCACCCCCTATAGATACGCCCCTGAGCAGGGATGATACCATAGGAACAGACACTGGTAGCATTCCCGCCAAAAAAGAGAAGAAAGCTCGGAATGCACAGTCCCATGCTATGCATTGATCTATTATTGCTTCTCAGTATAATTCATGTTACTTCTCAAAGAAATAATAGGATACCACGCCCTAATCTACATACTACATACGTCTGTTCATATGTGTGGTACTGCGTGGTTGCCATTGTTGCTGTAATGCTGTGCCGGTGGGTTGGTGGGGCCCAATGCCAGGGTGGCTTTGTCTAGCAGCAGGGGTACTGTTGGACTGCTGGGTACTGCTGCCTGCTTGTGCTGTAGCTTCAGTGCTCGTTACGTGGTGCCGCATAAAATTAGATTAAATCCCATTCATGGAGGCAACCTTGGCGTGTTGAGTATGCTTCTGCATTTTTATCAAAATGTAAACCAATGCCTTATGTACAGTACGTACATTAGGGGGCTGTATACTTTTAATTATGCTGAGATGCAGTGATAGATCAATGCATGGCATGTGTATGTGTGATCCATGTTTTTCCTTTTTTTAGTTGGAGGCCGCAAAATTTGTCATTAGGGTCAACTGGGGCATAATTTATATCATCACCTCATTTTTATCTTAGAATAGTTGCTAACGCTCATGCAGAAGAGGACGATGGCAGAAGAACAGCTAACCTGCTTTGGTGGAACCACAAGGAAAAACTCAAATGAAGGAGGAGAATGAGGAGCTGGCCACTGGGATGACGAGTCGGAAGTGGAAGATGATGAGTCACGCTGTATGTTTGTTTGCTTACACACTGGGGAATGGGTAAATGTTTTCGTCCCTCTGAAATGGAGGCCAAATTATGTTATTACCAGGAAACACTGTGTATGCAGCTTGCCACAGGTTTTGGCGTGCATACATATGTCGCCAGTGCATCTGAAAGGGAGGCTCCTCTCTGCTCCCCGCAGAGTCAACCACCTCCTGTTGTTTTTTTTTTTTCAATCTCGTACCTGATTCTTTCATGACAAATCATTTGATAAAATTATAATTAGTTAAAAATTGCCTTTCAATGACCATTCTAAGCTGAATGTGTCCGCACTCACGAAAAAAGCACCTACAGTTACAAATAAACTTGTGATGGGACTTAATGCTGCACGCACCAATACAGGACCCTGTACATGCCCTCCCTTGATAATAATATGAATCCATTGCATGAGTCCATACTTGCAGTATCTACACTTTGTCTCCTAGACGTCTGTACACAGTGGAAACCTGAGTTTTTCTACAAATTGAGCAGTAGAGTTCTGCTAGTGGGTAGTGGGTTTAACTTTAATGTAGATAAACCCCATCGGACGGGAGACCCTTCTCATTTACCATTTTCTATTACAGGTTAAGGCGTAGAAAATGGTCTAAATGTAAGCCAGCAAGTAAGCTGTCTTACATTTAGAATCGGCTCTGTATACGCCAAAGTTATGTAGAAGCGGTTGCCTCTTCAAAACTCCGGCAGATCCACCGCCATGAAGGGGCTTATTAAGACCGGCGTCTAAAACGCTGGTCTTAATAAATGTGCCCCAGGGTTTTTTATTCTGTCTAGAAAAATCCTAGTCAATAATATTTGGATATCACAGAATAGACATCCTGTTCTGTTTAACCCCTTAATGATGAATGACAGATAGATCCGTTATGGTCCAGTGGGGTATAATGAAGCGAGACCAGAAGTTAACCCCACTCCATATCGGTTCCAGCTGTTGAATATCACTGACATCTAGCAGCAGGAATAAGCTATCAACTAAAGATTAGCTAAAATGCCCAGAGAATCTCTTTAAGGGGTTGTGCCGGCAGTATATATTTATGACCTATCCTCAGGATAGGTCATCCATATCTGATCGGTGGAGGTCTGACACCCAGCATCCTCGCCGATCAGCTATTTGAAGAGAAGGCAGTGCTTCATGCAAGCCCTGATTCCTCTACATTACACTATGCGTCCTCTCCCCTGTAGTGATGGCATAGTGTAATGGCAAATAATTACTCTACTCAAGTGAATGGAGCAAGTACTTGCACAGAGATGAGCCAATCGAATCACACAAACTGGAATTCGATCCGAATTTCAGGATGAATTCGATTCGCCTCGAAGCCGAATTTCCTTGTGCTTTGTGTAAGCGAATCGATTTAACCTGAAACAGTATAAAAAACTTAAAAAAAATTCTTACCTCCTCCATTTACTTGTGATGGGCCACCAGCCACCATCTTGATTGAAGTAATTTCTCACGAAGCAATTTTTTTTGTAAAATTCAGCGAATCAGCCAAAACAAACTTTTGAAATATTTGCTCATCTCTAACAGTGCACTTCCAAAACGACAGGCAGTGTAATGAAGAAGATGTAGTGCAGGCATTGAGCACCTACTCCTTCTTGAACAGCTGATCGGTGGGGTGCCAGGTGTCTGACCCTCACAGTTTAGATATTGATGACCTAACCTAAAGATAGGTCCTCGATATACTCTGTCTGTACAACCTCTGTAAGGCACCTTTTTGGTAAGCATGAAAAAAAAAACATTTCCTCAGGATGCAAAAACAGGGTGTGCCAGGACTTAACATACATAAAACATACTGTATTTGTGTATTTGTCTTTCTTTTGATTTTTAATACAGACTTTAAAGTGTACCTAAACTTTCTTTTAAAATTCAATACTAGTGGTAATAGTGAAATTTGTAATATATTTTATTAAAGGAAAACACCTGTTTCTGTATTTATTTTCCTCCCCTGCCCCTGTTCTGATCACTGTCTATGAAATGACTGATGAAATCTGTACACAGCCCATTGAGGTCTATGGAGAGGGGATAGGAGAGGAGGAAGACAAGCTGCAGAGGTAGACAGAGGGCAGGGAAAGGTCACACACATGTCTTCAGATATACTGAGAGATTTCTCTCTCCGCAGAACAGGTTTATCTGATGAAATCTTTTCTAGCTCTTTGGTAAGATAATAAATCGCTCATTCACAGCTCTGTCTGGTCTCAGGCTGATCTCTCATGTGTTCGGACTTTTGTGTACAACTCGGATAAGTCAATTCAGAGACAGTAAACAGGGTGGTGGCGAGAAAAATGCAGAAACATTCACTTTTCTTTAATTAAATATATTACAAAGTTCACTATTTTCACCTATACAACTATGGAAAATGATGGTAAATTATGAAAAACAAAATAAAAGTCTAGGTAGACTTTAATCATATAAAACTGACCCTTATAGCTTAATTCATATTTCAATTACTTTTTTTTTTACCTTTCGGCAAACATTTGACCACTAAAGTTTATGGGCTCTTTGGCTTAAAAGTCACTCGGTTTTCCCAGTGTATACACTATCAGAACACGACAAACAGGGTACTAACTTAGCCTAATTTTGCTTTCATCTGATTTCTGGAAGCTGAAAGAAAATTTGTACTTACAGTTTTTTTTTTTTTGTAGATCGAAAAGACCCATACAGTAAATAATGAAAGATAGCACACAATGGCTGATATTCTGCCTTTTATACGCTGGTAGGTAAATCCCTGAAGAAATGAATTCCCTGCACACTTGCTTAATGATCTTTTGGCTTATTTTGTATAATAAAAGAGAGTTCACCGTTATAATGTGGAACTGAAATGTTTGACTGAACTTATATATTTCATTCCATATAAATTCCAAATAAATTCCATTTTATATTTGAAATAATTAGAGATGAGCTAATTTCTCAAAAATTCGATTTGGTTGGTTCGACGAATTTTCCGAAAATATTCGATTTGATCGGAATTATTTTGTGGTGAATCGCGTTAAAAAACGTCTATTTCCGGGCTGCAGAGAGCTTTTATAGTGGTGTAAAACACTGTGCCTTGCAGTAACACACATAGGGAGTCTGCTGTGGTAGTGAAATAATTGTGTGACTCAGTATGACATGCACATGACAGGCGTCGCTCTTAGCATCACTGCACACATTACTTCTTTGGGCAATTACGGGGCCAAAACTGACCAAATAATTCAAGTGAGAACTCAACCTTACAGGTTGATGTTAGCGCCATGTATAATGAACCGTGCAGAGGCCCAAGATCTTACTTTAGCGTGAAAGAGCGCACTTCTTTTAAACCATCATCAGCTGATTCCACATAGATGTCTACAGAACCTGTTCTGTTAAACACTTATACAAGTAGAGCCCCCCTGACAGAGTGGAGAGGGTGTCAGCAGTAAGTTTGTGCTGAAGTCACTGATTATTTTGCCCTTCCTCTGATCCGTCAGAACAATAACCCCCCAAAAAACGGATCCTGTTTGTTGAGCATCCGCCTTCACACGGTCAGCATTTGGTCAGTAATCCATCAGTATTGATAATTCTAAAAAAAAAACAGGAGTGGATCCAAAACAGAGATGACACGTGAATGGAATATTTGCATGTCTTCTGTGTTTTGTACCCACTCCTGCTTTTGGCTACCAAATCATAAACCAATTCTGATGGGATCATACAGGCCTTACAGCTGCTACACAGACAGGATCCGTTGTGTGTCTCGTTTTTCCTTCCTTCTGAAAGATCAGAAGAAGGGTTAAATAAAATAATGATGTCAACAAGGCCAAAAAGGAAAAATAGTGGCCTAGTCAAGAAGTGGAGAAGGTGGGAACAGCATGAGAAGTCCACAGAGTGGTTTAATGACATAGTGTGAAGGTGGCAGCAGCAGCAAAAGGAGGCTACAAAGTGGCAAGGTGACATAGTGTTGAGGTAGCAGCAGCATCAGGAGACCACAGAGTGACACAATGACAAAGTGGCAAGGTGACATAGTGTGGAGTTGGCAGCAGTAGCATAAGGAGGCCACAGAGTAGTAAGGCCACATTGTGTGGAGGTTGCAGCAGCATCAGGAGTAGTGATGAGCGGCAGGGACAATATTGGAATTTGCAATATTTTGCAAATATTTGGGCGAATATTCATCATAAATTTGCAAATTTGAGAATTTGCTATTATTTTCTTAATTGCGAAAATCAGCAATGTAATATGCGAGAACTGCACGAGCAATGCAAGCGTGTGTCACTTTTGCTACATTTTTCAAGCTGCTAGAAGTTTCCTGAGACTAGAGAAAATGGTTGGCACGGCAGAACATTACAATAGCTTTATATGAAGATAGAGTGCTCCAATATATTTGCGATTGCGCAAGTCGGCAATTAACCCCTTAAGGACACAGCCTTTTTACACCTTAGGACCAGGCCATTTTTTGCAAATCTGACCAGAGTCCCTTTAAGTGCTCATAACTTTAAAACGCTTTGACTTATCCAGGCCGTTCTGAGATTGTTTTTTCGTCACATATTGTACTTCATGACACTGGTAAAATGAAGTCAAAAAAATAATTTTTTTTGCACCAAAAAATACCTAATTTAACAAAAATTTGGAAAAATTTGCAAATTTCAAAGTTTCAGTTTCTCTACTTCTGTAATACATAGTAATACCCCCAAAAATTGTGATGACTTTACATTCCCCATATGTCTACTTCATGTTTGAATTGTTTTGGGAATGATATTTTATTTTTTGGGGATGTTATAAGGCTTAGAAGTTTAGAAGCAAATCTTGAAATTTTTCAGAAATTTACAAAAACTCAATTTTTAGGGACCAGTTCAGGTCTCAAGTCACTTTGCGAGGCTTACATAATAGAAACCACCCAAAAATGACCCCATCTAAGAAACTACACCCCTCAAGGTATTCAAAACTGATTTTGCATATGTTGTTAACCCTTTAGGTGTTGCACAAGAGTTATTGGCAAATGGGGAGGAAATTTGAGAATTTCATTTTTTTGCCTAATTTTCCATTTTAACCCATTTTTTCCACTAACAAAGCAAGGGTTAACAGCCAAACAAGACTGGATCTTTATTGCCCTGACTCTGCCGTTTACAGAAACACCGCATATGTGGCTGTAAACTACTGTACGGCCACACAGCGGGGCGTAGAGGGAAAGGTGCTCCGTTTGGTTTTTGGAGGGCTGATTTTGCTGGACTGTTTTTTTGACACCATGTCCCATTTGAAGCCCCCCTGATGTACCCCTAGATTATAAACTCCATAAAAGTGACCCCATCTAAGAAACTACACCCCTCAAGGTATTCAAAACTGATTTTACAAACTTTGTTAACCCTTTAGGTGTTGCACAAGATTTAATGGAAAATAGAGATACAATTTCTAAATTTCACTTTTTTGGCAGATTTTTTTTCCAGTTACAAAGCAAGGGTTAACAGCCAAACAAAACTCATTATTTATGGCCCTGATTCTGTAGTTTACAGAAACACCCCATATGTGGTCGTAAACAGCTGTACGGGCACACGGCAGGGCGCAGAAGGAAAGGAATGTCATACGGTTTTTGGAAGGCAGGTTTTGCTGGACTGTTTTTTTTGACACCATGTCCCATTTGAAGCCCCCCTGATGCACCCCTAGAGTAGAAACTCCAAAAAAGTGACCCGATTTTAGAAACTACGGGATAGGTTGGCAGTTTTGTTGATACTAGTTTAGGGTACATATGATTTTTGGTTGCTCTATATTACACTTTTTGTGCGGCAAGGTAACAAGAAATAGCTTTTTTGGCACCGTTTTTTTTTTTGTTATTTACAACATTCATCTGACAGGTTAGATTATGTGGTAATTTTATAGAGCAGGTTGTCACGGACGTGGCGATACCTAATATGTATACAATTTTTTTTATTTATGTAAGTTTTACACAATGATTTCATTTTTAAAACAAAAAAAATGATTTAGTGTCTCCATAGTCTAAGAGCCATAGTTTTTTCAGTTTTTGGGCGATTATCTTAAGTAGGGTCTCATTTTTTGCGAGATGAGATGATGGTTTGATTGGCATCTATTTTGGGGTGCATATGACTTTTTGATTGCTTGCTATTACACTTTTTGTGACGTAAGATGACAAAAAATGGCTTTTTTTACACCGTTTTTATTTTTATTTTTTTACGGTGGTCATCTGAGGGGTTAGATCATGTGATATTTTTATAGAGCTGGTCGATACGGACGCGGCGATACCTAATATGTATACTTTTTTTTTATTTATGTAAGTTTTACACAATGATTTCATTTTTGAAACAAAAAAAATCATGTTTTAGTGTTTCCATAGTCTAAGAGCCATAGTTTTTTCAGTTTTTGGGCGATTATCTTGGGTAGGGTATAATTTTTGTGGGATGAGATGACGGTTTGATTGTTACAATTTTGGCGTACATGCGACTTTTTTGATCACTGTTATTACCTTTTTTGGGAAGTAAGGTGGGCAAAATTTCAATTTCATCATAGTTTTTATTTTTTATTTTTATGGCGTTCACCGTTCTGGTAAAGTAACATGACCGTTTTATATATCAGGTCGTTACGGACGCGGCGATACCAAACATATGTAGGGAATTTTATTTTTTTCATTTTTAATCAGTGATAAATGTGTTTTTTGATTTTTACTTTTTTTTCACTTTTATTCACTTTTTTTTGACCCAGACCCACTTGGTTCTTGAAGATCCAGTGGGTCTGATGTCTGTTAAATACAGTACAGTACAATATACATTGTACTGTACTGTATTTTACACTTTGTCTGAACAGATCTATGCCTTTTAGCACAGATCTGTTCAGCACCATGGACAGCAGGACGCCTGAGACGGCGTCCTGTTGCCATGGGAACCTTCCCCGTCTGCTCAGTACTGCTCAGAACTGCGCAGACGGGGAAGGGTAAGGAGGGGATCTGTCGGGGGGCTGTCTGGGGGCTCTCTCCCTCCCCATCGGGGGGCTGCAAAGGCACAGCAGCCCCCCGATGGGAGAGGGAGGGAGCTCCCTGCGCTGTTAACCTTTTCCATACAGCGGTCCGTACGGACCGCTGTATGGAAAGGGTTAAACGGCTGACATCGCATCGCAGATGTCAGACGTTTATACCAGGGTGCCAGCAATGTGCTGGCACCCTGGTATACCCACTAGAAGCCAACGATTATACAAGGGGAAGCGGGCGGGGGATCGCGATCCCGCCTGCCGCACCGCCCGCCTCCCGCACCACCCCCACCGCCCGTAACCCTCCCCCTGCACCTCCCGCCACCATAAAATCATTCGGGGGTGCAGGGGGGGGTGAATAAAACATTATTTTAGGCAAATAAAGTTTCTGATCCCCGCGGTCAGGGACCGCGGGGATCAGAAAATGCAGAAATCGCAGCAAACCGCAGGTCTGAATTGACCTGCGGTTTGCCGCGATCGCCGACATGGGGGGGTCACGGGACCCCCCCGCGCATTTAGCCTAGGTGCCTGCTCAATGATTTGAGCAGGCACCGGGTTCCAATCACCGCCGGCCGGGCGGCAGCGATCGGAACAACACATGACGTACCAGTACGTCATGTGTCCTTAAGTACCAGGACATCATGACGTACTGGTACGTCATGTGTCCTTAAGAGGTTAATGATGTGCATATTTTGGCGCAATACATGCAACTTCAAATTTTAGCAGGTCTGACTACATATTACTGATTGGTGCATTAAGTATTGTTGTAAACTTGTACATCACAGCACTATTTCTGTAGCATGTATGTATGGACAGCAGAACCTATCAGCTAAACCATATTACTATCTAACCTACACTGACTGTCTCCCACTAACTATCATTATTATATATATATATATATATATATATATATATATATATATAAGCTAACTTACGATCTAATGTAATGATAGAGCAAAGCACAGAGCACAGCAATGAAACTGCTGTCTTTCTCAGAACTGCAAAAAAATGCAGAAAATGGCTGCTGGGAGGTTCTTATATAGTAAGAGGTAGGCAACTTTCCTATTGGTTGATAGGGATGCTGCTAAGCTCAGACAGAGACATTGCTAACCTTCTCATTGGCCCAAAAGCAAGAAGCAGGGATGGATCATGGGTTCAGATGAAAAAAATTCTAGAATATTTGCGAATACGAATATATAGCACTATTTTCTAAATCTTCGCGAATTCTCAAAGTGCGATATTCGCAATTAAAATATTCGCGCCCAACACTAATCAGGAGACCACAGAGTGACACAATGACATAGTGTTGAGGTGGCAGCAGCATCAGGAGACCATAAACTGGCATGGTGACATAGTGTGGGGGTGGCAGCAGCATCAGGAGACCACAGAGTGACCAGGTGACAGAGTGAGGATGTGGCATCAGAATCAGGAGACCACAGAGTGGCAAGGTGACATATTGTGGAGGTGGCAGCAGCAGCAGCATGAGGAGGCCACAGAGTGGCACAATAACAGAGTGTAGAAAATGCAGCATGGATGATCTAATCCGATGCATCAGGCATTGGTGACGGGAAATCCTGGCTGATCCATGACTGATTCATCTTGAGAAAGGTCAGTCTCTCCACATTTTAGGTGGACAGGTGAGTTTTCCTTGGGGCAACTATGGCCCCCACTGCACTAAACACCCGCTCTGATGCCACACTACTGGCCAGGCAGAACAGCTTTTACAGGGCAAACTCAGCCAGTTGCGGCCACAAATCCAGTTTGGCTACCCAGTAGTCCAGCTGATCTTCAATGACGGCTGGCAAGGTGGACTCCAAGTATGCCACCACCTGCTGGTTCAGGTTCTACTCTATGTCTATCTGCTGGTGAGTAGTTTCTTCACTATGCAGGTGAAGAAAGCTGTTCATCAGCGACTGTAGAACCAGGCTGCTGCTGATGGAGCTTGTACTGCTCCTGCCACCCCACCCCCCAAGCAGCCATGGCAGTGGAATGTGAGCGCAAAGGGGCTTCCCGGTCAGACCTGCGAGAGGATGGACGATGGTGCAGATAGGCAGCGGACAACTGACTACATAGGATGTCTCTATAGTAGTTCAGTTTGTCCTCAATTTCAGCGGGTGCAAAAAAGGCCCCATTTTGTACCTGTAGCAAGGGTCTAACATGGTGGAGAGACAGTAGTCATCCCTCTGCCGAATGGTGACAATTCGGCTGTCACTACGCAAGCAACAGAGCATGCATCGGGCCATTTGTGCAAGTGACTCGGAGGGACTTCCTGCCTATATCTCCACTACATACTGACGGTGTCTGGGTCATCTGCCTCGTCTTCCTCATCTCCCCTTTTCTCTTCCGGCTGCTCCTCCTCTCCTGTCACCTGTGTAGAAAAACCACCCATTTCGCTATACATTGCTTGTGCTCCAATGTCCTCCTCCTCCAGTTCAGCCCCCACATGGCTAATGTGGCCATGAGATAAAGGCACTACGTTTCCAGTCCACTGAACAGCCATATTTACCAGCATCTTTTCCAGGATATGAATCAGTAGAATGATTTAGTTCATCCTGTAGTCCTGACAAATAAAGTGGCCTCCTCAAAGGGCCTGAGCGAATGACAGGTGTCACACATGAGCTGCCACTGGCTGACATCGAAGTTACACAGGGGAATAATCCTGTCCGCTTGGATCATCAATAAATCATTTATAGCCTTTCTCTGTTCATATAGTCGGTCCAACATATGGAGGGTGGAATTCCAACGGGTGGAAACGTAGCATATCATCCTATGTTGGGGGGTGCCGTTCTGCTGCTGCAGCTCAAGGAGGGTGTGCTTTGCGGTGTATGAGTGGCTGAAGTGCAAGATGTCTTGCAGATGGGTGGATGACTTCAGGAACCACTTGACAACCAGATTGAACACGTATGCCATGCAGAGCGAATGGCTCAGCCCTCCTTGATGCAACACCGACACCATGTTCGTCCCGTTGTCGGTCACCATGGTTCCGTTTTTGAGTTGTCCTGGAGTAAGCCAGGATTCGATTTCTTGATGAAGGTCGAGGAGCAGTTCCTTCTCTGTGTGACTCTGTTCGCCCAAGCAAACTAGGTGCAGAACAGCGTGAAGCCGCCATGCCCTGCACATGTGGTACGCTGGTGGGGCACTGTGAATTGTCCCTGCAGTGGAGACTGATGACACGGTGGAGGATGAGGAGGCAGGCACAGACATTGTCGCAGGACCAACGACGTGAGAACGTGGAGGCGGAAGCGGCTTCACCTGGCCAAATTGCTGGTTTGGCTGGATAGGAACCACATTTAGCCAGTAGGCCGTAAAGGAGTTATATTGTCCTTGACTGTAGTTACAGTTTCACACGTCGGCTCTGCCGTGCACTTTGGCAGACACCGACAGGCTCAAGGACTGGCCCAACTTCTGTTCTACATATTTGTTCAGGGCTGGTGCTGCCTTTTTTGGCTTGGGACTCTCCACCTTGGCTCGGCACAAGCCTTCAGTTTTCTGAAAGGTGCAGAGTCCACCACTTGGAAAAGGTGGGACTGCAGTACCAGCAACTTGGCCAGAAGCGTGTTCAACTTCTGGGCCATTGGATGAGTGCACGCATAGTGTTGTCTCTTAGCAATCGCTTCGGTGATCGATTGCTGACAGAATGACTAACTAGGAGGAGGAGGACCAGGAGAATCAGGACCAGCAGACAATGGCAAGGACAGACAGCACCCTTCGGCTGAGGTGGTGGAGCCTTGACTGCCTGAAATTGGGTGCGTGCCACTAGGGCATGCAGAGGTTGCTGAGGTAGGCTGGACCACCACATTGGAGCCATGGTTCTCCCAGGCCACTTTTTGGTGACGCTGCATATTTTTAAGCAGGGCCATGGTGCCAACATTGGCATCCTGGCCACACTTTACCTTCTGCCCACAGATTCGATAAATGGCCATGTTCACCTCCCCGGCGGCTTAACAAATACTGCCACACTGCCATGTAGGTGATTTTACCCCCAACACTCTGCCCTGACTGACTGCTATCATCTCTGCCTCCGTGAACCCCTGCACCACTACTTTTCGGATCGGTAGGCTCCTGCGATGCGGGTGGTCCACCTCAGGCACGTTTGGCTTCTGACCTTCCACTGCTACCACCCTACTGACTCCTGGCCAAGCTACCGACTTGCTGGCTCCACCGTTGCCTCACGCGCAAGCTATCACCCTCTTCTCCAGATGATGAAGCCCCTTCGTAACCCAACCCCCAATTCCTTATCGGCTACATCATCATCGAGTGTCTGCAGGTCACTGATGTCATCCTCAGTGGTTTCTGAGCCAGGAGTCTGACCACTCGCAACACCAGCTCCCATGCCACTCTTCTCATCACTACTTGCCCACCTACCAGAGGAATCGGCGGATGTCTCCTATGGATCTTGGCTGGGCAGTTGCTGCTGACTGCCCTCTAGTAGCTCATCCTCACTGTATAGTGGAGCTGAGCCCACAGCATATAGTACTTCTCTGGCTGAGAGAACAGAAAAGGACATAGGCAGATTGAGGACAGTTGAGGGCACAGGGCCTGCTCCTGGGCCATGCCAACAAAGAGTTGTGAAAGACGAACCCACTGACTTGGCTGGGGGTGTCTGATGTCACTTGCGACAAGTCAAAGATCGAGTCAACCATTCAAGAACCGCAGGGTTGCTGGTCAAGACATGACCGCTAGCTGACACTGGAATCGCAGGCCTCTCGAAGTGATCCCTGGCGCCATGCACTCTTACTCTGCTGCGACCTGTGCCTGCGACAGAAATATTTAGGGCTGTGCCCCTCCCCTGTGCATGGCCTGTCACTAAATAAAGTTTTTTTTGCCACTAATACACGCCAAAAGGGGCTGTAATTTTCTCACTTCAATAAGCTAATAAGCCCTTTTTTCTTTATCCACACTAATACACGGCAAAAAAAGACTTTAGAACATATAAACTGCGGCTGTGAACAGCAAAAAATTTTTTTTTCCACTAATAAATACCAAAATGGGCTGTAATTATCTCACTTCAACACACAATGGCTAATTAGTCCCCCTTTTTCCCCCCACTATTACACAACAAAAAAGGCTTTACAACATATACAGTATATGTATATATATGTATATATATATATATATATATATATATATACACAGTACAGACCAAAAGTTTGGACACACCTTCTCATTCAAAGAGTTTTCTTTATTTTCATGACTATGAAGGCATCAAAACTATGAATTAACACATGTGGAATTATATACATAACAAACAAGTGTGAAACAACTGAAAATATTTCATATTCTAGGTTCTTCAAAGTAGCCACCTTTTGCTTTGATTACTACTTTGCACACTCTTGGCATTCTCTTGATGAGCTTCAAGAGGTAGTCCCCTGAAATGGTCTTCCAACAGTCTTGAAGGAGTTCCCAGAGATGCTTAGCACTTGTTGGCCCTTTTGCCTTCACTCTGCGGTCCAGCTCACCCCAAACCATCTCGATTGGGTTCAGGTCCGGTGACTGTGGAGGCCAGGTCATCTGGCGCAGCACCCCTTCACTCTCCTTCATGGTCAAATAGCCCTTACTTTCAAAGTTTTCCCAATTTTTCGGATGACTGACTGACCTTCATTTCTTAAAGTAATGATGGCCACTCGTTTTTCTTTACTTAGCTGCTTTTTTCTTGCCATAATACAAATTCTAACAGTCTATTCAGTAGGACTATCACCTGTGTATCCACCTGACGTCTCCTCAACGCCACTGATGGTCCCAACCCCATTTATAAGGCAAGAAATCCCACTTATTAAACCTGACAGGGCACACCTGTGAAGTGAAAACCATTTCAGGGGACTACATCTTGAAGCTCATCAAGAGAATGCCAAGAGTGTGCAAAGCAGTAATCAAAGGAAAAGGTGGCTACTTTGAAGAGCCTAGAATATGACATATTTTCAGTTGTTTCACACTTGTTTGTTATGTATATAATTCCACATGTGTTAATTCATAGTTTTGAGGCCTTCAGTGTGAATCTACAATTTTCATAGTCATGAAAAATAAAGAAAACTCTTTGAATGAGAAGGTGTGTCCAAACTTTTGGTCTGTACTGTATATATATATAACTGCACCGCACAAGGGCTAATAAGACCCCAATAACAAGAACGGTTTGCTGGAATTACAGAGGTATTGCAAACCTGAAATGAGCAGCAGTATAATGGCAATTTGGATCCCCAGTCAGTGCAGCAAGGTGTAATAGGATTGTTCCTATTACCTAGGCTGTACACTCCCCTATTGAACCCTGTTCTGCTTCAATACTGTGGAATAATTCCTCCCTATCCTTTCCCTACACTTCTAATGTTCTTTCCCTGAACTCCTGTTGAGAAAAATATAAGTTTTCAAGTCTTTCCTAGCACTGTCCCTAGCGCCTGCTAACGTCTCTCCCTGCACTAAGTACACTGGAAAATGGCAGAATCTAAGATGGCTGAGGCTATTTATAGGGCTGTGACATCTCAGGGGCTGGCTGGCTCCTGACTGGCTGCATGCATGGCATTGTGGGTGATCCCTTGTTCTCAGAGGTCCTTGCTCCATGTCCTAACATGTGCAGCAGCCATTTTAGGAAAAAATGCGATTCGTTACTACGAAGTGTGAGGAAATTCGGATTCGGTGTGAATCGAATAATTCCTGAAATTTGGATCGAATTCCACTTTATCAGCTTCGATTCGCTGATCTCTAGTTTTAATGGGGGCATTTATTTACAGAAACAAATAAGTGGCCATTTTGTGTACTGGCACACATTATAACTGTACACATTTAAGCCCAAAAATATCTGTGTTATGGAAAGGTTCTTAAACAAAAGACCCAGGGCCAGAATGTGGGTAGTATTAGCACCAGCTATCCAGCCAAAAGTAGTAGTAGTAGGCTGTGCTTGTCCCTGCTGGCTTCTGAAAGGCACTATGTTATCATTGAGGAGAAATAGAATGAGATTGTGGACTGGATGGCTCACTCCTCTTCTGTGTCGTTGCAGGATGGCATGCAGGAGTCTTACTGTGGAGCCAGTGGTACTGTAGCACATGTTAAAAGGAGGGCATTTTTTTGTACTGGCACACATAAGAGGGTATTTTTTGTACTGGCACACATAAAAGGGTATTTTTTGTACTGGCGCATATTGCAAGGGGGCATTTTTTGTTTTGGCATACATTATGAGAAGGATCATTACTACTCGGAGGCATTATGTGGGCCTCATAACTACTGTGGGATAGAGAAGATGATTACTAGTATGGGCACAATGGGGACATTAATACTATTGGAAGAACTATTACTAGAGATGAGCGAATTTTTAAAAAATTCTATTTGGCCGATTCGCCAAATTTGAAAAAAAAAATTGGTTTGATACAATTTTTTTTACGGCGAATTACGTTAAAAAACTGCTATTTCCGGGCTGCAGAGAGCCTTTATAGTGGTGTAGAACACTGTGTCTTGCAGTAACACACATAGGGAGTCTGCTGTGGTAGTGAAATAATACTGTGAGTCCGTATGACATGCAGATGACTGGCGTCGCTCTCAGAATCACTGCACACTTTACTTATTTGGGCAGTCACGGGGCCAAAACTGACCAAATAACTGAAGTATCAACTCAGCCTTACAGGTAGCTGTTAGCGTCAAGAAGAAGCGCACTCCTTTTACACACTCTTCAGCTGATTCCACATAGATGTCTACAGAACCTTTTCTATTAAACGCTTAAACAAGTAAAGCCCCCCTGACAGAGTGGAGAGGGTGTCAGCAGTATGTTTGTGTTGTCGTCACTGATTAATTTTCCCCATTCTCTGATCCGTCAGAACAATAACCCACAAAAAAAGTATCCTGTCTGTGGAGCATATGCCTTCACTCGTCAGCATTTGCTCAATAATCCATCAGTATTGATAATGCCAAAAAAACAGGAGTGGATCTAAAACAGAGATGACACGTTGTCAAGAATCAGTGGACCCACTGTGCTACAGACTGGCTGTTCCCTTGAGGGGTGTGACTAAGCAGCTACCTGGTCTTCACTAGAGCCTCTGGAGGTGAGGATAGACTTGGGCAATTAGGATAGCTGCCAGGTACCACTCCAAGGCAGTCCGAGAGTCTGTAGCAGCTGATCCAGGCGGACCAGGAGGTACCTTCAAGGTACCGACAATAAAGACGTAGTTAGACAGGCAGGGTCATTACCAGGAGTAACCAGACAGGACTGGTGGACAAGGCAGAGACATAGTCAAGACAAGCAATGGGTCAGGGCAGGCGGCACAGAAATGAAGTCATGGCTTTCTCCACGACAAATCAAAATCGGAACCATGGTGACCGACAACGGAAAGAACATGGTGTCGGCGCTGAATGAGTCTAGAGGTGGCAGCAGCATGAGGAAGCCAAAGAGAGGCACATTGACAGAGTCTGGAGGTGGCAGCAGCATGAGTAGGCCACAGAGTGGCACAATGACTGAGTCTGGAGGTGGCAGCAGCATGAGGAAGCCACAGAGTGGCACAATGACAGAGTTTGGAGGTGGCAGCAGCATGAGTAGGTGTCACGGATGATGTTGCAGATAGCTGGAACTTATAAATAAAGATCCGACTGGCTTAAACCCAAACTAAGGAGCATATGGGTTAGCCCTATAAAACCCTAAGAGCTCTCCCTGACTGCTATGCCCATGCAAGGGTCTGACTGGTAGATGATTGCATGCCCACGTACCTAGACTGTGTGACACCTGAAGACCCTAAAATAGTGAGGGGACACGACCACCGGCTCCCTGCACTTAATACGGACGGAGTCAGGGTCACCTAGAATCAAGCCAGAAAGGAAACACAAATAAAGAAAAAGAATTATCTTAGCAAACAACAGCAGCCTCCAGCAGTGAACACTTCATCCAGAAAGTAGTATAAACCGCAAAGTGAGGCAGTATGGGAGGGAATATAAAGGGAGACAATTAGTCTAAATAGGTGACACCTGGGAGAAGGAAAGGAGATGACAAAGTGAAACCAAAACAAAGAATGTCATGCAAGAGGTAGAGAAGACCGTCTGCCAGACCTTCTCACAGAACTGGCGGTCACAGTAGGCCACAGAGTGGCACAATGACAGAGTCTGGAGGTGTCAGCAGCAGCATCAGGTGGAGGCCACAGAGTGGCACAATGACATAGTCTGGAGATGGCAGCAGCATGAGGAAGCCACACAATGGAACAATGACAGAGTGTGGAGGTGGCAGCAGCATGAGTAGGCCACAGAGTGGCACAATGACAGAGTCTTGAGGTGGCAGCAGCATAATTAGGCAACAGAGTGGCATAATGACAGAGTCTGGAGGTGGCAGCAGCATGAGGAAGCCATATAGTGGCACAATGACAGAGTCTGGGGGTGGCAGAAGCATGAGTAGGCCACAGAGTGGCACAATGACAGAGTCTGGAAGTGGCAGCAGCATGAGGAAGCCACAAGGTGGCACAATGACAGAGTTTGGAGGTGTCGGCAGCAGTAGCATCAGGAGGAGGCCACAGAGTGGCACAATGAAAGATTCTGGAGTTGTCAGCAGCATACAGAAGCCATAGAATGGCACAATGAAAGAATGTAGAGGTGGCAGCAGCATGAGTAGGCCACTGAGTGGCACAATGACAGTCTGGAAGTGACAGCAGCAGCAACAGGAGAAGGCCACTCAGTGGCACAATAACAGAGTGGGGAGATGGCGGCAGTAGCATCAGCATCAGGATAAGGCCACCGAGTGGCACAATGAAATAGTATGGAGTTGGCAGCAGTATGAGAAGACCACAAACTGCCACAATGATGTGTGCAGGTGGCGGCAGTAGCAGCATCAGGAAGAGGTCACAGAGTGGCAAGGTGATATAGTGTGGATAAGGCAGCAGCAGCAGCATAAGGATACCCACAGTGGCAAGGTCACATAGTGTGGATATGGCAGCACCTGCATCAGGATACCACACAGTGGCAAGGTGACATAGTGTGGAGATGGCAGCAGCAGAAGCATCAGGATACCATACAGTGGCAAGGTGACATAGTGTGGAGATGGAAGCAGCATCTGCATCAGGAGACCACAAAGTGACCCTGTGACAGAGTGGGGCCGTGGGTGGCATTACCAGTACCAGCTGATGAAGGTGGGTGAAAGAAGGAGCACTTGGCATCAGATGTGTGGCATCAGGCGGATGGCAGCATCAGAGTATTGGCTGAGGCAGGTAGCCAAAAGAAACCATTCTCTTTTGTCAAAGTGTTGGTATGGCACCATCGATGATCTAGTTTGATGCATCTGGAATTGGTGGGTGAAAATCTTGGCTGATCCACGCCTGATTTATCTTGACAAAGTTCAGTCTCTCCACATTTTGGGTGGACAGGTGAGTTCTCCTTGGGGTAAATATGGCCCCCGCCGCACTAAACACCCGCTCTGATGCCACACTACGGGCCGGGAAGGACAGCTTTTCCAGGTGAAACTCGGCTAGTTGCGGCCACAAATCCAATTTGGCTGCCCAGCAGCCCAGCGGATCTTCAATGTGGGGTGGCAGGGTGCTGTCCAATTATGCCACCACCTGCTAGTTCAGGTCCTGCTCCAGGTCTAACTGCTGCTGCTGGTGAGTAGTTTCTTCACTATGCGGGTGAAGAAAGCTACTCATCAGCGACTTTAGACTCATGCTACTGCTGATGGAGCTGGTACTACTCCTGCCACCCCCCTCAACCTTTTATCCGACCCACCACAAGGGGAATTTTATAGATACTTTTTATCATCTAGTGATGGACGATTTTCGATCCATCCATCAAAAACCCATTTTGAATCACAACCTCAATCCCAAAGAATCCAAGGCGATAAAAAGCCTATACGAAAATACCTCAATAGTAATCCGTAATGCCGACAAGGGTGGAGGCGTGGTCATCCAAAATAGAGATGACTACGTGAAAGAAGCTCTCCACATCTTGTCGGATACTGATTACTACCTTCCTCTAGACAAAGATCCGTCTGGGGAACATAGGGTTGCATTGAGGACCTTGATTGACTCAGCAAAACACATACTGAGTAAAAAAGAACAAGAATATATTCTCAAAACAGACTCAGTAATGGCACTTTTTTACCATCTACCCAAAATTCATAAGGATGTTCAGAATCCTCCAGGCCGCCCCATCATATCTGGGATATCCTCTTTGACTTGCAATCTGTCCCATTATGTGGACACCTTGCTACAGAAATATGTCATCCAATTACCTTCCTATTTGAAAGATTCCACCTCTTTAATAACTACACTCAAAGGAATCACATGGAAGGATACATATTCGTGGATAGCCCTTGATGTTGCGGCCCTATATTCAAATATTAATCATGAATTGGGAATAAAATGTGTTGATTCTTTTCTTGGTAAAGATTCTTCTGTACCTGTTGATCAGAAGTCGTTTATACTGAAATCCATTCATTTTATCCTGACACATAATACATTCTCTTTTGGTGAACAACTATACCTCCAGTGCAAAGGTACCGCAATGGGTACGCGTTTCGCGCCCAGTTTTGCCAACCTTTTCATGGGAGCATTTGAAGATCAATATATTCATAAGTCCACCCAGTGGTCGGATAATATTGTACTATATCGTCGTTTTATAGACGACCTGTTCTTCATATGGGATGGAGATTCTGATTCTATTAAGGATTTTATTCAATATTTAAATTCCTCGGATTGGGGTATTACTCTATCTGGGACTCATGACTGTTCAAGAATTGAATTCTTGGATTTAGAAATGGATGCTGATGGTGACAAAATTGTAACACGCACGTTTGTCAAAAAGGTTGACTGCAACAGTTACCTTGAGTACTCTAGCCTCCATTTTAAGAAATGGAAGACAAATATCCCCTTTAGTCAATTTAAGAGATTAAGGAGGAACTGTTCGCTAACTAGGGATTTCATCTCACAAAGTGAAATTATTCGTAAAAGGTTTCAGAATAAAGGTTACCCTCATGGAGTTATTGAGGCGGCTTATAATCGAGCTAAGGCTCTTACACAAGACAATTGCCTATTAGTTAGCCAGAAAGATCAGGCAAAGGATAATCAGCAAGATAATAAATGGGGTGCCAATTTTATCACTACCTACAGTAGCAATCATAAGGACGTGAGGAACATTCTTTCTAAATATTGGCATATCATCAAAAAAGACCCATATATAGGCAAATCTCTACCAAGCCATCCGCCCCTAACTTTCAGGAGAGCAAAAACCCTAAAAAATCTGTTAGCACCCAGCAAGCTACGTGAATCTCATCACAAAGCAACTGGGCTAAATATCAGTTCATTTATACCATCTAGACCAGCGGGTAGCACAAAATGCAGACAATCTAAATGTCTATGTTGCCTCTCTATACAAAATTCTACCTCTTTTCGTAGTAACACTACTGGGGAAATTTTTAATATCAAGCAATCAATGGACTGTGGGTCAAATAATGTGATCTATGTGCTGGAATGCCAATGTGGATTACAGTACGTGGGCCGCACCACACAGACGTTACGGAATAGGTTGAACAAACATCGTTCAAACACTAAGAAGAAATTTATGCAGCATAGTGTATCAAGACACATTACGGATAAACATCAGGGTCTTTTTTCAAGTATCTCTGTCATACCTATAGAGAAAATCTATGCCGATACCCGGAACATTACACAAACAATCAAAAGACGTGAAATGTTCTGGATTTATAAACTTAATAGCCTGAGTCCTCAGGGCTTAAATGAGGCATTTGAAATTAATCTATAAACTGATGATATCAATTCACTCACTATTGAAAATTTGAGAAATAGATCCTTCTCTCTATTAGATTCAGACCCTAATTATACAACTGTAGTTTTGAACTTTCTCTCTCTTTTTTTTTTTTTTTTTTAAAAAAATCTTTGCTGATAGATTAACAAGTCTACAACAACATCACTAATATGACATATTTTGGTGGTGGCTGTTGATCATCAGGTACTTCGGGATGGTGGCGACATGCGTGTATTTTTACATACGCATACGCCCACTTACATCCCCTAGATCCTGTATTAATAATGGCAATATATTATTGGGTGGATTGGACAGTGTTCCACCCATATACATGTTCAATTTTTTTTTTTTTTTTTTTAAGTTTTTTTTTTTTTTTTTTTTATTCCAATTCTTTCTATCAGAAGGATTGTCTTATCTAGTTTTTTATACAAGTGGCTAAATGTATTTAATTCCATTTTAAGGGGCGCACGCAGCGCAATTGTTTTATATACCTTGCATCATTTATATATAAAATTATGCATTCCCCTCTTTTTTTATATATTTATATATATATATATTTATTTAATAATTTTAATGTTTCCCCTAAAAAACATTTTTTAAAGGTCATATTGTGCCACTTTGCATTTAATATTCTTTTTTTCCCTAGGAATCTAATCATTGTACTTGTAGGGTACCATTGCATGTATATCATTACATGTATATGACCTCTTCTATTATATGATCCCTCCCCCTCTTTTATTATACATTTGAACACTACTTTACATTTTGTAAACAATTTTACAAATGTTTTTGTTGTATCATAGTAGTCTTCAGGTGAGAGTGTCCCTTGTCATATAGAAGCGGCCCTCATAAGTTCTTACTGTATCATGCGATGTTAGATCGCATAAGTATAGGCCAGACGGCACTCTCACCTTTGAAGCGTCTTTAAAGCTAGGTAACGGCCCTCACGTGACCGGAATCTGCTCATGTGATCCGGGTCACGTGACGTCAGGCCGAATGATGTGGGTCAGCTTCCTCATAGAGGACGGCCTTTCTACCATTGAAACATCCTTGTAACTTAGCAATGGTTTTCACGTGATCCGCTCATGTGATACAGAAGCTCCACCCCTCACTAGGATTCGCCCATGTGATACAGGTCCTTTACTCCTAACAGCACTATATTATAGTCCGCTCACGTGACACAGAATCTCCACCCCTCACCAGGATTCGCCCATGTGATACAGGTCCTTTACTCCTAACAGCACTATATTATAGTCCGCTCACGTGACACAGAATCTCCACCCCTCACTAGGATTCGCCCATGTGATACAGGTCCTTTACTCCTAACAGCACTATATTATAGTCCGCTCACGTGACACAGAATCTCCACCCCTCACTAGGATTCGCCCATGTGATACAGGTCCTTTACTCCTAACAGCACTATATTATAGTCCGCTCACGTGACACAGAATCTCCACCCCTCACCAGGATTCGCCCATGTGATACAGGTCCTGTACTCCTAATAGGACTATATCACAGTCCTGTGCGCCCAGAAACCTTTGCAAAGTGTCTTGTGATGTGCTTCTAATTACACACCTCATAGGGTCGGCCCCCATATGGGCGTATTGTTTTGAGATTCATTATAAAACTGACTGTTGTCATTACGATTTTTCTATTCTGTACAATATAAATATGTTTAGAATGTGCACATCGGCGTTCTATTATGAGAACCTGCTGATGTGCACATTTTATATGCCATTGTTCATTTAAACAACACCCAAAACTCCTCCCTTTTGACCTTGTGACCCCTTTAAGGCGGTATGTTTGTAAGTATAAATATGTGTAGCTATGTGCTGTTACCCTTGTGCAGCTTTTTTTGTACCTGATGAAGGGGAGTGATTCCCCGAAACGCGTTGTATCGCTGCAATAAAAGATTCCTTCTTGATCCTGGTGACTGGCTGACGGTAATTTGCGCCGTGGGACGTAGTTTGTTCTTTTGCACCCCTCCCAACCAGTCATGGCAGAGGAACGTGAGCGCAAAGGGCCCCCCTTGTCAGGAGTCATCCCTCTGCCGAATGGTGACAATTCAGCTGTCACTACGCAAGCAAGTGAGCATGCATTGGGCCATTTGTGCAAGTGACTCAGAGGGACTCCCTGCCTTCTTCTCCACTGCATACTGCCACGGTGTGTCTGGGCCCTCTGTCTCGTCTTAATCATCGCCCTGTAGCTCCTCTGGCTGCTCCTGCTCCAGAGTAGAAAAACCACCCATTTTGCTTAACATTGTTTGTGCATTAATGTCCTCCTCCTCCTCCTCCAGTTCAGCCCCCACAGGGCTCATGTGGCCGTGAGATCTAGGCGCCACGTCTCCAGTGCCCTGATCAGCCATTGTTACCAGCATCTGTTCCAGGACATGAAGCAGTGGAATGACATTGTTCATTTCATAGTCCTGGCGACTGACAAATAACATGGTGTCCTCAAAGGGCCTGAGCAAATGGCAGGTGTCACGCATGAGCTGCCACTGACTGACATCAAAGTTACACAGGGGAGTACTCCTATCTGCTTGGGTCCTCAAGAAATCGTTGATGGCCTTTCTCTGTTCGTATAGTTAGTCCAACATATGGAGGGTGGAATTCTAACGGGTGGAAATGTTGCATATCTGCCTATGTTGGGGGATGCTGTTCTGCCGCTGCAGCTCAAGGATGGTGTGCTTTGCGGTGTACGAGTGGCTAAAGTGAATGCAAAGTTTCCTGTCCGTTTTCAGGATGTCTTGCAGATGGGTGGAAGACTTCAGGAACTGCTTGACTACCAGATTAAACACGTGTGCCATGCAGGACGCATGGCTCAGCCTTCCTTGCCGCAGCGCTGACACCATGTTCTTCCAGTGTCGGTCACCATGGTTCCGATTTTGATTTGTCGCGGAGAAAGCCATGATTCAATTTCTTGATGAATCACATGGAGCTGTTCCTCCCCATTGTGACTCGCCCAGGCAAACGAGGTGCAGAACAGCGTGACACCACCTGCACATGTGGTATGTTGGAGGGGCACTGTGAATTGTCCCTGCAGTGGAGGCTGAGGACACTTTGGAGGATGAGGAGACAGAAGCGGACATTGTTGCAGTGTAGCGATCAGGGAAGGAGGAGACCGCAGGGCAGGGTTCAAATACAGTATAAAATCACGGAAATATAGTGGCAAATATGGGGGAACTGCTCAAACCCCAAACACTGTAGCGTGTTTCTCATAGCATAGTATAGCAGACGAGGAGGCTGTAGCAGATAATGGCTTCATTGAATAACAGAATATAACAGCCTGAAAATCGTATTAAAGGGGTTGTCCGGGTTCAGAGCTGAACCCGGACATCCCTCCATTTTCACCCAGGCAGACCCCCTGACTTGAGCATCGGAGCAGTTCATGCTCCGATGCTCTCCTTTCCCCTGCGCTCACCGCGAAGGCATTTTTTGGAGATCCGGTGACGTACCGGGCTCTTCATGGGCTGCCAGCAAGTCTGGTGACGTCACCGGCACTGATGGGCGAGATTTAGCGCTGCCCTAGCCAGTAAAATGGCTAGGGCAGCGCTAAAGCCCGCCCATCAGAGCCGGTGACATCACCGAACACGCTGCCATGCGGAAGCTTCCGCCCAGCAGTGTGTTATGATAAACAAAATAGCCCGTGCGCTGCATGATTTAGCGCAGGGCAAGGGAACGCATCGGAGCATGAGATGCTACGATGCTAGCCTCAGGGGGGCTGCCTGGGTAAAAATAAGCTTATGTCCAGGTTCAGCTGTGAACCCAGACAACCCCTTTAACAGTATTGTGCCGATGCACTAGGGGCGCAATCAACAAATAACAGGAACAGTGTTAACAAGTTTTCATAAATTTACAGGAAGGATAACTCAACTTTGCATCTACGAAATACGCTTCAACAAGCAAGCACATAAAATTATTTTCCTGTCTGCCCCTGCTACCCAGGGAACGTTGCTACAACGCACTGACTAAATTATCCTTTTATATGACCTTTCACAGATTAGCACCGGTGCACACTCACAGTTCTGTGGGCAGCTGCTTGTCTTGGTCTGGTACGTGGAGGCAGGTGTAGACTGGCTCCTGATCCGGTCGCTTGCTTGTCCCAGCACGGTCTTTTCCTCTCTGACAGAGTACCTGTCCTAACACTGGTCTCTGAATTGAACGATATCACTCATCTCGAATACACTTTACAGTCTCTGTTGCTCTGTTCCACAGCAGCCAGAAAATCTCTGTTGTTCTGTCCAACAGCAGCCTGGAAGAATCACTTTACAGTCTCTGTTCACATCAGCAAGGAAACAACACTCCAGACAGGAGGACACACACCAGACTGAGCCCGGAAACTTGAAATGCCTCATAGATCCTCTGGAACAAACAACTTCATTTCTCTCTTACTCAACGACACAGCAGCCTCTTGTGGCTGGAGGAAGGCATCACAGTCTGTGTGAAACCTTATCACTAGCAAGACAGCGCAATGTAAATTAGTGTTTCTAGGGGCTGACCCTTACAGCAGGACCAACAGCATGAGAACGTGGTGGCGGAAGCGGCGTGACCTGGCCAAGTTGTTGGTGTGGCTGTGCAGGAACCACAATCACCGTGTGGGCCATAAAAGACATGTACTGTCCCTGACTAGAGTTGAGCGGACACCTGGATGTTCGGGCTCGACGGGTTCGGCCGAACTTCGAAAAAAAGTTCGAGTTCGGGACCCAAACTTGACCCCAACTTGACCCCGAACCCGAACCCGAACCCCATTGAAGTTAATGGGGACCCGAACTTTTGAGCACTAAAATGGCTGTAAAAATGTCATGGAAAGGGCTAGAGGGCTGCAAATGGCGTCAAAATGTGGTTAAGAGCATGGCAAGTGCTCTGCAAACAAATGTGGATAGGGAAATGACTTAAAATAACATAAAATAAGTAAAAAAAAAAATAATAATCTTGATCTATGATGACCAGGTCCATATGGAGAAGGGGGTTGAGGAGGCGGTGGATGTGGCGGTGTAGGTGGAAGTGACGGTGGAGGAGGAGGAGATAGCCTACACTGCTTTTCGGTTTTAAATTTATTTATATTTTTTTAAATTAGGGTACACCCCCAAAACATTGGGAAATATAACCCTCCAGTCGTGCTAAACACACGTTCAGACAATACACCGGCTGCAGGGCAGGCCAGCACCTCCAAGGCGTAAAGGGCAAGCTCAGGCCATGTGCCCAATTTGGAGACCCAGAAGTTGCAGGGGCTGACCCCTGTCAGTTAGTTCGTGTAGGCGTGTACATACTTACTGCCCCACCCAACATGTCGCACGTCCCCGTGATGTTCGCAATCTAATTTGATATCTGCTCTATCAACTTTCGATGTTCTTTTATGCGCCTACCATGGTGATCACGGGTGGCGGGGAATCAGGGTTCCAGGCCGGAGAGGGAGCGTGAGAAAAAGAGACCAAATTTAAAGGAGATAAATTTATTTAAAAAATTAGGGATCAAGAAGAAATGTGGGAAAAGGTATTGAGGCGCAAATGTGGGACAAATTACAGTAGCCCAAATGTGGGCCAAAAGAGTCATGCTGAAATGTGGGAAAAGCTATTGAGGCGCAAATGTTGGCCAAAAGAGTATAGCGGAAATGTGGGACAAAGTATTGAAGCTTAAATGTGGTACAACTTGCTTAAGTTTAAGCATTGAATCAAAGGAGGTGGCGCTCATCAATTAAGAAGCATTTCAGAAATGTTATTCCCTGTCACCTATGCAGAGCAGGGGTTTATTCACGTCTAAAATTGTATAATGTCAACCCAAGAATGTAACAGAAACATTACAGAAATTAATTAACCTGTCTACTTGGTAGAGCAGGGGTCTATAACAGAAAACAATTGTTTATTGTCACCCGAAAATGTAAAAGAAAAATGATTGAAATTTATTAAGCTGTCAACTAGGTAGAGGAGGGGTATATTACACCCAAAAATTGGTGAATTTGACATTAAAATGTAACTTTATTTTTTACCGGTCTACTAAGTATAGCAGTGGTACTTCACACCAAAAAAATGCTGAATTTCAGCAGAAAATTTAACTGACAATTTTTTATTTTTTTGTTAACCGGCCTACTAGGTATAGCAGTGGAACATCACACCCAAAAATTAGTGAATTTCACCATAAAATGTAAGAGACAAATTTTTCTATTGTTTAACCCATCTACTAGGTATAGCAGTGGTACTTCACACCCCAAAATTGGTGAATTTCAACTGAAAATGTAACTGACAAATATATTTTTTTTGTTAACCGGCCTACTAGGTATAGCAGTGGTACTATACACCTAAAAATTGGTTAATTTCACCAGAAAATGTAAATGACAAAGTAGTGAAATGATATAAAATAAAACACGTGCAAAAAAAAAATAATTGATTTATGAGGTGGAGTTCCATATGGAGTAGGAAATTGAGGAGGCGGTGGACGTAGCAGAGTAGGTGGAAGCGGCGGTGGAGGAGGACGAGATAGCCAACACAGGTTTTTGGTTTTAATTTAATTTTGTAAAATTAGGGTACACTCCAAAAAAGTGTGAAATATCCAAAATACAAACATGAGCAATTGCGCTGCAGTATAACAATGGCTGGTTAGTGCCGGTATACATGTCTATTCTGCACAAGGTACGGACAAGTCCTGAAGGATCCATGCCTGGTTCATTTTAATGAACGTGAGCTTGTCCACATTGGCTGTGAACAGGCGGCTGCGCTTGTCTGTGATGACGCCCCCTGCTGTGCTAAACACACGTTCAGATAATACACTGGCTGCAGGGCAGGCCAGCACCTCCAAAGCGTAAAGGGCAAGCTCAGGTCATGTGCCAAATTTGGAGACCCAGAAGTTGAAAGGGGCAGACCCGTCATTCAGTACAGTACATATAGGCGTGTGCACACATACTGCTCCACCATGTTGGTGAAATGCTGCCTCCTGCTAAGACGTTCCATATCAGCTGGTGGTGCTGTTTCCTTCTGAGGTGCTGGCGGTGCCCCAGCTGCGTTGGCGACCTCTTCCTCGTCCTCTGCCTTCGCCTTGTGCTTCCACTGTGCCCCTGCTGTCAGGTGGGAATGCCACCAGCAGCGCGTCTACCAGCGTGCGCTTGTACTCGAGCATCTTACGATAACGCTTCAGTGAGGGAATTAAGGACGGTACGTTGTCCTTGTAATGAGGATCCAGCAGCGTGCCCACCCAGTAATCAGCACAAGTTAGAATGTGGGCAACTCGGCGGTCGTTGCGGAGACACTGCAGCATGTAATCGCTCATGTGTGCCAGGCTGCCCAGAGGCAGCGAAAAGCTGTCCTCTGTGGGAGGTGTATCGTCTGTGTCCTCTGTATACCCACATCCAAGCACCAGTGATGGCCATGAGCTGGTCTGGGTGCCACCCTGCTGTGAACATGGTTCCTCCTCCTCCATGTCCTCCTCCTCATCCTCCACCTCCTCATCCTTCAGAACTGTGCCCTGACTGGACAACTGTGTACCTTGGGTTTGTGGATGCAGGAACCAACCCTCGGAGCCACTTGGGAATGACTGGCCGGAAACCCTACAAAATGATCCCTCTTCCTCCTCCTGTGCCACATCCTCTTCCATCATCGCCAGGAGCGTTCTTGCAAGGAGGCATAGAAGTGGGATAGTAACGCTGAGAACGGCGTTATCGGAATTGGCCATGTTGGTGGAGTACTCAAAACAGCGCAACAAGGAACACAGGTCTCGCATGGAGGCCCAGTCATTGGTGAAGAAGTGGTGCTGTCCCGCCGAGCGACTCACCCGTGCGTGCTGCAGCTGAAACTCCACTATGGCCTGCTGCTGCTCGCACAGTCTGGCCAGCATGTGCAAGGTGGAGTTTCACCTTGTGGGCATGTCGTATATGAGGCGGTGAGCGGGAAGGCTGAAGTTACGCTGCAGCGCTGACAGGCGAGCAGCAGCAGGGTGAGAACGCCTAAAGCGCGAACAGACGGCCCGCACTTTATGCAGCAGCTCTGACATGTCGGGGTAATTTTTAAGGAATCTTTGCACCACCAAATTCAGCACATGCGCCAGGCAAGGGATGTGTGTCAAACCGGCTAGTCCCAGAGCTGCTACGAGATTTTGCCCATTATCGCACACCACCAGGCCGGGCTTGAGGCTCACCGGCAGCAACCACTCATCGGTCTGTTGTTCAAGGCCCGTTCACAGCTCCTGTGCCGTGTGTGGTTTAAACAGATAAGTTTTAAAACTGCCTGCTGTCGTTTACCCCTGGCTGTGCTGAAGTTGGTGGTGAAGGTGTTACGCTGACCGGATGAGGAGCTGGTAGAGGACGAGGAAGCAGAGTAGGAGGAGGAAGCAACAGGAGGCAAACTGAAGCACCCTGCAATCCTCGGTGGTGGAAGGACATGTGCCAAACTGCTATCCGCCTCAGGCCCAGCCGCCACTGCATTTACCCAGTGTGCTGTTATGGAGATATAACGGCCCTGACTGTGCTTACTGGTCCACGTATCTGTAGTTAGGTGCACCTTGCCACAGATGGCGTTGCGTAGTGCACACCTGATTTTGTCCCCTACTTGAGTACATGGGAGTACATGGCAGATCCTCTGTTTGCGGGATGGGAGGTGGCACTGTCACTCCAGAGGTGGATGAAGAGGCCGCGACTGCAGCAGAAGAGGAAGCAGGCGGAGCCAGAGACCTTTCTTGGTTTTTGAGGTGTCTACTTCACTGCAGCTCGTGCTTTGCACTTAAATGCCTGGTCATGCAGGTTGTGCTCAGGTTGAGAACGTTTATGCCTCGCTTTAGGCTCTGATTGCACAGCGTGTAAACCACTCGTGTCTTGTCATCAGCACATTGTCTGAAGAACTGCCACGCCAGGGAACTCCTTGGAGCTGGCTTTGGTGTGCTTGGTCCCTTGCTGCGATGGGCAGTAGGAAGCTTACTGTCTAGAGGACGGCCGCTCCGGTTTTGCACCCTGCTCCCTCTTCTGCTGTGCTGGTGGCTCTGTGCGACCACCGCCTCTTCCTCCGAACTACATAGGTCACTCGCATGACCTTTATTCCATGTGGGGTCGAGGACCTCATCATCCTCCACATCATCTTACACCCAATCTTCACCCCTGCCTTCCTTGTCGGTCTGCACACTTTCGATAGCCCCAGCAGTTGGCACCTGTGTTTTGTCATCATCCGAGACATGTTGCGATGGTCCTCCCATGTACTCATCTTGAAAGATAAGTGGTTGGGCATCGGTGCACTCAATCTCTTCCACTTCTGAGGCAGGGCTAGGTGGATGGCCCTGGGAAACCCTGCTAACAGAGTCATCAAAAAGCAGAAGAGACTGCTGCATGACTTGGGGCTCAGACTGCTTTGCTGATTTTCAAGGGGGTGAGGTGAAAGACTGATGGACATGGGCTGCAGGTGACATCTGTGGTCTTTCAGCAGGAGACTGGGTGGAAGACAATCTACTATCGCCTGTACTTGTTCAGGCCTCACCATTCGTAGAGCAGCGTTAGGCCCGACCAAATACCGCTGTAGGTTTTGTCACCTACTCGGACCTGAGGAAGGGGTTTCACTTGTGCGTGTAGCTGGCAAAGATCGACCACGTCCTCTCCCTGCAACAGGAGCTCCACCAGCAGCACCACGACCTGGGCCACGTCCTTTATTTGACGTTCTCCTCATATTTTTTAAATTTAGGATCTTGCCCTAAATGGGTGTTTAATTAATAGTAGAATAGAACGACAGTATGAAAAGGGTGTATCTCACACAGCCTGAACCAGACTAGGCCTCAATAAAAGATTTTTTTGCCCAAAATGGCTGTATTTCAAATGCCTGATTCAAACCCCTGTATGTAGAGGTAGTATCTCAGAGGGCCTGAACCTCTGTGGGCCTGAAGTAAATATATCTTTGCACACAATGGCTGTATTTCAAATGGCTATATTTCAAATGCCTGATTCAAACCCCTGTATGTAGGGGGGTATCTCACAGGGCCTGAACCAGTGTAGGCCTGAAGTAAATATATCTTTGCACAAAATATCTGTATTTCAAATGCTGTATTTCAAATGCCTGATTCAAACCCCTGTATGTAGAGGGGGTATCTCACACGGTCTGAACCAGTGTAGGCCTAAAGTAAATATATCTTTGCACAAAATGGCTGTATTTCAAAGCTGTATTTCAAATGCCTAATTCAAACCCCTGTATGTAGAGGATGTATCTCACACGGTCTGAACCTCTGTAGGCCTGATATCAATATTGGTGCACCAAATGGCGGTATTTAAAATCTCTGAATGTAACCCAAATGTATTAAGGGTGTATCTCCCAATGACATCTGCATCAAAGGCTGCCAACCAAATTTTTTGTGCCCAAATGAGTGTTTGTTTAAAAACTGAATTTGACAGCAGTATATAAGCCTGTAATTTTCACACGTGCTGATGCTGCAAGGCCTGAAAATAGTGTTTTTTTGTCAAAAGAGTGTGTTTTTCAAACCCCAGAAAATGATGGGTGTATTTCGAGCTTAAATTGCACACTGTCTAATACAGATGTTGTAGATTGCCAAAAAAGTCTTTTTTTGCTAACAGAATATGAAAGCTGTATATATTAACCACCTCAGCCCCCCTAGCTTAAACATCCTGAAAGACCAGGCCACTTTTTACACTTCTGACCTACACTACTTTCACCGTTTATTGCTCGGTCATGCAACTTACCACCCAAATGAATTTTACCTCCTTTTCTTCTCACTAATAGAGCTTTCATTTGGTGGTATTTCATTGCTGCTGACATTTTAACTTTTTTTGTTATTAATCGAAATTTAACGATTTTTTTGCAAAAAAATGACATTTTTCACTTTCAGTTGTAAAATTTTGCAAAAAAAACGAGATCCATATATAAATGTTGCTCTAAATTTATTGTTCTACATGTCTTTGATAAAAAAAAAATGTTTGGGTAAAAAAAAAAATGGTTTGGGTAAAAGTTATAGCGTTTACAAACTATTGTACAAAAATGTGAATTTCCGCTTTTTGAAGCAGCTCTGACTTTCTGAGCACCTGTCATGTTTCCTGAGATTCTACAATGGCCAGACAGTACAAACACCCCACAAATGACCCCATTTCGGAAAGTAGACACCCTAAGGTATTCGCTGATGGGCATAGTGAGTTCATAGAACTTTTTATTTTTTGTCACAAGTTAGCGGAAAATGATGATTTTTTTTTTTTTTTTCTTACAGAGTCTCATATTCCACTAACTTGTGACAAAAAATAAAAACTTCCATGAACTCACTATGCCCATCAGCGAATACCTTGGGGTGTCTTCTTTCCAAAATGGGGTCACTTGTGGGGTAGTTATACTGCCCTGGCATTCTAGGGGCCCTAATGTGTGGTAAGTAGTTTGAAATCAAATTCTGTAAAAAATGACCTGTGAAATCCAAAAGGTGCTCTTTGGAATATGGGCCCCTTTGCCCACCTAGGCTGCAAAAAAGTGTCACACATCTGGTATCTCCGTATTCAGGAGAAGTTGTGGAATGTGTTTTGGGGTGTCATTTTACATATACCCATGCTGGGTGAGAGAAATATCTTGGTCAAATGCCAACTTTGTATAAAAAAATTGGAAAAGTTGTCTTTTGCCAAGATATTTCTCTCACCCAGCATGGGTATATGTAAAATGACACCCCAAAACACATTCCCCAACTTCTCCTGAATACGGAGATACCAGATGTGTGACACTTTTTTGCAGCCTAGGTGGGCAAAGGGGCCCATATTCTAAAGAGCACCTTTCGGATTTCACTGGTCATTTTTTACAGAATTTGATTTCAAACTCCTTACCACACATTTGGGCCCCTAGAATGCCAGGGCAGTATAACTACCCCACAAGTGACTCCATTTTGGAAAGAAGACACCCCAAGGTATTTCGTGATGGGCATAATAGAGTTCATGGAAGTTTTTATTTTTTGTCACAAGTTAGTGGAATATGAGACTTTGTAAGGGAAAAAAATAAAAATAAAAAAATCATCATTTTCCGCTAACTTGTGACAAAAAATATAAAATTCTAGGAACTCGCCATGCCCCTCACGGAATACCTTGGGGTGTCTTATTTCCAAAATGGGGTCACTTGTGGGGTAGTTATACTGCCCTGGCATTTTCCAGGGGCCCTAATGTGTGGTAAGTAGGTAAATGACCTGTGAAATCCTAAAGGTGCTCTTTGGAATGTGGGCCCCTTTGCCCACCTAGGCTGCAAAAAAGTGTCACACATGTGGTATCCCCGTATTCAGGAGAAGTTGGGCAATGTGTTTTGGCATGTCTTTTTACATATACCCATGCTGAGTGAAAGAAATATCTCGGCAAAAGACAACTTTTCCCATTTTTTTATACAAAGTTGGCATTTGACCAAGATATTTATCTCACCCAGCATGGGTATATGTAAAATGACACCCCAAAACACATTGCCCAACTTCTCCTGAATACAGAGATACCACATGTGTGACACTTTTTTGCAGCCTAGATGCGCAAAGGGGCCCACATTCATTTTATGAGGGCATTTTTAGATATTTGGATCCCAGACTTCTTCTCACGCTTTAGGACCCCTAGAATTCCAGGGCAGTATAAATACCCCACATGTGACCCCATTTTGGAAAGAAGACACCCCAAGGTATTCAATGAGGGACATGGCGAGTTCATAGAATTTTTTTTTTTTGGCACAAGTTAGCAGAAATTGATATTTTTTTTTCTCACAAAGTCTCCCTTTCCGCTAACTTGGGACAAAAATTTCAATCTTTCATGGACTCAATATGCCCCTCACGGAATACCTTGGGGTGTCTTCTTTCCGAAATAGGGTCACATGTGGGGTATTTATACTGCCCTGGCATTCTAGGGGCCCTAAAGCGTGAGAAGAAGTCTGGAATATAAATCTCTAAAAATTTTCCGCATTTGGATTCCGTGAGGGGTATGGTGAGTTCATGCGAGATTTTATTTTTTGACACAAGTTAGTGGAATATGAGACTTTGTAAGAAAAAAATATATAATTTCCGCTAACTTGGGCCAAAAAAATGTCTGATTGGAGCCTTAGGCTACTTTCACACTAGCGTTCGGAGCGGATCCGTCTGATGTTTCATCAGACGGATCCGCTCCGATAATGCAGACGTTTGCATCCGTTCAGAACGGATCCGTCTGCATTATTACTTAGAAAATTTTCTAAGTCTGAAAGTAGCCTGAGCGGATCCGTTCAGACTTTACATTGAAAGTCAATGGGGAACGGATCCGCTTGAAAATTGAGCCATATTGTGTCATCTTCAAGCGGATCCGTCCCTATTGACTTCCATTATAAGTCTGGACGGATCCGCTCGCCTCCGCACGGCCAGGCGGACACCCGAACGCTGCAAGCAGCGTTCAGGTGTCCGCTCACTGAGCGGAGCGGAGGCTGAGCGCTGGCAGGCGGATGCATTCTCAGTGGATCCGCCTCCACTGAGAATTCATTAGGGCCAGACGGATGCGCTCGGGGCCGCTCGTGAGCCCCTTCAAACGGAGCGCACGAGCGGACACCCGAACGATAGTGTGAAAGTAGCCTTACAGGGGGGTGATCAATGACAGGGGGGTGATCAGGGAGTCTATATGGGGTGATCACCACAGTCATTGATCACGCCCCTGTAAGGCTCCATTCAGACGTCGATATGCGTTTTGCGGATCCGATCCATCTATCAGTGGATCCGTAAAAATCATGCGGACGTCTGAATGGAGCTTTACAGGGGTGATCAATGACAGGGGATTGATCAATAACAGGGGGGTGATCATGGAGTCTATATAGGGTGATCAGGGGTGATCAAGGGTGAATAAGGGGTTAATAAGTGACAGGGGGGGTGTAGTGTAGTGTGGTGCTTGGTGCTACATATTGCTGAGCTATCTGTGTCCTCTGGTGGTCGATCCAAACAAAGGGGACCACCAGAGGACCAGGTAGCAGGTATATTAGACGCTGTTATCAAAACAGCGTCTAATATACCTGTTAGGGGTTAAAAAAATCACATCTCCAGCCTGCCAGCGAACGATCGCCGCTGGCAGGCTGGAGATCCACTCGCTTACCTTCCGATCCTGTGAACGCGCGCGCCTGTGTGCGCGCGTTCACAGGAAATCTCGCGTCTTGCGAGAGGACGCGCCGCCGCGTCCACTCGGAATGAATCAACCACCTCCAGGACGCGTCTGTGCGTACAGCGGTCCGGAGGTGGTTAAACTTGAATTTAACACTTGCAGATCTGGAAAATACTGTTTTTTAAAAAAAATAGTGTGTTTTTAAAACCCCAGAAAAATGATGGGTGTATTTCTACCTTAAATTGCACACTGACTAATCCAGATGTTGTAGATTGCCCAAACAAAATGGTGATTCGCAATGTTCCAAAAGCTCGGATGCAGTGCTGGTGCACTGAGCTTGCATAAAATGGCCGCCGCCGCCACCCACCTAACTTGCAGTTTTCTAAAAGTTAGTATTTTTTGGTCAATGAGCTCAGGGCAGGGTAAAACGATAGTGCCCTGCACCCACACAACTATTTGTCTGTGGATTGCTGAGTTAGATTCTCTCCTATTCTCTCCCTGAAATCACCAGCAGCATCCTCTCCCTACACTAAGCACAGCAGAGTGACGTGCAGCGCTATGTGACACAAGCTTATATAGAGGCTGGGTCACATGCTGCACTGGTCAATTACAGCCATGCCAATAGTAGGCATGGCTGTGATGGCCTCATGGGGCAAATAGTATGACGCTTGTTGATTGGCTGCTGTGCAGCCTTTCACAAAGTGCCAAGAAAGCGGCGAACACCGAACCCGAACTTTTACGGAAATGTTTGGGTTCAGGTCCGGGGTCCAAAAATCCTAAAGTTCAGTACGAACCCGAACTTTATAGTTCGAGTTCGCTCAACCCTATCCCTGACCGTAGTTACAGCAACACACATCGGCGCTGCCATGCACTTTGGCAGACACCGACATGCTCAAGGACTGGCCCACCTTCTTTTCTAGATATTTGTTAAGGGTTGGTACTGCCTTTTTCGCAAAGAAATGACGGCTTGGGACTCTCCACCTCGGCTGGCCACAAGCCATCAGTTTTCTGAAAGGTGCAGAGTCCACCACTTGGAAAGGGAGGGACTGCAGCACTAGCAACTTGGACAAGAGCATGTTCAGCTTCTGCTCCATTGGATGCACTCATACTGCTGTCTCTTGACAATCGGTGATCGATTGCTGACGGAAGGCGTGATGAGGATTAGGAGGAGCAGGAGCATCAGAACCGGCAGATGATTAGAGTAACAGACAGATACCTTCCGCCGAAGTGTTGGAGCCTTGACTGGCAGAAACCAGGTGCGTTCCAGTGGGTGATGCAGCGGTTGCTGCGGCAGACTGGACCACAACATCGGAGCCACGTTTCTCCCAGGCCACTTTTTGGCGACGCTGCATATGTTGATGCAGGGCCACAGTGTCAACATTGGCACCCTGGCCACTCTTCACTTTCTGCCCACAGATTCTACATATGGCCATGCTCACTTCCTCCTGCGGCTTTACAAAAAACTGCCACACTACCGAGTAGGTGATTTTTTCCCCCCAACAGTCCACTCTGACTGACTGACTCCTACCGCCACTGCCTCTGTGAACCCCTGCACCACTACTTCCCGGACAGGTATGCTGCTGCAAAGCAAGTGGTCTACCCTGTGCCAGTTTGGCTCCTGACCTTCCACTACTGCCACTATGCTGACTCCCGGCCACCCTATTGACTTGCTGGCTGCTGGCTCACAGGCAAGCTGCCACCCTCTTCTCCTGATGATGATGAAGCCCCTTCTCCACCTGGCTTCCAAGTGCGATCACCTTCATCATCATCCAGTAATGTCTGCTCGTCACTGATGTCCTCCTCAACGGTCTCTGGGTCAGTAGCCTGACCGCTTGCAACACCACCTCCCACGCCACTCTCCTCATCACTACCTGCCCGCCTAGCAGAGGAAGTGGAGGATGTCTCCTCCAGATCTTGGCTGGCCAGTAGCTGCTGACTGTCCTCTAGTAGCTCTTCCTCGCTGTATAGTGGAGCTGAGCCCACAGCATGCAATACTTCTGTGGGTGATAGAACAGCAAAGGACACAGGCAGGTTGAGGACAGGTTTGGGCACAGGCCCTGCTCCCAGGCCATGCCAACTAAGCGTTGTGTCTGACGAACCCACCGACTTTTGGCTGGGGGTGTCTGAGGTCACTTGGGATGACGAGGATGACCCAGTAAACCAATCAAGAACCGCTGGGTTGCTGGTGAAGACACAACCGCTAGATGACACCGGGAGCTCAGGCCTCTCGCTGCGACTCCTGCTGCCACGACCCCTTACTCTGCTGCGACTTCTGCCTGTGCCAGAAACATTTAGGCCTCTGCCACTCCTCTGTGCATGGCCTGGAACTTCTCTGCCTGACATACTTTTAGCGGAAGTAAATAAATTAAATGCAAATTAAAACACCCCTAAAAGCGACAAATATATTTTTCTTGCTATACTGAAATAAGCCCTTATACGCTTTCACCAAAAGATAATTGCAGAAGTGAACTGAGAATATATTTTTCTTGTAGTACTGAAATACGCCCCTATAAGCTTTCACCAGGAAAAAATTAAGCAGTGAAGTGCATATAGATTTTTCTTGTCGTTAATGAAATAAGCCCCTATACGCTTTCACCAAGAAAAAATTAAACAGTGAAGTGTGTATAGATTTTTCTTTTTGTTACTGAAATACAGTAGGCCAACAAACTCTTTCACCAGGAAAAAAATAAGCTGTGAAGTGTGTATTGTTTTTTATTTTTGTTAATGAAATAGGCCAACAAACGCTTTCACTGGGAAAAAATTAAGCTGTGAAGTGCATATAGATTTTTCTTGTTGTTAATGAAATACGCTCCTATATGCTTTCACCAGGAAAAAATTAAGCAGTCAAGTGCGTATAGATTTTTCTTTTTGTTACTGAAATACGCCCCTATACGCTTTCATCGGGAGCAAATTAAGCAGTGAAGTGTGTATAGATTTTTCTTGTTGTTACAGAAAAATGCCCCTATACGCTTTCAGCAGGAAAAAATTAAGCAGTGAAGTGCATATAGATTATTATTTTTTAATTAAATACGCACCTATACCCTTTACCAGAAAAAAACTTAAACAGTGAACTGTGTATATATTTTTCTTGTACTACTGAAATACACCCCTAACATTTTCACCAAAAATAACTGCAACAGTGCAGTGTGTATATATTATTTTTTTTACTGAAATACGCCCCTTTACGCTTTCACCAGAAAAAACTTAAACAGTGAATTGTGTATATATTTTTCTTGTACTACTGAAATACACCCCTATACGTTTTCACCAAAAATAACTGCAACAGTGCAGTGTGTATATATTATTTTTTTACTGAAATGCGCCCCTATACGCTTTCAGCAGAATAAACCTAAGCACTGAACTGCATATATATTTTTCTTATAGGACTGAAATATGCCCCTATATATGCTTTCACCAGAAAGAACTGCAACATTGCAGTGCGCAAATATTTATATTTTTTTACAGAAATACGCCCCTATACACTTTCACCAGAAAAAATGTAAACAGTGAACTGCGTATATATTTTTCTTGTAGTACTGAAATACGCCCCTATATGCCTTAACCAGAAATAACTGCAACTGTACAGTGCGCATATATAAATATTTTTTACTGAAATGCGCCCCTATACGCTTTCAGCAGAATAAACCTAAGCACTGAACTGCATATATATTTTTCTTATAGGACTGAAATCTGCCCCTTTACGCTTTCACCAGAAAGAACTGCAGCAGTGAAGTGCGTATATATTTCTCTTTTTCCACAGATATAAGCCACTAAAGGCTTTTCAACACAGCACTTGCACCCCAAGAACAAATTGCTGGAATGACAGAGCTGTATAATGGCTATTTGGATCCCCAAATAATCTTTCCCTGCACTTGCAAATCACTTTCCTATCACTGTCCCTAGCGCCTTCAGACGTCTCTCCCTGCACTAAGATGCTGTGAAATGATTCCTCCCTATCCTTTCCCTGCACTTATAAATCGTTTTTTCATTTTTTTTGCACAAGTTTTTTCAATTGCTGTCCCTACCGTCTTCTCACGTCTGTCCCTGCACTCAGAACACTGGAAAATGGCAGAATCTAAAATGGCTGCCATATTTATAGTGCTGTGATATCACAGTGCTGGCTGGCTGCTGATTGGCTGCATGCATGCATGTCAATCTGGGTGATCCCGCCTTCCCAGAGCTCCTTGCCCCATGTCCTCCATCCTCACACATGTAGCCGCCATTTTAGGAAAAATGCTAATCATTACCACGAAGCACTAGGAAATTTGCATTCGTTGCGAATTAAATTTTTCATGAAATTCGGATCGAATTCCCCTTTTCAGCTTCGATTCACTCATCTCTAATTATTACCTCTATGTGCACTCTGGCAGATAATAATTTTTATTGGTGGGACTTTTGGGAGAACTATTACTGTGGGGTGCACAGTAATAGCATAAATATTTGTGGGGATACTATGTTTATGGCACTGTTACTCTCAGGGACACTATTTGCTGGGCACAGTTATTTTATTAGGGCACTGTGTGCCAATAATTAGTAAAGGGGGTACCATCCATGTTGCTCTATTATTTTTAGGGCAATTATCTGTTTCTGCAGTACAGTATTGGGGTCCTGGGGGGCACAGTATTGGAGTTGGCAGGATGGGATGATCAGGAGGTGATGGAAAAGTAGGAAACTAAGATGTCTGTTTGTCAAACTTTGCAGAGACAAGAGATGTGGGAATGAAATAATCATGGTGGTCTGATCCGGATGGAGAAGATGAGGAAAGAGAACATCTACATCAGAAGAGACATCACTGGATGTAAGAGGTATGGGGCACAGTATTACCCTGTATGTTTTGCAAATAAGTCTTTAACAGTAGGTTGCAAATTGTGCATGTGGGGGAGGGCACTGTTTAAATTTTCACCTTGGGCACCAGAAACGATCGGTGCACCTTGGGGAACAAGTTGTGCTTAGGACAAGATCAAGCAATACCAATCTGTGATGCCCTTAGATATCCAGGACGACACAGCCTCTGCATTGAACAGACCAGCATGTGTTTACCTTTGCCAAAGCTAAGGCACGGAACCCATTTATGAAAAGTAGTGGTAATTGTGTCATTCCCCATGAACAAGGTGATTAATGTGTTGACTTTAGTGGTGGCTACAATAAATTACCCGTCTGAGTGATGTCCATAAATTTGGATTTATAAAGGGACTAATAGAACACCACAGAGAAAAATTAATATGTCACATCCAAGATCATGTCCTGCACTAGACGCTGTACAGTGAAGACATTTTACATTTCATTTCAGCTTAGGTTTGTCACAAACAAAATGAATCACCTAAACACAAGATTACATACATATCAGGTGACCCCGAAGACTCCAGGTGGATTAGGAGCTTAGTGGTTTCATATGTCCCACATCCAGACATCGTATCAACAATACAAAGAGTACGAAAGACATGAAATTCTTCTGTTCTCACCAGCTTCTCTTCTAATCTCATGCAGACCTTGCAATAATCAGATATTAATATAAAAGAATATTATTCGGCTGATGATCTGCCTAATACATACAGGTAACTGAAGCCCGGAGACATCTGTCCTGTACAGGCCCGTGCCGATCCCTGAGCGATTAGAAATCAGCGCGAAGAGTAATTCTAGATGAGACAATAACCCGATCTCTACAGCTCATTATCCGGGGTGAGAAGAGCGGACAGATGGCTGATTATAGACTCTGTTCTGCTCTATGTACTGGGGATACAGAGATGAAAAGATATATAAAAGTGTGCAGAGTTTAGTAGTGAGATAAATGTTTATTAATATGAAGAAAATGAGAAAATAAACTGGAGCTCGGCTACTTTTGACATTTTGAAGATTTCCAGTTATTTAGGTCCTATTAATCTATATGCCCTCTATTCAAGAGTATAATACCATACAATTCTTCCGTCTGTCACTGCAGAGGATGAAATCTAATAACTGTGTAATAATAGTTTAAAGTGACATACAGTCGAATTTGAGTAGCCATTGATAATGTAAATGATTATTTTAGGTCCCTGTTTTTCAATGGCTTATCATGCTAGCAAATAAATACCATACTGTAATTAGAAAATGCTTGTGTAATCATGTTGGCAGAGCTGAAATCGTTGTTCTATGTATGAAGTAATGTCCCTGGGACGCTTCTACATTATTAAAATTTGTGTCTTCAGTTATACACGTGACCAAAATATACCACACAAGACAGAGTTGTTGGAATGGTGTGATGATAAATGTAAGTGATTACAATATTACAGGAAAGGAAAAGATTATTGGGGAAAACTGTACAATTGAAAGGAGGCTCTAGGACCCTGTTGGGCCACCTCTAGCCTGGATACAAGATGATATGCAGCCTCTAGCTTGGATACAAGATGAGAAATAGCCTCTAGCCTGGATGCAAGATTAGATATGGCCTCTAACCTGGATACAAGATGAGATATGGCCTCTAACATGGATACAAGATGAGATGTGGCCTCTAGCTTGGATACAAGATGAGAAATAGCCTCTAGCCTGGATACAAGATGAGATACGGCCTCTAGCCTCGATACAAGGTAAGATATGGCCTCTAGCCTGGCGACAAGATGGGATATGGCCTCTAGCCAGGATACAAGATGAGATACGGCCCCTAGCGTAGATACAGCATAGGATATGGCCTCTAGACTTGATACAAGATGAGATACGGCCTCTAGCCTGGTTACAAGATGAGATATGGCCTCTAGCCTGGACACAAGATGAGATACAACCTCTAGCCTAAATACAATATAGGATACAGCCTCTAGACTGGATTCATGATGAGACACAGTATCTAGCTTGGATACAAGATGAGATACGGCCTCTAGCCTGGTTACAAAATGAGATATGGCCTCTCACTTGAACACAAGATGAGATATGGCCTCTAGCCTAGATACAAGATGATAAACTGCCTCTAGCCTGGATGCAAGATTAGATACAGTTGAACATGGAGCCATACAGGTTCCAGTATACAGCAGCACAGTTGACTACAAATGTTACAGCTGGACCCGTAGATCCTGTACACTTGTACAATGAGAAAGCTGGAGTCCCAACTGGTTCCATTAATGGTTTATTAGGAATCAGTCTTGTGACCAGCCAAAGAAGTGCTGTAATCTGGTGAAAGCATTCCTGGGAAACCCTTTCTGTGTGCGGGCAAGCATTATCCTGCTGTAAAATGCCAGTTGCACATATCGCTGAGATTTTAGTGTCTCTCATATCACTACTAGGGGTGACCGACTGTCATATGCGATAAAACCCACAGATCAAAACACCAGCAGTTTCTATATAGAGAATATATAGCACTATATTCGAAATATTCGCAAATTAGCGAAGTTGCGATATTCCTGATTAATATTCGCTATTCGAATATTCGCGCTCATCACTAGTGAAGAGTGGAAGCTGACTGGAAAGGCGACAACCATGTTGCAGCTGGTATTCCACTACTGCCCTCTGCTGCTCACAAATCCTGGCCAACAGGTGGAACGTCCAGTTCCAGCGCGTGCTCACGTCGCACAACAGTCGGTGAGCTGGCAATTGCAAGCGCTGCTGCTGTATTGCAAGACCGGCGGAAGCTGTCGATGACTTGCGGAAATGGCCACACACGCGGCGCACCTTCACCAGTAGCTCAGGCAAATTGGGGAAGGTTTTGAGAAACCGCTGAACCACTAGGTTGAACACGTGGGCTAGGCATGGTATGTGTATGAGCTTGCCGAGCTCCAAAGCCGCCACCAAGTTATGGCCATTATCAGACACAACCATGCCTGGTTGTAGGTGGAGTGGCGAGAGGCACTGCTCAGTCTGGTCTTTTATCCCCTGCCACAGCTCTGTGGCGGTGTGCTGTTTGTCCCCTAAGCATATCAGCTTCAGCACGGCCTGTTCACGCTTCCCCACTGCAGTGCTACACTGCTTCGAGCTACCGACTGATGACTGACTGGTGCTGCAAGAGGATAATTCTGAGGTGGAAGTGGAAGAGGAGGCAGAGGAGGAGAAGGGGGGGTTGCAGCCACTAATGTAGGTGGCGGCGGAAACCCTGATGGAAGTAGGGCCCACAATCCTTGGCGTTGGTAGCATCTGTGCCATCCCAGGGTACGACTCTTTCCCGGCCTCCACAGCGTTCACCCAGTGTGCCGTCAGGGAAATGCATCATTCCTGGCCAAAAGCAAATGTCCATGTGTCAGTCGTTAAGTGGACCTTCGCAATAACTGCTTTGGTAAGGGCACGGGTGATGTTACGGGACACATGCTGGTGTAAGGCTGGGACTGCACACCGTGAAAAATATTGGCGGCTGGGGACAGACTACCGCGGTGGGACAGCCGCCGCCATCAGGCTGCGGAAAGCATCAGTGTCCACAAGCCTTAATGGCAAAATTTACCGGGCCAGCAATTTGGAAAGGTGCGTATTTAGTGCTATGGCCTGTGGGTGGGTGGCTGGGTATTAGGCCTGGGGTATAGACATATGTACGCTGCGCTGGGACACAGAAGTGGATGTGCTAGCTTATGGTGCTTGTGAAGGTCCAGGTACATGCGTCTTGGACAGAGGATTGGCCAGCACGTAACACAGGGGAAGAGGAGGCAGTGGTGTGACCCGCAGACACTAATTGTGGACCCAGGTGTTCGGCCCACCTATAAGTGTGCTTTGATGCCATGTGGCGGATCATGCTGGTGGTGGTGAGGTTGCTAGTGTTCACGTCCCTGCTTATTTTGGTACGGCTCAGATTGCAAATGACAATTCTTTTATCGTCCGCACTTTCCTCAAAAAAGCGCCAGACTGCGGAACACCTACCCCTTGGCAAAGGAGATTTCCACAAGGGGGTGCTCTGGGAACAGTTGTGTGCCTGTTTGGTGTGGCCCGCCTTCTCCCTTTTGCCACCCCACTGCCTCTTCCAGCCTGTTGCGGTGCTGCGGAGAGTTTGGGAATAAGGGCATAAGATCTCCTCATGTCCATCTTCAAGAGGGCTTGGCGAGAGGCCCAAGTTAAGGAATGGCGATGAAAAGAGCTCCTCGGAATATCCGAGTGTGGAATCACTTGTTTGGCAAGACACTGCATGGTGGGTGGAAGGAGGATCAGGGTGAGGATTCTGTTGACCAGATTCTTGGCTACTGAGACTGGACTTGGTGGAAGACAGGGTGGTGCTTAACCGACTGGAAGCATTATCTGCTGCAATCCAACCGACCACCTGGTCATACTGGTCTGACTTTGAGAGTGGTGTCCTGCGCCTCCCTGCAAACTGGGACACAAAGCTAGGTATCGTGGATGAGTGTGTTTCTTGTGCTCTGGCAGCAGGCAGAGTTTCATAACGCCCAGGGCCATGGCCTCTGCGTGCACCATCAGCAGAACGGCCACTTCACCGTCCCTTACTGCTTGCCTTGCGCATATTAATTGGTATATATGTTTGAAAGTATGTCACACGTACAGTAGCGCAGGTTTTGTTTTTTAAGTGTATGCACAAATAAAGTACACAGATGTCACAGATATTTTTAAAATGCTCACACGTCAAACAGGAGGTATAGCGCAAGTAATGTTGCTGTCACCACCACCTAATAAAAAATTACACTGAATGAATGTCACTGATATTTAGGATGCACAAACGTTATACAGGAGATGTAGCACAGGTAATGTAACTGTCCCCAGCGGACACAGTCTACGGAAAAAGTACACTGGATGTCACAAATATTTTTAGGCTGCGCACACGTTGCACAGGAGATGTAGCACAGCTAATGTCGCTGTCTGCAGCGGCCAAACAATTGCAAGCTATTTAGTGCAGGTTGCGCTAAAAATATATATTGCTGCCACACAACAATAGTCCTTAAAAGGACTTTTAGAAACATAGAAACATAGGATGTGTCGGCAGATAAGAACCATTTGGCCCATCTAGTCTGCCCAATATATTGAGTACTATGGATAGCCCCTGACCCTATCTTATATGAAGGATGGCCTTATGCCTATCCCATGCATGCTTAAACTCCTTCACTGTAATAGAAACTTGGGTCTATAACAAGTATAAAAGCTAAAATATTCCTATTTCACTCCCTACACTATCTCTCCCTTCTGCTCTCCAGTTCTCCCTGACTAAGACTGAGCCGAACACATGTCATCGGGTGCTATATAGCACCCGATGACGCATTCCGGCCAGCCAATCACTGTAATGCCAGTAGCCAACATGTCTACGGCATTACAGTCAATGGCAGTACTTGCCTGCACATTTATTGGCTGTGTAGCAGCCAACAAACATGCGGGAAGAAGACTCGAGCATCGCGCTCAAGTACACGTGGTATTCGGCTGAACACCGCAATGTGCCGAGCATCGCGATGCTCGAGTAAAATTTGTGTTTGGCATAGCTTGCTCACCCAACACTACTGCCTTCCACCCTTCCAAACCATTCACCATCAAGGAAACCCCAACTACCTACAGGCAGGAACCCCTATATCAACATGTGCCCGGGGAAAGACAGAGTCATTGCAGTCACTAACAGTTACATCAGAATGGCCTAGATGGAGTACATTCCATCAAAATGACCATCCTGCTTCTCTCAGTCCACTGATGGACCTCATGTCAAAGTCTGTCAACTGGGCAAAATGCCTTTGTTTGTTTCATAGAGGCTTCTCTAGCAATCATCGATCTCTCACCAAGAGGTGCACTACTCAAAAGCAGCCTTTTATAGGGCAGCGAGAGAAGCACTTTTATGGGCATTGGGGGAAGCACTCTTGTGGAAAGACCCAGTGTCACACCTGTAATCATTCACATATCTGTCTAAGACATAACTGCATACCAAATTTTGCAGCAATCCAACATTTCTGTGTTTGTGTGTCTTCTAAAAGTATCTAGAAAGAAAACACTTGTCCATAATGGAGTGTTGACCCCAATAGCCAGGAAAATAGGCAAGTATAGGTAGGCAACCGCCTATGACACTAGAAAAATACATTTCTTAAAGCTGTTGTACAGTGTGTTAATATTGATGACCTATCCTCAGAATAGGGAATTAATATATAAGATTACGGAGTGTGTCATCTTGTTTGCAGTGGTGGAGCAGTATAATTACATATAATCATCCTGTAAAAGTGAATGAGGCAAGTAGTTGTAATTACTGTACACTGTGGCGCCTCTTCAAGCTAGATGACAAACAGTGTAAACTTAATAAGTAAAGATGAGAGCCACTTTCTCTTTCAACATCAGATTGGTGGTGAATACAGGAGCACGATCCCTACCTCTCTGATATTGACCTATCCTGAGGAAAGGTCATCAATATAAACCCACTGCGCAACCCCTTTAACTTTCTAAAGAATGAAAACCTCCATCACTTATTAGTACAAGAGGCATGGGGAGCGGTGAGCATATTGGAGCGATAGCAACCTGAGAAGAATAGGATTCAAGCTCTGACCTGGGATCTGCTTTCAATTGGCATTAGGCAGGCATGCTCAACCATCTGTTGTAAAACTACAACTCCCGCAATGCCCTGCTGTAGGCTTATAGCTGTAGGCTGTTCAGGCATGCTGGGAGTTGTAGTTTTGCAACAGCTGGAGGGCCGCAGGTTGAGCATGCCTGGCATTAGGGATGAGCAAACCCGAGCTGGAATGTTTGGGTTCGTACCTAAAATTGTGGTGTTCAGCCACCTGAAAACTGACTTTACCGCGGAAGTCTGTGTTCGGATGCTAAATAAAGCTTGTTGAAAGGCAGCAGTGCAGCCAATAAACAAGCTTTTAAGCTGTGGCCACTTTGAAGCCATCACAGTCATGACTAGTATTGATATGGTTGTGATTGGCCTGCGCAG